>NC_051043.1:21605809-21971642 GCF_904848185.1 Acanthopagrus latus
GGGTTGCCAAGTCTGGTAACCCTAACCCGCAGAACTGGGCTACTTTTGAAGTGCTGAAGGTTAGGTCCTATCTTTTCCTGAAGTACGAACATTATCACTCAGTGGAGGAGCCAGACAATTTTCATAGGGGTGGCCAGACTGAGACCATAGCTCACACAGCTTTTTTTAACGTGGCAAGTCACTGTGGATCTAGTAGTGTTTCTTAGTCAGTCACTCATTTACTTATACAGGCAGTGGCTGCCATGTAGAATTACATCATAAAGACCCGCACAAGCTTTTTGCTCTATTCCTAAAGTGATTTAAAAACATCTGAAACAGTTGTGAAAGTTGTGTCTTTTTAATTGTTGATAAAGCTCACACGGTAATTACAATTCACACCACGACGTAAGAATATTACAGAAGGCACTTTTTTATCAAACAAACCCGCAAAGTTGGATTATTCATCATCATATATATCCTTAATATTATATTTCTTTGCAATACTTTGCATATTATCATCTGGCTGCCAACTAGTGTGTACTTAATATGAGACTCATACAATGAACCCTAGAACATATGCTAGCGTGAATGCATAGACAACAAATTTTAATTCCCTTTCAAGAATATGACACAGACTGGCCAACACTATCAAGCTAAATCGGCACTGAAAGTTAACTTTAGATTTATTGGCCTTCTACAACACCGGGGCTTATCAAAACTGAATATTTTGACACTGACACAGTGACACTGTTTATAGCTTGCGACTTTCATACCGCTGTGTTGACAGCCTAAATTAAACTTCGCAAACTTTACCAAATTTGGGTTAACTCCAGCACGCAAGCTATAATATGCATTAAGGCAAGAAACATTTCAGACATAGTGAATAACTTCTTTCTGCTACCTCAGCCTCTTCTCTGGGGAAACAGAACGTCCTCCTGCAGGACGCGCAGAGTCAGTTGGGCTTCACCAGGAGCGCACGCGAATCATCAACAACTAATTCTTCTTCTTCTGAAATTGTGTTGGTTGTTGACATTTAGGTTGAGTGTATTACCGCCACCATCTGTTTGGGTGGAGAACTACTTGTTTGAGGTGCGCTGTTGAAATGCGTCCACATAGACATATAACATATAACATATAACATATATTATATGTCTATGTGCATCCATATAGGAAAATGGGTTCCGCAAAGAAGGGTGGCCGAGGGGGCGTAGCCACCCCCTGGATCCGCCCCTGGCGTCGCTTGACATAGTCTACAAGAGGATTACTGTATTATATTATCCCCTGCGGTGAGAGGATGATTTCTCTGTACTTCGCACCACCTTCGCGACACATGCTGCTGCAGGTGGAGAGGGAGAGGGTGGGGCGCATGGGTGGTGAAGGAAGTCGGAAGGTGTAGTCCACACGCCAACATGCTGGTGCCGAACATTTTGTATTTATATGGCAACTTATTGCAACCAGCCATTGTGCTCCACTGCGATATATATTGGTATGTATATGGGAAATTGAACATGATTTTGTTGAATTGTTAATATTACAATCAGCTATATTTGATGACAATGATGCTTGTGCATTAGTGTGATTTGTGAGGAAAAACAGAAGAGCAACAGCATTTTCAGTCAATATCAATGACAATACCCCATCATTGCTTCTGATAGGTCCGTTAATCCAGTGCCATTTGTGTGAGTGTGTTTGTAAATAGTTGAAGGAGAGCCAAATTGTTAAGCACTCTGTTTGGTTTGCCAGAAAAGTGGGTTGTTTTTTCCTTTAACTCATGCAACCTGTCTATATGTGTGTTTATTGTGGCTTTACAGGGCTTACAGACACTATGATGTGGACACCTGCACTCTTGATCAGGGGTCATACTGCACCTATAGGACAACATGGATACCTTTGTAATTTGTGCCCTTCAAACAAACATTGTCAAGGGTACACACAACCAAGACATGTCTGTAAATGTTGATCAAAAGGCAAACTAAAGGCAGGGATCAGACAAAAGATCAGCAAACAGCACTCACAGCTCTCAGCAACTTTATTTGAACAGTGTTTTGATTGAACAGACATCATTATCATCAGGCATGCTAAGATAATCACAACACAGCTGAACAACAGAAGTTGAGGTCATATTATATAATATTTAATGCTTATTATAAATAATAAAACTTCCAGAAATAAACAATTATCAGAAAAAACTACTACATAGATAACTCAACCAGCAGGTGGTGCCAAAGTTAGAAATACTCAAACCTCACATGCTGTTGTCTTGTAAATGAGAAAGCAAATTCTGAAGAAATAGATAGAGAATTTAGATTAATGTTACTCATGTATACAGAAACTAACTGAAACTAGCTAGAGAAAAAAAAAGTCAAATGTTCTCCAAAGCTTCAGAGAAAGAGTGAGGTGATGGCTGAGGACACCAGCAGGAGGAGCACACTGGAGCCAGCTGTAATGGCGCCGTTACACAAGTCAGTTGAACAGCAGTTGGCGGCGGTGACACATGCAGCACTGGTGTAGCACCCCCGTGTGACAACATCTGCAAGATACAATGGAAAAGCCTCAGTTTCTTTGTCATGTTCAATATGAACATTAAATCCTTCTGATGTGGAAGAACAACTTACCGCCTGTGACAACATTGGCACAACGGTCATAGCCGGCAGGGCATGTCATGACTTCCGTGCACGAGTTTGGGTTGGCATAAATACAAAGGTAGCATCTCAACCCATATGCTACACAGAAATACAGCACACCATCACACATATGAGTTAAGACACTCCTAATGTAGTTGTTTTACACAGTTACACATTTTTATATTTAAACAAAAATGAAACTTTACACCAGGCATGGTTTAAATCTGACCAGTGCCACCACTGAAAAACAAATAAATAAATGCAATGAAAATGAATTATCACACTTTTACTTTAGGACGCCTTTACTTTATTAGGTTTAACCATAACTTTCACACATTAATAACCTTGTTTTGTTTGTGTTACATTGTCAAATTGAAACACATGAATCACTGATGTTATTACCTGCAGACAAAGTCGCCAGGAGGACCAGAACTCCAAAAAACTTCATCGTGAAATTAAAACTATCTAAAAAATATTCTCAGATGTTTTAATCAAACCCTTGAGCAGATATTCAGACCAAATATGTGAACTTCAAAGTCCATGTGTCAGTCTTATAGAGCTCCTCACAATGCTCCTCCCAATGAACACATGGAAAAAAAATCCCCGATCAACCAATGAGAAGTGAAGAAAATATAGAAAAGAATCTCAAATCTAAGTTTCTGACAGCAGTGGATGAGAAAGAAAATACAGATATTATAAATAAATGTCAAAACAAGATGTCTGCAACTGTCTTTACAAAATAGACACGTGAGTAATAAAAAAAGGTTACTGATGGGACTTCAAAACTGCGAACATACTTCCGCAAACTAGTACATTTCCAAGCAAAGAAAAAATAGTTAAAGCTATACTGCTGTACAAAAAAAGGGAATGACACCACTTCACAAATGACAGACATGTTTCTTTACTTCCACAATTCTCCAAAGTTCTAGAAAAGGTTGCTACTGACAGACTGGACAAATTATTGTATTGATGAACTCAAACTGCTTACTGACACTCAGCACGGATTCAGACCAAAAAATTCAACATCAGTGGCGTTAATCAAATTGACTGAGGAAAGCACACACTCACATAACTCCATTGATTCTAATAAAAAAAACAAAACCAAAAAAAAAAAACCCAAAAACCAAAACATGCTTTTGGAGAATTTCTGGACACAATCAATCATGAAATGAAAAACGGTATGACAACAGGGGTGTACAATGGAATTGGGTAAGAATACATCACAAACCACATCACATCAAAGTGGTTTGATGGAGATGAATTATGCTTACCTTTTAATTAAACAACAACGATTTTAATTGGTAATTGTAATGCAAATACTCAAGTACAAATAATATAAGTACACATAGATGGTGTCAACACTAAAACAGTTAATGAGTACAGATTTCTTGGGGTGACAATAAATGACTTAATAAGATTGAAAGCTCACATACACCATGTACAATCCAAGAAGTTTTTCAGGACTGGGTAAATCCAGTTATGTTCTTGATCACAAGTTCACAGCAATCGCTCTCTATAGGCTACTACAGAAAGACTTATGAGGTTAGTACATAATGATAAATCATAAATCGGGTTCACCCTAATTATTCATAAAGTAAAAAACACTTTCAAACAGCACAAAAAAAAACAACAACAAAAAAACAAAACAAAAAAAGAACCCAACAGATTCAAAAACGGAAATGATCTAAAATGTTGTTGGTAAGTTTCGTTTCTCAGTCGCTGATCTAGTTTCAACGGAAACGTGTGGCGGAAAGACCCATGAGTGCAATAACAATCTGTTAAATATTAGCTAGAGATATAAAAGTACCCTGCCCTGCAGCAGTATTTTACATCCCTCTCTATCTAATTACAAAGACTGCTAATCTAGTAGCCACCACACCTTACACCTTAGTGAGGCTTGATATGGTTGGGCACAAGCAATAAATATATATATTGTGACGGCCCCAGGCCTGGGTGTTGTGTATAGTGCACTGTTGGTGGTTGTCTGTTTGTTTGTTTTGCAGGTCTGATGCAGTGGTCATTAGGTTGACAGGGAGCACCTGGCCAGTGTTCCCAGTCGGGCCTATTTAACCCCGCCTTCTTTGACGCCATCTCTCTCTGTTCGGCACTCCACGCAGCACCTTGCCAGCGTGCTGGTTTTCCTTTTGTTTGTACTTATTTTCGCACTTACAACATGCACTTCACATTAACCATTACACCCATACACTTTCCTACACCACTGATACTGACTTCCACATCCCACATGATTGAGTTTTCCTTATGAGTCTTATTTACTTTAAATAAACTTTGTTTAATTATTAACTAAGTTTGGTTGCACATCTCCTCTTTTGTTGCGGCCCACGAGCCGGTCGTAACAATATATATATAAAAAAAAAGTAAAACTGAGATTGACAGTTGCTCTTCTACTCAAAGGGCATGCCTCGCCTCATGTAAATTATTGTCTAAGTGATAGTGTCTAGTGCAGGGGTCACCAACACGGTGCCCGCAGGCACCAGGTAGCCCCCAAGGACCACATGAGTAGCCCTCAGGCCTGTTCTAAAAATGAAAATTGAATATTGATATTATCCGTTTCCCACCTTGTTAACTAATTATTTATAATTATTGTGAGAAATCATAAACGTGGTCAGTGTCTTCACATATATGAGTATCATTAATCATTAATAATCATGTAAAACTAAAGGCAAACTGAGCAAATTTGTTATTTCAGAAGAGTGTATCAAACTGGTAGCCCTTTGTATGACTCAGTACCCATGAAGTAGCTCTCAGTTTCAAAAAGGCTGGTGACCCCTGATCTAGTGTATGTGTGGTGTGGGACCAAACCAAGATACCTTTGTTGGTGTTTATTCAAACAAAACAGCCGAATAATAAAATCCCCTGGTGAATTCATCAAACCTTGAGCCCCTCATTTCTGGAATACAGTAGCAGAAAAGGTTTATATTATGATATAAGAAATTTATATTTGACTCTGTTATACATATCGCTGCTATATAACTCACTTTGTTACCATTGTGGAAAAAATCCATATGATCCACCACCTGCAGTATGTTTCAGCTAATATTCGTAGATTTGCATGACACAGACAACAACATGTGATTTATTTGTTATACACTTGGTCCCAATATTCATGAAATGTTTTCTTCATATTTGTGGGTAATGTTTAACTGTACACGCAGTAAATTCAGGCGATTGTTGCTTTATATTCAAGGTTATTGTCAGGTTATTGTATTGCTGATGTCAGCATTTTATGACTTGGAGTGCCAAAGTGACAATTCAGTGCCGAAGTTGAATTCAAAGCTCAAGGTAGATAAATAATAATAATAAAAAAAATGTCTTTAGAGTTTTGGAAGTGATTCTGTTAATGCATAGCAACAATTAACTTGGTTTTACTTATACATATGTGAGTGATGCAAAGTTGAAAATTAAAATTATGGGAGAAATACTGGTCATTAAAGCATTTTCTTTCCTTCCTCAATGCATCTGTTGAAGAGTGGTACAATCAGCACATTAGCCTTAACAACAGCAAGACTATAACAAAGCCTATTTGTATGACTTGTTTATGATGAGTTATGTTGAGTGTTCTCCAAGTATTATTGACAGTAAACGATATCTTTATCGAGCATATTTCAAAAGTCATAACCATCAGATTCCCTTATCTTTGCAAACGCACACTAAAGACAATGGCCAGAGATTCTTTCGTTTTTTTATTACATAAGGTCAAATGGGTTCAGCCCAGTACATCTAAAGGAACAGAAGACAATGTTTGGAAAGAACAAAAGGAAGAGAAAAAAAATGTTCATTCAACACTTGCAATGTAGCATTTTAAACTCATTCCCACTGGATGAACACAAGATAGTGCCAAAAAGACACATTTTCACATCATGTGCATAAAGCAGATAGATGCATTTCTAAAAAATAACCAATTAATAAATAATAAATTATTAAACATACAGACATATTACAATTTTTAAAAACAAAAAAACAAAACCAAAACAAAACAAAGCATAATGAGGAATAGAAACACATATATGTGTTCTACAGACTTTGTTTAACTACTGTGAGAAGATAAACTTACCAACAATATTGGTAAGTTCCGTTCTAGAATTTGTCCACAGTTTGTAAAAGTGAAACATCAGATGTTGCTGTAGGACCCAATAAACAGCTTTGAATGCTACTGACGATGATTTCAATTATACTTTTATTTCTTGTATCTATTTATCTGATGGTGTGTAGGCTCCATGTCTGGCTTTAGTGGAGAAACTTTGATCTTGCTGTGTCTTATGCCACTATGCACCAAGTTTCAAATGGTATGAACCACTTCCTTATTTATCTGCAACTGTAAAAACTATGGCTAGTGAAAATCTGGAGCAACATCTGGCTGTATGTCCAGCTAAAACAGGACAGCCTATTTTATAACCTATGGTTTGACATTAGCATTCAACCACTTTCTAGCTAACCTTACCTTTTGATCACATCCAGTGTGTTTCACCTATTGCAAATAAATGTGTGTATTTAAAAGATATGTGTTGATATATTTATTTTTATCAATTTACATCACCTGCTACAAATCCAACATCCTCCCAGTGGCTGACAGAGACGCCTCACTGGAGGAGGAACTTAACATCTTCACTCGCTTCGAGGCAGAGCAGCCGCATGCAGCCACATCACACCCCTCAACCCCCGACAACATCCTCATGTTGGAGGAACATGAGGTGTGGTGCACACTAAGGGGGGTGAAGTCGAAGAAAGCTGCTGGACCAGATGGCGTACCTGGACGTGTACTGAAGACCTGTGCAGACCAGTGGGCTGTTGTCTTCACCAGGATCTTCAACCGGTCCTTGTCTCAGGACACCGTCCCACCCTGTCTGAAGTCCTCTGTTATTGTTCCTCTGCCATAATAAACAGCAGTCAGCAGCTTGAATGACTACTGTCCGGTGGCACAGACACCGATCATTATGAAGTGCTTTGAAACTCTGGTTCGGGGCCAAATCGTCTCAAGTCTGCCATCTGCATCGGACCCTCACCAGTTTGCATCAGGGCTAACAGATCTACAGAGGGCGCTATTGCAACAGCCCTCCAGAAAACAGAAAGCATCCATCCACTGTGCATCAGCGGGGACTTTGTGAAGAGGGTATCTGACCTCAGGTTCCTGGGCGTCCAGATCGAGGAAGACCTGTCGTGGAGTGCGAACACCTCAGTGACCATCAAGAAGCCACAGCAGAGACTTTACTTTCTGAGACTCCGCAGAAAGAGCCACCTGTCACAAAAACTGCTTGTGTAATTCTATCGCTGCTCAATATAGAGTGTGTTGACATACTGCATGTGTGTGTGGTATGTCTGCTGCACAGCAGCAGAGAGGAAAGCACTCCTCCAGTGACAAGTGAAGAAATTATAGAAAGGAATCCCAGATATCTTCGTTTCTGAGAGCAGTTGATGAGAAAGAAAATATAGATATTGTGAATACATGTAAACACAACAGCCCTATAATTGTTTTTTATAATTGTACGGCACGTTCAGATGTGACGTCATCACGTTCTGAGTTTCCTGTCTGTCGGAGCTGTGAGCAGAAATAGTGGTGTGTGCCATCTGTGTCAGATGGGGAGACGCTGATGGAGCCTGCTGTAATGTTACATATAGCAATACATATACTGTATATACCTATGAGATTGATAGACTGCTACATATTTTGCTGCTATATTACTTGCTTTGTTAACACTGTCGGCATTTCCTGACCTCAGTGCCAAAGACAAAGTTGAATTAAAAGCTCAAGGTAGATAAAAGATAAAACATGTCATTAGAGTTTTGTTAGAGATTTTGTTGATGCATAGCAACAAATAACTTGATTTTACTTATACATATGTAATACGCATACGCATAAAATCTGCAAATAAAAGTATGAAAGAAATGCTGAACATTAAAGCACTTTTTTGCAGACAGAAAAGATAAAATCATAAAACCTTAAAATCAACATTATCTATGGGACCTTTAACACATCTGTTGGGAGAAACTGCAAAGGCTAATTATTAACAACAGAGAAGTAAATAGTCTAATATGATATCATCAAGTTTGTTTAGCTTGTTCACAAGAACTTGAATAAAAGAAACAGTCACAGAATAATGATGGATGTAAAACGGAGCCTATTATTTTTGCCACATGAGAACTTCTTCAACTCACTGTAAGGATTAGTTACTATATATTTTCCGTTAGCTGAAAAATGCAGAATAACCATTTCTTGTCTGTCTACCTTTATAATGCAGGAAGTTGTCATCATCAGCAATTAAAAAAAGACTGTTTGTATCTCCAACCATTCACTTAAGCGAAACTCATTTTTGATTTTTCAATATGTTAATATGCATTCACAAAAAATAGCCTAGGCTGCATTTTGGCAAGAGTTTCACTTTAAGAAACACTCACCTTCAACATTTCCGAACTCTGTTGCATCACAATGGAAATGTCCGCACAGATTTCACCACAAACCTCCAACGGTAAAAATATTGGCCCATACATTTCATTTTGTTCAATGTTTAGACAAAATCCCTTGAGCTGATGTTTATCTGTGTGTACCTGACACAGTTTGCATTATGAGATCCATGCAATAATTATAAAACATATTGGGAAACTACTGTCCTGTTTTCTCAGTAGTTCCTCTTGTTTTGGATGTGAAGGTAGAAGGACATAGAAAATGCAGTGCATCATCATTCACTAGTACTAAAGTGATGGAAATTTCCCACCTATGGACAAAAAACCTTTTAAAATTCAAAAGCATCAGACGTAGAAGCACGTAGATGCTATTTTTTCCAGGCAGATTTTGTCAAGCTAGATGAAGCACCATGAGAAGATTAACTTGCCAGCGATATTTGACATCACTTCTGGTTTACGCTTTGTCCACAGTTTGTGAAAGTGAAATGTCAGATGTTGCTGTAGGACTCAATGAACAGATTTGAACTGAAGATGATCTCAATGACACTTTTATTTCTTGTATCTATTCATCTGAATGTATGTAGTCTCGATGTCAGTCTCGTGATTGATAAGCTGTCTCCAGATCAGTTGGGAGGAGACTTCGTGAGGAAAGACTGAAAGTTGGATTATAAAAGGAAGGCTCTGGAAGAGTTCACACCTTCTCTCTAATTCTTCTCTCACAGGGTTTGTTTTTCTTTTCACTCAGGATGAAGCTGTATGGAGTTCTGGTCCTGTTGGTGACTCTGTCTGTTGGTAAGATCAGCTGATGATTCATGTGTTTGTTTGTTTTTGAAATTAATCATTTGATACTTGATTATATATTATATGTAATGATAGCAGAATAGATGTCGTTTTTAATAAAATACAATTTCCAACACATCCTATTTGTAGTGTTATAGGCTAATTTACTATTTTCTGAATTATCTTGTTTCACAGCTTTTTCACTTTTTCTCAAACGCTTCTGTGATTTCTGTGAAAATGTGTATAACAATTATATTTGTAGTGTTTTAAACCATGTGTGACAGTATTTCATATTCATGTACAGCATATGGATTGCAATGCTACGTATGTGGAGGCGTCAAAGCAAGTGCCTGCACACAGAAACAAACTTGCCCTACTGGCTTTGACCGCTGTACCAGTGTTGAGAGTAACGGTAAGTCATTTTTTCAACATTAGAAGGATCTACAGCTGATATTGAACGTTACAAGTAGATAAGGCGCTCTAAACAGTCTGGCTGCACTGGATGCCCACTAGTCTTTGTTGTTACTGAAAAAAATGTTTTTCTGTCATCCTGCAGGTCTTGTTGCCAGGACCTGCGCTGTCGCTAGTTCATGCAATGAACCCCTCAAATGCTGTGACACAGACTTGTGTAACGGTGCCATACCCACTGGTTCCAGTGTCCTCCTCCTGCTGGTGTCCTCAGCCATCGCCTCAGTCTTTCTCTGAAGCTCTGGAGATCATCTGATGTTGTTCTTACCCAAACTGTACAACTCAGAAAAAATGTACACATTCTCAAAATGTAAAAGTTGTGAATGTTTCCAGAATTGTTCAATAAAACCACAGTATGATGGACCTTTGAGTTGTTTAATTCCTCCAGTTCTGCATTTACATCAAAATTTACAGCAAAACATAGCTTTGTTGTGAATCCATAATACTTATTTCATCGTTAGACGAGAATTCTTGGAAAAAATGAACTAGACCAGGTGACATTTTGATGCCCTTTAATCTTTCACCGATATCTCCTCAAAGTACAAAGCCTTGAAAAGTCCCCAACCATTTTCACCACTTTAGGCACAAATACAAAAACACGTGAGGTGCTCACTATAAGAGAAGAAGCTGGATGAATGTCTCATTTCTTTCTGTACCTGGACCTGCTAAAGCATCACAATGTTTAATCTTCAGTAAAAGACGGATACATATGGCACACTGAGGATAATGTCTAGGTGAATAAACCAGAAAGGCTAGTGATTAACATGTGAGAAGTAGTTAGTTGATTCCGTTATTATCAAGGTTGTTTAGTCTGGTCACAAGAGCCCGAATAAAAGATGCATTCAGTGAAAACTGCTTGAACTCACTGTAAGGATTGCATCATAGAATATGGGTGACAACAACTTTCGGCAACCTGCAGTGTAACCATTGTGACCCCTGTCGATATTCACTGGCATTCAAACCTCATATACTGAATGCATAGCTAAAATGCACAACAACCAGTTCTTCTTTTCTTTGTCAGTCCACCTTCATAGTGCAGGATGTATTCATTAACAGCAATTAAATATATATATTACCAATCATTTACGTAAGAGAAACACTTTCCTTCAACATTTCCCAACTCTGTCATGTCAGTGTGGACAGATTTCACCACAAACCTCCAATGGTGAAATATCGGCCAACACCTTTCATTTCACTCCGTGTTTAGACAAAATCCCCTGAGCTGATGTTTACCAGTGCATACCTGACACAATTTGCATTATGAGATCTATGCAAACAGTTCATCTTACCATGGCCTGGATCAAGTGGCCACTACAGCAAAACGAGACACAACTGATGTAAAACTCAACAGACTATATACATTTTTTTTTTTGTCAAATGAACCCACATCAAATTAGACCAAACGATGATGCCGATTTATGAGTGGGGCAGCTCAGCCAAAGAGGGAAAATGGGCCGTTGCTCTGGAAAGTATCCTAAACCACAACACACAAGAGATATAGAAATAGAATACACACACACACACTGCATCACCACACATCACAATATATTAATACACAAATTGGCACAGCTTTGGTTTGCCTCTGGCCAGCACTTAAACCTTGTTATAGAAGCTGGTGATGTGTTGCAGAGTTGAAAGCCCTTTATGGAGAAAGCTGATGGGCATGGTTACACACACACACACACACACACACACACACACACACACACACACACACACACACACACACACACACACACACACACACACACACACACACACACACACACTACCTACATCCACACCCCATGTCATAATAATCCTGATTTGGCAGCTTGTTTTTAACTCTTTAGTGATTGTGTTTCTCCTTTTCCTGCGGGCATTTGAGCCAAGACATACAACTGTGGGAAAGAAACTCTACATTGGTCTCAAAATGCAAATTGAAGGGATTTTGTCTAAACATTGAATAAACATATTGGCCAATAATTTTTTTACCGTTGGAGGTTTGTGAAATCTGTCCTGACATTCTCACAGTGTCACAACAGAGTTTCAAATGTTGCAGGTAAGTGTTTCTTAAGTAAATGATTGGCAATCTTTCGTTTTTTATTGTTGTTGATGGATACTTCCTGCAATGTGAGGGTAGACTGATAAACAAAACCAGAAATTTGGTTGTTGTGCCGTTTCTTTTTACAGTAAATGCTTGTTGTTGTGAAAAAAGCCTGACGTCCAGTGAATACTGACATACTGAATTTGCAAAAGTTACCCTGAGGGTTGCCAAGGGTTGTTGTCACCCTAAGTATAACTATGTCATCCTTACAGTGAGCTGAAGAACATGGCAACAAAAATGTGCTCCGTTTTACATTCATCACCATCAACGAATACATCTGTGCAAGCATCCATCTAAGTTCCTGCGATCAAACCTAACAAACTTTGGATTAATATCCCATTTGACTGCTTTTCTTTTGTAAACCACTGAATGCAGAACCTAAAGAATTAGGCGACTCAAAGGCCCATTCTGGTTTTATTGAACAATTCTGGATATGGACTTATATAAAACTTTTACATATTAAAAATGTGTCTTCTCTGTACGGATTGTGTAAGAACAAAGTAAAATGTCTCCAGAGCTTCAGAGAAAGACTGAGGTGATGGCTGAGGACACCAGCAGGAGGAGGACACTGGAACCAGCGGGTATGGCGCCATTACACAAGTCAGTGTCACAGCATTTTGCAGGGCCTACACATGCACCACTGTTAAGGCAGGCCTTGGTGATGACACCTGCAAGGTATGATGGGAAGACCTCAGTTTTAACAACAACAAAAGCTAGACAAAGTCATCAGCTCTGTCTACATGAAATTCTTAATATTAGCTTCACACTGTTCTGGCTTAAAAGAACAACTTACCGTCCACCTCGACGGATGAACAACGCTCATTGCCAGCAGGACAATCGAGGATATCTGTGCAGGCTTTAATATTGGTGTCTGCACATGTGTAACATCTCAATCCACATGCTATGGAAAAAGAAAAAAAAATACTGTGACACACATTCACCAGCTAAAACTCATTGGTGGATGTAGGCGAGTTGTGTCTCAACAGCGGCGGATTGAGCTCTTGACATCAGGACAACAGAAGCTTCCCACATTTTCTGTCAAAAAGTGAAAACCCATCTGTTCAGACTGCACCAAAAACTCCCTCCCTCACTGTTTCTAAATGTAGCAATCAAGCAACTCAGCAGATTTGATGAAGTTGATGCACTTGCATGATTCTGGCACTTTTTTGGGTTGTGTCAACATGGATGAGTGCACTTATTGTCAGCTAAATGTAATGTGATGTAACATTTATCATAATCTCACCTGCAGACATAGTCACCATCAGGACCAGGACTCCATAAAGCTGCATTGTGATCGGAGAGACAATTTTATCAACTCTTCTAAAGCTTGCCTCTTATACTCCAACTCTTCTTTCAAGACTTGACCGTTGTATTTCTTCAGAGCGTCCTCTGTGGTAAGATAAAGTGATCTGAACACCCCTGAGACAGTTGGTGATAGAATGTAACTCTGTGCATTTACTCAAGTGTCAGATGCTTGTTTTTTACGAGTTGCTTTGTCTGATGTATTAATGACAGAC
The DNA here is from genome assembly GCF_904848185.1 of Acanthopagrus latus. Lineage (NCBI taxonomy): Eukaryota > Metazoa > Chordata > Actinopteri > Spariformes > Sparidae > Acanthopagrus > Acanthopagrus latus. Next base: position 21,619,681 of record NC_051043.1, read on the forward strand.
AGCAGACCCAGGATGTGAAAATCCCTCACTCTGGCACCATCTTGTGAACATCTAATGGTAGTGAGATTTAAACGCTGAAGCTGGCATGTGAAAGTGAATGATGATCAGTGAGTCAAAACTTTTCTGTTACATTTTCTGTCCTTTTTGTTGCTCATCTTTCTAATTATTGCTTTGCAACAAAGCAGCTTTTTTTCTGTACGTACTGATGTGCATGCAGAACCTAAATAATTGGGCCACAAAAGGTTGATTCTATCGGTTGTTTTATTGAGCAATTCTGCACCTGGAGTCATCCACAGAACTTACAGATTGAAAATGTGCTTCTTTGTTCGTTTGTCCTGCTTTATAAAGCTTGAGAAAGAATGAAGTTGAATGTTCTCAAGAACCTCAGAGAAAGACTGAAGTGATGGCTGAGGACACCAGCAGTAGGAGGACAATGGAAATAGTGTGTATGGCACCTCTAGTTACACAAGTCTATGTGACAGCATTTTACGTAGCGTCCACATTCAATGTTTTTCACGCAGGCCTTGGAGGTGATACCTGCAAAACATGATTGTAAAGCCTCAGTTTTTATCAACAGCATCAGAAAGTACCAGGAATCAAGTGCAGCAATATATCAGGTCAGACTCTGTTTGATAGATAATATTTAAAATGTTTGTTTTCAGCTTTAGATACTTGTGATGTGGAAAACGACTTTCCATTTAATTGAAATTTGCCACAAAGGTCACTAATGTCTGGACATACGAAGCAAAACAATCCACTTGCTACAGAAAAATACAGGATACTGTCAACATGATTTAAGACGCCAGATGTTTCCACCAGTTTAAACAAATATTCCATGTTTCTAATGGTATATTTTAATATAAAAAATAAAACTAAGAGCCACACAACGGTTGATCGCATTGGTCATTTTATTGAGCAATTCTGGATTTGGAATCATCAACAATATCTACAGACTCAAATGTGCCTGTTTATTCATTTGTCATGAGTTGTAAAGCTTGACACCAGCAGGGGGAGGACACTGGAAATAGTGGGTATGGCGCTAGTAGCAACAAAATCAGTGACACTGTCAATGTCATTCTAAATGTTCCCGTTACACAAGTCTGTGCTACAGCATGTTATGTGGCCTCCACATGCAACGCTGTTCATGCAGGTCTTGGCGATGACACCTGCAAGACATGATTGTAAAGCCTCAGTTTTTTTCAACAGCATCAGAAAGTAGCAGGAATCAAGTGCAGCAATATATCAGGCCAGCTTCTGTTTGACAGACAATATTTGAAATGTTTGTTTTTTGTTTTTTAGCTGTAGATACTTGTGATGTGGAAAACAACTTACCATTGAATTGTACTTTGGCACAACGGTCAAAACCAGAAGGGCAAGACACGATCTGTCCGCAGGAGCCAGAGGTGGCGGATGCACATAAGTAGCATCTCAATCCACTTGCTATACAGAAATACAGAACACTGTCAACATGGTTTAAAATGCCCGATGTTTCCACAGGTTCAAACAAATATTTAATGTTTAAAAACTGTCTATTGTTAAAAATTCCATCCCATCATTGATATTCAAAACAGAAATATTTTAATTCATTCTTTCTTTAATCTAATGCAAACAGATGATGATGAAGGCTACTTTAACTTGGGGATGTCGCTACCCTTCCAGGTTCAACAGACGCTTGAACTCAGTAATAACTTTCATTTGTGTTACAAAGAATCATAAGCTGATCTTACCTGCAGATAGAGTCACCAACAGGACCAGAACTCCATACAACTTCATCCTGAGAGACAAGAGAAAAACAAACTTTTAATAAATTCTGTGAGAAGAGAACTGGAGGCAAGATGTGAAATCTGTAAAGGCTTGCCTCTTATACTCTTGCTCTTCTTTCAAAACTTGACAGTTGTATTTCTTCAGAGCTTCCTCTGTGGCAAGGTAAGAGATGTGAACATCCGCGAGACAGCCAGTGATAGAATGTAACTAAGAACATTCAGGCAAGTACTGTGCTAAAGGTTTTTTATAGTGTAGTATGAGTATTTCTATTTTCTGCTACTTTATACCTCCACTGTACAACAATTTGAAGGCAAAGTCTTTTTATTCCCCAACATTTCTTTGAGAACTTTAGATTCCAGTTAATCAGTCGATTGCATTTTCCACTAGACTTAAAGAGGAGACATTTTAAATGTCTTCTGATGAAAAATGCTGATTTATGAAATACTACAGACTTCATTACCCATCTTCCCCCAAACCTGGAGTTTTGTTACTGGATAATGATCATACTGTACTCCTTCTTACTGGAACATGTAGGCCCACCCAGCAGTTAAAGTTCTTATAATATGATAACGATACATACACTGTATTTGTGATAATATCAGTGGTAGATACATTTTTTCTCACAGTGCTTATTTTTTTCCTGCTTTGAAAGGTCAGAATGTGTGCAGTTAAAAGGGTCAGTATGTTGTATCACATGAGTGTATCATTGCTTTAACTCCTACAGTCAAACTATAGTAATGATCAAATTCCGCTGACTCACTTTATTTTCAGTGGGTCACATATCTGCCATATTTCCTCTCTGACACAAGATTTCTATTTTTTTGTCAGGTCCATGTGCACAAAGAAATAAAGGTCCTCTGTCTGTGGAGCACAATAAAACTCTTCTGTTCAATTTTATGTCATTTTGTTGCTCATCTCTCTAATTATCACTTCACTACAAAGTGATTTTTTCTGTATAAAGTGATGTGCATGTAGAACCTAAATAATTTAGCCGCACAAAGGTCTCTCATATTGATTGTTTTACTGAGCAATTCTGCATCTGGGGTCATCCACAATGTTTACAGACTGAAAATTGGCTGATATGTTCATTTTTCCAGAGCTGTAGAGCTTTAGAAAGAATACTGTTAAATGTTCTCCAGAGCCTCAGAGAAAGACTAAGGTGATGGCTGAGGACACCAGCAGGAGGAGGACACTGGAAATAGTGGATATGACGCTGCCAGCAACAACATCAGGGACACTGTCAGTGGCATTATTAACATCCCCGTTACACAAGTCTGTGTCACAGCATTTGACGGGTTCTCTGCATGCAGCGGCATTAGCACAGTTCCTGACAACAAGACCTGCAGGACATAATGGAAAAACATGATTTTCAACAACAGCAAAAACTAGTGGGCATCCAGTGCTGCCAGACTGTTTATCAACTCAGAACCCCTTGAAATGTTCAGTATCATCTGTAAATGCCTCTGATGTGGAAAGACGACTTACCTGCCACCCCAACAGTGGTGCAACGGCCAAAGCCAGTAGGGCAAGTTTGTTTCTGTGTGCAGGCACTTAATTTGATGCCTGCACATACATAGCATTGCAATCCATATGCTGTGCATAAATACAAAATACTGTCACACATGGTTTAAGACACTCCAAATATAATTGTTGTTTTCACAAAAAACACCAAAACCTTTTGAGAAATAGCAAACAAGCTGTCGAACGAGATGATTCAGAAAATAATAAATGAGTCTATTACACTACAAATAGGATGTGTTGGAATTTTTTTTTCATTTATTTCACTACTTTCATTCTGCTATTGCTGTACTATAAATTGAATGATATCTAACTAATAAATATCTAAGTAAGTATCAAATGATTAATTTGAAAACACATGAATCCTAAACTGATCTTACCAGCAGACAGAGTCTCCAACAGGACCAGAACTCCATACAGCTTCATCCTGAGTGAAAAGAAAAACAGACTTTAATCAACTCTGTGAGAGAAAAATCAGAGAACATAATGTGAAATATTCCAAAACCTGCCTTTTATACTCCAACTTCTCCATCTTCCTCATTTCCTTACAAAGCTCCTCCCAACTTTGCTGAACTTTCTTTGAAATGAATAGAAGCATAGTATTTCCTACATTAACACATAAACATTGTATTTGTATATTGTGTTTTGTTTGTGTTGTGGTCATTGGTGTTTTCATTCATGTATCCATCTTTCTGTTCTATACCTTTATTTGTTCATCTGTGTTGTCTTTGTTCTCAGCTGTTAAATATGCTTTGTCGTATAGAAGAATTTTATGGTGCAACTAACAAGTAGAAAAAAATTGTACCATTGAGTTGTATGGGTGCATCAGACATTTCACACTTTATTTATAGCATATCGACCCTGCTATTTTAAAAAAAACATTAGAGATGTATGTACACTTGTACTTAGTCTATAGCCAGCAAAGTCAAGGAGAGCTACCTTATATTAAGAAATACACAACTCTAGCCTGATTTTGATGTGATTTTGGGAAGTTTAAACACCAGCATGAGCAGCCACACTCATTGGTTAATTGGCTTCCTCTAATATCAGGCCTAATTTTCAGAAATGGAAGTGGAAATCCTAGTGGACTTAGTGAAAACATGAACATTTGGTCAAAACTACACCACCACACCTGAGCCTGGTGTTCCCATTTCACAAGGTTCTGACTGTTACTTATTGTCACACAGAAGTCTGTGTTACAGGGCTGTTCATGCAGTCTTTAGTGCTGAAACCTGTAAGGCATGATTGTAAAGCCTCAGTTTCAACAACAATGAGAAGTACAAGGCACCAAGTGCAGCAATACATCAGCTCAGACCTTGTCTGATAGATAATCCAGTTGAATGTTCATTTCATTTCATTCATTGAATACTCCTGATGAGTAAAACAACTTACCATTCATTTCAATTTTGGCACAATGGTCTAAGCCACCAGGGGAAAGTACTGGTCATGGCCAGGTCCAAATTTGTTGTATGGACATATATAGCATGTCAATCCACACGCTGTACAGAAAAACCGAATACTGTCAAACATGGATCAAGACGCCCAATGTTTCCACCAGTTTAAACAAATGAATAATGTTCCAAATGGTATATCTTAAAATCTGACTATTTATGGTGATTAAACTCATTAATTGCCTCTTATTCTTCAAATCGTCTTTCAAAGCTTGACAGTTGTATTTCTTCAGAGCCTCCTCTGTGGTAAGATAAAGTGATCTGAACATCCCAGAGACAGCTGGTGATAGATCTGTCAGTGATCTAACTAAGGACATCCACTCAAGTACTTTTTTTTTTATAGGGTATATGGGTATTTCTATTTTAGCTCACATGTATCTAGTTTGTCTGCCAGAGAGACATCTTAGTGTTTCTAATAATGCTTTTATTGTTTTTCTGTAATACAGAAATCTTGCATCGTCTGATCCACTACAGTCAAAGTCTTTATGCATAACACTGGAAAAACCTTTACTTTGGTGCCATCTTGTGAACATTTGCTGTCAGTTAATTTAAAATGCTCTAAGTGTGAAAGTAAATTATGATCAGTGTGATTGTTGAAGTTTCTGCATACAGAAAGGTTTGTGTTTTTGTTAAAAAGTGTGTGCTTGAACAGTTTAGGTTGAAAATAATTCAGAATGATTTCATCATGTAAATGTTGGAATGGCCCAAACGCTCCAGAGTTCACAATTTCATTATTACCTTAAAGAACCAACAAAAAGCAAATAAAACAAAATAATAAATGATAATTATTTGTATGTATACTTGGCCAGTGAAACTGATTTTTATTCTGATGAGATGAGTGACAGGAAGATGTGTTTTACCACAGTGTCACAGCAGATAGATGTACCGACCCACGTATTGTGGTGGGCTGCAGCACACACAACATCTCTGTGGTTTTTGAAGTTTCATTCTTGTGTTCCTATTTGTATTTCACATAAGAGCCTTATTATACTGAGTAGTGATTACTTTCACCCATATCATATCCCATCATTTTATATATATTGGAATCTCTGGAATGTAATTTCTCCATCATAGTCTATCTAGATGTTGCCTAATATTAGGGGAATCGAATTAACGAATAAGTGTGGCTGAAGCTGCATGAGTTTAAACTTCCCCAAATCACATAAAAAATCAGGGTAGAGTTGCTTATTTCTTAATATAAAGTAGCTTTCCTTGACTTTGCTGGTTAGAGATTTAAGTACAAGTATTACTACATCACTAAGGTTTTTAAAATTTGCAGGGCTGACATATGCTGTACATTTACAGTGCCTTACAAAAGTATTCATCCCCCTTGAACTTTTCCACATTTTGTCACATTTTAACCACAAATGTAAATGTATTTATTGGGATTTTATGTGATAGACCAACACAAAGTGGTGCATAATTGTGAAGTGGAAGGAAAATGATACATAGTTTTATTGAGTCAATACTTTTTAGAACCACCTTTTGCTGCAATGACAGCTGCAAGTCTTTTGGGGTAAGTCTCTGCCAGCGATGCACATATAGAGACTGAAATATTTGTCCATTCTCCCTTGCAAAATAGCTCAAGCTTAGTCTGATTGGATGGAGAGTGTCTGTGAACAGCAATGATCAAGTCTTGCCAGAAATTCTCAAGTTGATTTAGGTCTGGACTTTGGGCCATTCTAAAACATGAATATGCGGCCTGTCAGTTTAGGTGGACAGCCATGTCTCGGTAGGTTTGCAGTTGTGCCATACTCTTTCCATTTTCAGGTGATGGACTGAACAGTGCTCGGTGAGATGTTCAGAGCTTGGGATATTTTTTCATACCCTAAGCATTCTTTAAACTTCTCCAAAACTTTATCCCTGACCTGTCTGCTGTGTTCCTTGGGCTTCATGATGCTGTTTGTTCACTGGTGTTCTCAAGCAAACCTCTAAGGTGTTCACAGAACAGCTGTATTTACACTATGACACACAGGTGGACTCCATTTACTTCTTAGGTGACTTCTGAAGGCAACTGGTTGCGCTGGATTTTATTTAAGGGAATCAGAGTAAAGGGGGAATACTGAATGAATACTTTTGCACACCACACTTTTCTGTTTTTATTTGTAAAAAGAAATTAGAACCATGTATCATTTTCCTTCCACTTCACAATTATGCACCACTTTGTGTTGGTCACATAAAATCCCAATAAAATACAATTACATTTGTGGTTAAAATGTGACAAAATGGGAAAAAGTTCAAGGGGGGGTGCCTTTTGCAAGGCACTGGGTTAGAACCTAGGTTGGTGCTAGGCTGGATTTTAAGGGCTTTTGGTAAACCCTAAGGGACTGTTTCAGTTTGGAAGGCTAGAGTAACCTATAAGAACCTTTAAGATATCATGCACACTTAACACCTAAATTTTACTTCCATCAAAGAGACATAAATGTGTGTGTATGTGTGTATGTTGGCTTTATGGCATAGACTTTAGCAAGGGCAAAGCATACAGCACAATAATTGTTTCAATTACCATCGATCATTATCCAAAATACTTATTGATAAATCACAATACTTCAAATTAATCTAGAAGGGCTGAGGCCAGGTTATAAATACTTACATTTAGGTGAGATGGAGAGGGTCAGGTCTTTCCATGGCTTGCCTTTCCCTTCCTGCTGAAAGTCGAAGTCCTTGAGGCAAATCACAACCCTGCCCCAGGTCTCTCAATTTCCCCAAAATCCAAACTTCACGCCAGCACAGTGAACAAAAGTACTCCAATATCCAAATTGTAATCCACAGCATTCTGGCGAAAATGGTTAATCCGCTGTGCTCTTATTTCCTTGGTCTGTTTCTGCTGAAGATTTCTTTAAGTCCTTTCTGCGATGTTTAGGCTGCTCACATTCTCCGTCCAGGTGTTTCTTCAGGGCTGGAGCGAGTGGAGGAACGAACTTTAGTCCGTGCTTCTCGGTTTATATCTTGGTTTTATGTCCTTATTGGGACATTTTCTCAGCATATCTCCGTTCACTTATCAATTTCATAACATTTCTCTCTTGCATGGGACAGTGGCTCGGTTTTTCTCAGCCATCTCTCCATTCAATGACTAATAGTCCTTTGATGACGGCTAACGATTTCATAAGGCTTCGTTGAAAAATAATCCTGTTGTTCGCGAGGCCGAGGCCTAACAAATTAATTCATAATTTGTGCGTCTTGATTTCAACCTACAAGAGCTGCCACGAACGGCTTCCATAGCCGCTGTAGCTGTAGCCTACAGGTAAGTTACACTTGACTATAGTCTGTTTACTTGACTTGGTTTGTTTCGGGGCGACCGATTAGTAGATGAGAGGTTGACAAACTCCCATCTATCCGGCTGCTTCAGCTAAGGTAACATAAATGTAGGCTAACGTTAACTTAGCAATGTAATGTGAAACGTAATTAAAGGTTTATTAATTAATTTGATATTGCGGAACACATCATTAATTAATTCGTTATCTCAAGAAAACAATCTTTGTTATATCGAGATAACCAGATAATAAGCCGTTATCACGAGATAGCTGCATTAAAAAAAAGAAAGAAAAGAAAAGTCCATGGCCGTTCTCGGCTTCCGTAACAGATAGAGCCTTGAGTGTAACATGGACTCTTTTTCACACTCACACTCACACACACACACAGTGTCGCAATTTCCTCTTCACGTCTTATTCCAACACACCCTTAAATAATTGTTTAACACTTTTTAATAAATTAATGGCAAACACAATGCAGCAGGCAAAGCTTTAATATGTTTCAGAATCATTTCAGACTATACATAATGTCCAATTCTTGTATATGTGTCAGGCAGGAGTGTATGAATCTCAACTTTTCTGATACTGCCTCTGTGTGTGTGTGTGTGTGTGTGTGTGTGTGTGTGTGTGTGCATACTGGTATTTATATTAGAAAATGGATCTCAACTATTTTGACAATATACATACACACATACATACATACACACACATACATACATACACACATACATACATACATACACACATACATACATACATACATACACACATACATACACACATACATACATACATACATACATACATACATACATACATACACACATACATACATACATACAGAGAGAGAGAGATTCAGTTTGCATTAGCAGCTATTTAACAAAGGCTGTGATATGGCTAAAGGTAGTCACTACACAATATAACAAGGCTCATATACAAGTACATGTATACAAGTATGAAGTACATAGGAAACTCAAAACCACAAAGAAGCCGTTAGCTGCAGCCCACCACAGTACGTGGGTTGGTGCACATATCTGCTGTGACACTGTGGTAAAATACGTGTCAACCAATACTTCTTGTCAACCATCTCATCGGAGTAAGAATCCGTTTCATTGACCCAAGTACAAGTACATATACAAATAATTATTATTGTACTTACACAGGAATAGAATTACGGCTAAGAACAAAGACAACAAAGATGAACAAATAAAGGTTGAGAACAAATGGAGACATGAATGAAAACACCAATTGCCACAACACAAATAAAATGTCAAGACACAAATAATAATAAGAATAATACTTTTCATATAAAGGCGCCTCTCTGGGCACTCGAGGAACACCTTACAATACATAATTAAAAGGAACACTAAAAGAAAAATAGAGGGAAAAGAAAACAGACAGAGTAGGACAAATGGACAATTAAGTGGGGTATGCAATTCTAAAAAGGTGAGTTTTTAGTCTTGATTTGAAGAGGGGGAGAGAGTCAAGGTTCCTGATGTCTGATGGCAGTGAGTTCCAGAGTCACGGGGCAGAGCGGCTGACAGCCCTGCTCCCCATGGTGACAAGGCGGACGGGAAGGACAGAGAGGTGAAGACAGGAGGCAGATCTGAGGGAATGGAAAGGCGTCGCAACGTTGGGGAGTTTGGACAGATAAGGAGGGGAAAGGTTAAAGAGGGCCTTGAATGTAACCAGGAGGATTATATATACCTTAAGTCTATACAGAGTTTGACTGGGAGGCGGTGGAGTTGCTGCAAAACAGGGGTAATGTGGTGAATGGAGGTGGTTCTGGTGATGATCCGAGCTGCACAGTTCTGAACCAAATACAATGTTTATGCAAGTGTAGAAAATACTAATAGTGCTTCTCTTCATGTCAAAGAGGCTCTATCGGCACGTAAAACAGGCGTTTACTTTGTTAAGAAAGTTCAGCAAAGGTGGGTGGAGCTTTGTAAGGAAATGAGGAAGATGGAGAAGTTGGAGTATAAAAGGCAGGTTTTAGAAGATTTCACATTATGTTCTCTGATTTTTCTCTCACAGAGTTGATTAAAGTCTGTTTTTCTTTTCACTCAGGATGAAGCTGTATGGAGTTCTGGTCCTGTTGGCGACTCTGTCTGCAGGTAAGATCAGTTTAGGATTCATTCTAACACAAATGAAAGTTACTGAGCGAAAGTTTTTATTAAATCTAAAAAAAAGGTAATAACGTCCCAAAGTTAAAGTATTAAAAAAGTAAGCATCTTAAACCATGTTTGGCTGTATGGTATATCTCTGTGTAGCATGTGGATTGAGATGCTACAGCTGTATGAACGCCGACTCTAAATCCTGTGCAAAGATCGCAACTTGTGCTTCCACACAGGACCGTTGTTCATCCACTGAGGTGATGGGTAAGTTGTTCTTCCACACCAGAAGCATTTGTAGCTGTACTCTAACATTTCAAATTGATTGTCTTTCTGAGTCAAAGCTGATATTTTTCTGTAGCATCGATATTGTTGAAACTAATTGTATGTTTTTTTCATTGTATTGAGGTCTTGTCACCAAGCACTGCATTAACAGTGCTGCGTGTGTAGGCCTCATTAAATGCTGTGAAGGTGACTTGTGTAACGGCGCCATACCCACTGGTTCCAGCATCCTCCTCCTGCTGGTGTCCGCAGCCATCACCTCAGTCTTTCTCTGAAATTTTGGAGTATATTCAACTTTTTTCTTTGTCAATCTGTATAACTCAGGAAAACAGTTGTGGTTGAAAATAGATCCAGAATCGCTTAATAAAATTACAGAATGATTGACCTTTGTGTTGTTTAATTCTTTAGGTTCTGCATTCACCCCTCTCATCTCAGAGGAGGAATATTTTGTTATTTCTACGTTTGCCCTATTTTCTGATTCAATTTCTAAAATTGTCTATATGTAGCCCTAACAATTGTGAATGACTACCAATTATTTAGCTTTTTCTAACATTCTTTGAATGTTCTGCATTTCACTTCTCTATTTTTAACTAATAATAGCAATGTTCTTAGTCCCTTGTGAGAATGAATGATAAAAACAATACCTTGAAATATAAGCAATCACAAACATATTGATGTATTGTACAGTTTCTTGTTACTTCAACAACATCAGCCAGCAGTCAGAAAGATTTCAGGCTTCATGCTCTGATACTTTTGGATCTACAGAGCCCTGGAGGTGACATGGATGTGTGTTTTTTTTTTTTTTTTGTTTTTGTTTTTTTTTAAAAAGGTTACTATCTATTAAAAATGGAAGTTTGATAAGTGAAAACTTTATGTTATTCATTGAGGTGTACGTGCACGTCAACAATGATTCAACATCTGAACCAAAAGCATCCAGTTGTTAACACCAGGGGGGGTATCCCAGAAAGGAGGTGAAACAAACTCTGAGTTTTCAGTTCCAGAACAGCTCATCTGAGTTAGGTATGTCGACTCCGAGTATGTTAACTCTGAGCTGAGCTCGTGCCTGACAACTTGTAAAAAGCCATCATCAATGGAGCTCTGATACTGTGATTCACCATGGCAACAGTGGAGAAAAACAGGAAGCAGACATTTTCTGGGGAAAAAAAGTAACACAGCTAGTTAATAAAAATCACTGACAGTTTTAGATGCAGGTGTCTTTTCATTTTGGATTAAACATCACTTTCTTTTATATTAGCCTTTAAGGAAGTGGTTGAATGCTGCTTTGTTTTATTTTATTTTAGGCTATTTTATTTACGTGAAATCGGCTGAAAATGAAATATAAAACCGTCTCACGATGGCTCCTCACTTTGGTTTTATTTCACAAATTAAAGAAAGTAAAAGTTTATTCAGTGGATATTTTAACTTGTAGTAGCTTTTACCACCAACAGATAATGTTTAACACACATCTGTGTCCTAACATCCTGCTAAGTAGTTGAACATGAAGTGGTGCTCACCTCCACCTCCACCACGTCCGACAGAGGCAGAGGAGCTGATCCTGAGTCAGGTCGCTGGGTGACCAGAGTCTGAGGGCGTCACTCACACCCAGGACCCAACATTACAGGTAGACATACACTGACTGTCTACAGATTGAACTAGAAGTCATTTAATCTTATACTCAATGCGGCAGCAATCTAGAAACATGGACTTTGAAATTACGTTGTTGGAAAAAATACAATAGGCTATACTGATGGTTACTTTTGTAGTTATCTGTGGGAAATGAAAAAAAAAAAGCCAAATGAAATGTGAGTTAATTCTCTTTTTCTGGCTGCTGGAATGTGATTAATTAACCTGCAAAGTGATTATTATTATTAGTATTTTAACAAAGAGGATTGTTCAGATCTGAGAGCACGTGTAGCCTGATATTCGCTGTGCGGCCGGAGAACATAAATGATGGACTGCTGCTCGGTTCAGTCCTCGTCAGGGAGTGAGAGCTCATCTAAATGAATCTAAATTCTCCTCCTGCTGTAAAACTATGTGAATTATTTCAACTTCAACATGATCGGACTGAGAAGGAAAGGACTCAGGGTTTCTTCAGGTAAACCTGCCAGTGAGCAGAGTAAGTTGCCGCAGTAATAGACCCAGAGTTTAAATTACCTCTCTTTCTGGAAGTGAAAACTCAGAGTTTCTCTCATCTGAGGGTTAACAAACTCAGAGTTTTCACAAAACACGCTTTCTGGAATACCCCCAGCTCACCAAGCGTCGCCGACACAAGCTAAGGTAAACACTGATGTTAGCTAATTTAACGTGGCCTACCATCGCTAATTGGAATGTAAAGTTATGGCCTGATGTCGGTATGACTAGATATCATGTTAAGATGTGGAAACGAATTCGTGTTATATTGCAGGAGAGTAGTAACCTACACCAAATAACTCCTCTCTCTCACTCTCCCTCACGCATGCGTGCATAAACACCCACACCTTCACATTTAGAATAGTTGATTAATCGATGGGATAATCAGTAGAATACTTGATTCTAAAAATATTCAATAGCTGCAGTCCTACTCTAGTGTGCCTTGTGCGCCTGCCAACACAGTCGTGTCCACTGCTGTGATTTCACACACAAGCTACCTGAAAACTGAAATCGTATTTGGTGAAACATGTTTGCTTTTTTTCATTTGTGTAACAGAGTGTTACACTAACTGTTACACAAATGAAAAACTATTTCCTCTAGAAAATATTTCCCCTTTGGCTCCACCGGTGTAGAAGGTGGAGAAGTAGCCTTTCTTAAAAGTGAAAGAAAAAACTGACCCTCTTATTTTTTTCATGTATTTTACATATAAACAGCTGCTGAATAAATCAGTCCCTCTTTGATACACATTTTGAGGAAATGTTATTTTCATGTGACAGTAGGTGTCCCTGTAAGAGCGCAGACGACTCATGCCCACGCCACTGGCAGAATAAACATGGTGCTGGCTCAGGTATCCTACCCCTTGGCTTGAGGACAGTAACACTATCAGCTGTCTCTGGTTATGGAACAGATGTTCATGTGTGAGTAGAGTATCTTCAAGCTCAAAGGATTGCACATGAGATGGTATCGAGTGGAACATTACTTGCATTTTTTTCTGATAAACACCACCTACAGCTATACTAGTTGCTGTGTTGTTGTGTTTGTACTGTATGTTGACCAGGCATCTAACTTGTACACAAGCATCCTAATCAGAACCACATTAACTGCCACAGTTTGTGTGTGAAATCGCTGCAGTGGACATGACGCACACTGCGGAACTCCACTTCAATGAATCAGTAGTGTTCAACCATCAGACTTCCATTTTCAAACACTATCCCAGGCTGAGGGATACAGCTTACTATCCGAAAATAAATTGGGGCAAGTGAAGCAGTCAGTTTGATCGTTGTTAGACAAATAAATACTGTGCTGATGCTCATGCCTAATGCTGATACATGGATTTTCACTGTCCTCACGCAGCTAAAGGACAATGTGAATTGTTTCCAGCCTGCATCTCAGACACATGCAACTCGTTTTTTCTCTAATGTCTTGCCAGAAATATGCACTATCCTCATCCTCCTCTCAGCTGTGGCCGCGATTCACTGTCCACTGTAGACACCCATTGATAAACCCAGTATTTCACCTATGACATTAAGGGCAGCTTAGCGCCATGTTTGAAATATTCCTCGCCAAAGAAACATGACAGTCGTGTTACAAAAGTTGTTAACATATTATGCATGTTGTGTTTGGAGTGCAGAGAGAAATGAAGAGTCCCCTGAACGAACATGGATGCTTCTCATCTTATTGAGGAAATGAGTAGTGGTGCAAGTCTCCCTCTTGTGGTCAAAATGAGTATTACAGAAAAAACACTTGAGCCTGACTGTGTCTGGAAAATAATTTTTTTTCACTGGGCTTCACAGACACAGAAAAAGAAAAAAACCACTGGTGAAAACGTTTTTTTCACTCGGCTCGATTACAGTAAAAACAAATGTCCTTTAAAATGCATTATTTTTTTTCCCACACTGTGAGTGTAGGACTTGCGCTGGTCTTGAGTCGATCAACATGCTAATCAGGGCTTCATAATATTCTATCATTTGTTTTAAACAGCATAAAGAATACATGTTTAACAGCTGATCATGAACAAATATATGTCATCAGTCCAAGTTGCAGCAGGCACATTACCACTTAATATTTAAATCTAATGTAGCCATTTATCTTTGAAGCAGCTAACTTTTATTTGTGTTTTGTCTCTTGCTCGCAGTTTCTCATCATTTTCAAGCACTTTTGCCTGTTCTGTTGGTATTCTGTCATATTGTTACTGATCTCTTTTCACTTTTATATACCCATTCAATGTATTCACCCTGTAATCATGTTTGCTGTTTCTGTGTATCAAATTTTTGCAAATCTTCTGCTTTTCATTTGTCTTGTCACCATCAATGATTTTTTCAGGATTTAATTAAAGATTCAAAGACTGAATGAAATGTTTATTCTTCTTTAGTTGTACAAATTGGGTCAGAACAAAGTACATCACTGAAACAACTGAATTCGTCATGCTCAGAGAACGAGTGCGAAGATGGCTGAGGACACCAGCAGGAGGATGGCACTGGAACCAGCGGGTACGGCACGGTTACACAAGTCGCCTTCACAGCAAGCCATGGCACCAACACATGCTATACTGGTTTGGCAGCCCTTGGTAACCATGTCATAACCTGAAAAACACAACGGGACAACTTTCTGGAAGCACTGCACAGAACATATTGAGGTGTGTATAATAGCCACCCAGCTTTCAGAACATCAAACTTATTGCACTGGCCGTTTGGAGACTTACCTTCTACTCTGAGGGAGAAGCAGCGGTTGAAGATGACAGGACAGGATTTGGTGTCTGTGCAGGATCTGGGGTCGGTGGCTGTGCATGTGTAGCATCTTAATGCACATGCTATACAGAGACAGAGAACACCAGTTAGTTAAAGACAGGCCATGTATGACATCATCAGTTAGTTCAATGTTGGAGGTGTTTTTAGGGGAAGATGCTGACTGCTGCTTCCTGTTTCCAGCCAGAGAGTGTGAAGAGATTCAGAGAAAATGAAAACATGCAGACAGTGTGAGGCAGAAACCATCTGAGCAAGTGGAAAATGAGAGTAAACATCAGAGTGTGTGCGTGCAAATGGAGTTTTATTTCTTTTCAATAAACATTTATTTATGGGGCGCTGCTTTGCTCAGTTGGTGGAGAACGCATCCCGTTTACTGAGGCTTTGACCTCATGGCAGCGTTTCCTTGTACGTGTCCCAGCCAGGGGCCCTTTGCTGCGTGTCACTCCCCCCTCATTAGTGGGCTGTGCTCGCCAGCCCACTATGGACACCTCTATAGCAGAGCTACAGGTGTCCATAGCCATCTCATTTGACAAATCACCTCGGATACAGATGACAGAGACAAGGGAGGACTCTGATTGGACAGTTGTGTCTGTACTTTTTTTGGCCTCGGTATAAATCACTGGTCCGAAAGTCGACATCGCTGGCATACGTTGACCTAGACACACCATTCTAACTTTAAAATGTAGATAAAAGTCCATCTTATTAATCTGATATTCAACTTTTGCTTTAGCTTTCATAGTTTTTTCATCACGGGGCAAAGCGCACAGCCCACTCTGGCGATTTCCCGGCGGGGAGTTGTCTAGTTCTATTTCCTGTTATGTCTTCAAGCTGTTCTATCAATAAAGCCATAAAGGCCAAAAATATTCTTTAAAAAAAAACCCAAAACAAAACATATATTTCCATCCATCCATCATCTGTACATATTCTATGTACGCCGCTTAATCCTCTGCAGGGTCGCGGGGGGGCTGGAGCCTATCCCAGCTGACTTAGGGCGAAGGCAGGGGACACCCTGGACAGGTCGCCAGTCCATCGCAGAAAACATATATTTATTCAATAAAAAGAGAAAAGATTTAGCTCTATCCCGGTACTGAGTTCACCAGAATCATTTGACATTACTTGTTTTTCCTTCGGTTATCGTTTCTAGGCAGAGGTGACGGGAACTGAGGGGAGAAAGTTGGGCAATGGCATCGAAAACGGTCTCTTGAGAAAAAAGACGTCCAGTTGACCTGCTAAACATGAAGCGCCCTTTATGAGAAGTATGCTTCGTGATCTTTTCACCGGCATGAGTTTAACTAATGAAGATTGCAGGAAGTCACAGAGAGCAAGAAACTGTCACACATCGCCCCATCGAAACCACAAAATGTCACTTTTATACTTTGAATTAACCAAACAAGTAGACGGGAAGACTAGAGGGGTGTCAGTCTGCTCATCTAGCAAACAAGCAGAGTTCCCCAAATGTTGAACTATTTTTTTAAACTTTCAGACCCCGCTGTTTCATAACAACATATAAATCTCAACATATTTCTTTAAGTTTTGCTCAGTAACTTTAAGCTCAGCATTCAGTTAAAGCACATAGTCCTGACTGGAAATCTGTTCTTACCTGTCGACAGAGTTGTGAACAGCACCAGAGCTCCACAAAGCTGCATCGTGAATTGAGAGAAAAACTAATTGTTTCGGTAAGAGAAGAGCTGGAGAGAAACCTTCCTCTTTCTGCCCAACTCCTCCTCACTCCTTTTTCAGGGTTGAACATTTGCATTTCCTCACAAAGCTTTCTTCCAACTGACCTGAATAATGTTGGCCCTAAAGGGACCTCATAATCCCTCAGACAGCCATGTACTTTGGACGGGACGACAAGAATTTAATGCAGTTGGACACCCTGTGAGATTGAATGAGTGAGTGAATATTTTTGTGTTATGAATTTGCCTTCCTACCTGGACTTGTATTTTTTTTTTCACCTCTTCAATTCACTCGCCATCTCGATGAATACGGAGAAAGCACTTTCGCTTCCCCCTGCGTGGTTCTCAAAATACATTCTGTAAATCAGCAGGAAATGCACCTGATCCTTCGTCAGACATCTGAAATACAGAAGTTTGAGTCAAATGGAAAACTTTGACAAAAAAACGTGATCTAATTTCTTGAACCATTAGTCAACTGAGACTGCCAGACTGTGTCATCACGCTGATACAAACAAGCCTCAGTGAGGTTCAGTCAGGTCAAAAGCAGCATCTTGATTAATTTGATTCATCATTAATAATCCCAGACACGTTTGTGATCAGCTGTCCTCAACAGACAAGCTGACCATCAACATCTTAATTCTCATGGGAAAGAGACGATGTGTTTGTAAACCACTCAGGCATGTGTGTCAATGATATTTCAATATCATCTATATCATGATTGTATCATAATCATTTCTGTGCAACAGTAAAAAAAATATGCTTATTTTGTTATGTCAGTCAGGACATAATGTTTTGTGACATTGTAATAAAAATGATTATGAAGTGTTTGTTCAATCACAAAATAACGATAAAAACAACCCTTCTGTCGTCATTCCTGTCAGAGTCATTGTAATCCATGGTAGTAAGTAGTGTAAAATGTTTACCTGAGGATCTAACGGCCTACCAGAGCTCAGTTCCACTGGTCGGACGGGAATGGGTTGCGTTTCAAAATAAAAGCAGTCAAAGAATTACCTGATTAAAGAAAAGGCATAATTAATCAGTCTATAAACCAAAACTGTCAAATAAATGTAAAGTAAAAAAGTACAATATTTATCTTGGAGATGCTGCAGAGTAAAAGTATATAGTAAAGGTACACCAGTAAATTCACTTAGTGATTCCACCACCGCCCTGCAACGGAGTACCAGTATTTGGTAGTTAAACTAAAACAGTAGGAACATTTCTCATCAGGAAAGAAAAAGTTCCTCAAGTGCAAGAAAACAACATTTCATGAACTGGAATCGGACTAGCTGTGCAAAAACAAGAAAAAGTTTCCACCCACATCGGTTTAATTTTGAAAGACGTAACCGGAAACCCTTTCATGTTCTGATTGGCTTGACGCTCGCTGCGTCATTTACGCGCCCGTGTGATGTCAGCACACGCGCCGCTGTGTTTTGAAAAACCGGGGCAGTAGCTGTCTGGCACCGCATGCGCACATATTTCTACATATTTTTACACAATGAAAGTAACATGAGGGCAAATTAAAACATGCCGAAGTCCGTGAAGAAGTCCTGCACCACCCAGACCTCCATCAGCAGGTACTTTGGTGGACGGAGCAGCAGCAGCAGCAGCAGCACCTCGAACACTCAGTGTGGGATTAAACCAAAACCTGCTGAGCACCAGCTTTCAAGAAACAAGGTGAGGAGTGTTCATTGAACACACACACACACACACACACACACACACACACACACACACACACACACACACACACAGACAAATCATGTTCAGCTCAATGCAAATGATTCTAACGGAACCTCACCTGCTTCCGTCCTGCAGCAGAAGCTCTCCTCTGATCATGAAGATCTTGGATTGCCATCAAAACGAGCCAAACTGTCTCCACAAGAGCAGCAGGTGGAGGATGTGGACTGTGAGCCTGCTTCCCATCAGAGCACGAAGAGTGAGTGTGTGCGCCTCAAAGAGAAAATAATAACGCAGGTGGAAGAGCCATTTGAATCCTTCACTTAATCGAAAGCCAATACAAGAGTCTGAATTTCAAGTTAAAGTTCTGTTCTTACAGAGGTATTAACATTCAAATGTATTTGAGAGTATCAAAAGTAAACACACTAAAAATGTCCCCTGTCTTACTATGAGTATTACATTGCTGATATTGATGCATCAGTTATTGTATGCTGTTATTTTTACTGACAATTTGAGTTATCTTGTTTACAGTCAGCTAGTTTAGCCCACTGGTTCCCAACCTAGGGGTCTGGCCCGTTTTAAGGGTCACAAGATCAATCTGAGGGGTTGTGAGATAAGTAAGGAGGATGGAAACAAGAAAAAAACAAAACATTGTACCTCACAAATCTGCTTTCAGTTTTTGGGTTGGTAAACATATGAAATCTCTCTTTAGCTCACAGCCAAGATTTAGATTTCATTAGCATCATATCATTCTAGCAAAATAGCATGCATTTTGTGTGAAATCTTAATATGAAAAATAACTTCTAGTGTTATCACAGTGCTGGAATTTCTTACTTCAATACAGTACCTCAATATTCAGTGCCAGTTTTGATCCCATGGGGAAAAATTAACACTGAGGGCATTCAATTTTAGATTATAACAAGACTAAAACATGACATGATATGACTTTTCTTTTCTTGGTTAAGAACAGCAGAAAGACACTAGTAAACATTAAATGTCACTGTTTTAACAGGCCCTTACGAATAGTGTGTATGTTGACTCACTGTTGAAGAGAAGAGTGTGTGAGAGGTGCCGTATCAGTGTATCAATACTGAAAAAAAACTATCAAACCCATTATAAAACTATTAAAACCATTAACACTGCAAACTAGTAATTTACAATGCCAAACAAATGTAGCAGAGCAGAAAAGATAATTAATCCCTCTGAAAAGTAGCAAGTCTAAGTATACAGCAGCAGAAATAGAACTTAAGTACAGCGCTTAAATGTACTTAGGTACTTTTCCCCTTTCTCCGACTATATTTCTTCTGTCTTCAGAAACAACGGCAACATCAAACCGGGCAGCAGGCGGCCTCTGCTCCTCCACCTTGGAGCGGCTGAAAGGCTTCACCTGCTCATCTGAGCCCAGCGCTGGGCGCCATGACACTCAGAGGGAAGACAAGAAGACAGACGGTGCTAGCAGTAAAATCTGCGACCAAGGAAGCAGCACACGGCCTCCTCGGGACGTCACGGATCAACAAAGCAATAACGACAGACCTCAGCAAATGGAGGAAGAGCATGATGAAGATGAAGAGGAGGGTTCAGGGCCGGCTGCTACAAAACAGGTACCAAATAATAAAGTTGACTCCATCACATCACTGTCATCAGAGTTTGGTTTGGGCAGCAGGCTGGGCCAAGAATGAAATACCAACATTGGTACCAACCATGAACTCCAGACTATTTTTGGGCTGTGGTTGCAGCACACAAAAGATGAAGTGACTGAACTCGTATGGGGGAATAGCAAAGGGAAGCTTTGAGAGGGAAAAGGTTCTTACTGAGTGTTTTTTTTTCCTTTTTTTTTTACAGGGGGTTCATTTGTCTCAGTTTGCAAAGTCAGGAGGAGGAGCTGGAGCGAGGTTTGCAGAGCTGAGTCCTCCGTCAGACTCTAACGCCGCCTCCAGACGCTCGAAGAGTGTGTACACCCCCCTGGAACAGCAGGTCATCCAGCTGAAACAGCAGCATAAGGATGCGTTGTTGGCTGTGGAGTGTGGTTACAAGTACAGGTTCTTTGGAGAGGATGCCGAGGTGAGAAGTGGAAGGAACATATGCAAATAGGCCAGGAAATGAACATAATCGAGATTAGATCTGTAGGCGATGCCATCTCTTCAACATTACTTTATGAAAATGCTGTTTTGTCACACGTTTTATATTTTATCAAAGAATTGCAGCTTCTACATTTTGGTTATCGCACCTGGCCACATTGTGATCTGTGTCAGTTGCCCTTCAAGGCAGCACAGATGTCACCTTTGCGTGTTTGAACAGATTGCTGCCAGGGAGCTGAATATCTTCTGTCATCTGGATCATAACTTCATGACGTGCAGCATCCCCACACACCGCTTGTTTGTTCACGTCAGACGCTTGGTGTCTCACGGACACAAGGTACAAATTTTATTGCACGTATTTGTATTTAGAAGCAGTTTAGACTCGCGTTGTTTTTTAAAAAAAATAACTTCATTATTGCCTTTCATTTCTAGGTTGGTGTGGTGAAGCAGACAGAGACGTCTGCGATCAAGGCGTCAGGAGCCAATAAGAACGCTCTGTTCACTCGTCAGCTCAGCGCTCTGTACACAAAGTCCACTCTGGTGGGAGAGGGTAT
The DNA here is from genome assembly GCF_904848185.1 of Acanthopagrus latus. NCBI lineage: Eukaryota > Metazoa > Chordata > Actinopteri > Spariformes > Sparidae > Acanthopagrus > Acanthopagrus latus. Next base: position 21,640,917 of record NC_051043.1, read on the forward strand.
CCTTGTCAGCCCTGAATATCTGTGTGTGTAAGTCTCCGTATTTCTGAAGCGTCGTCCTTGACGGTTTTCTAAGATGTGAACCCGGTCTGCAGGATGGGGGATGTGGAGGACGGGGCCTGTGGTGACGTGGTGTCGGACCCTCCTGACAGCTTCCTGCTGTGTATCAGTGAGAACTGGGACAAACTGAAGAAGCAGCTCACTGTAGGACTGGTGGTGAGTCTGACGTGTACTTATTCATAAAAACCGAAGATGCATTCAGGAAACTTGATCATCAGGTTAGTCAGATGAATATTTATAGTTTACAGTATTCCATCACAGCTTGTTTGTCAGTGCTCTTTAAGAGGTCGAGGTGTTGATTTTATATCTACTTTTGAGTAAATGGTTGTTAATTATGTAAATGTTGGCTCACTATTTTCACACTGTAGCTGATCAGATGCCTTCATCGTGTGTGTGCGTGTGTGTGTGTGTGTAGGCGGTTCAGCCCAGCACAGGGGATGTGTTACTGGACTGCTTCCCTGATGGTCCGTCTCGCTCCGAGGTGGAGGGTCGTGTCCTGAAGATCAACCCTGTGGAGATCCTGGTCCCCTCGGACCTCTCAGAACAAACACACAGACTCCTGCAGAGCATCACCAATGTCAGGTAGTCTGCTGTCAGGCCACTAGGTGGCGGTCTGTGACCATTTACATAATGAAGTGTTAAACTCTGCTTATCGAAAGTGTGCGTTTGTGAGGTCTTTCTGAGGGACTGTGTTTGAATTTTACCCGCCAGGTCAACAGTTTTTTTTTTTTGTTTGTTTGTTTGTTTTTTTTTGAAAGGTTATGTGATAATGGCCCTTAGCACCCTTGGGTCTGCCACAGGGCTAAAACTGGGTCCAACCAGGGCTTATCCTTGAAAAAAGATCTAGACTGAGATAGAAAGAAAATAGGAAAAACGATTGATCCAAGCTAACATTGGGCGAGTGGGGGGTTAAAGCACCCTCATGCCCTGACTGTCAAATATGGGTCTTTGTTGTCAGAACAGAACAATTAACCCAAAGCGTTGGTGTTTGCTGATCTGGGTGAGATGAAACTGTCAACTGTCTTTCTTCAGAATTACTTTAAAAGTTACATATAGTGTTTTGAATAACAGCTAGGTGCATATTTGGGCATCAAAACACAGGTTTGACTTGCTACAATCATTGCTCCTGCTCATACTTGCTTTTAGATGGTGCTTTCAGTGTCAGTGAATGGGAAATCAAACTCCACAGCCCTTGTTCTGTGAGAAAATGTATTCAGTCAGGTTTTCTGAAGCTAATACGAGGCTTCAACAGTCAAGTCAAGTGCTTATCTTCTTGAGTTACAGCCTTCTTAATACAAAAACCCTCTTTTGTGACTACTTTCTTTGTGAACACGGATGTGGGAACTAGGGGGTGCTGAAGGGGCTCCATCACCCCCTGAATGAGTTATTATAAAACCCATTAATTGATAACGAACTATATGTTTATCCCGGGCACTAACAAGTGTCTCTGGTGATCCAATTTCAAAGGGACAGGTTGCAGTTCACACCTGGCAGCAGGCTTCACTACAAGCATCCTGAGTGACCACTTGTGATTGCATCTCACTTCCCTGCTCGATATGCAAATAAACACGTGCGTCACAAAAGGACACGATGCTTTTTGCGCAAAGAAAGATGTAAAACATTTGCAGAAGTAACAGATAATTAAGAATTTGTCATAGACAGTGTATTTTAGAGGTGCAATACGTAAGATTTTATTTGAAAAGGATGAAAAATGTAACAAAATGATCAACTGAATGTGATGAACTAACAGTTTTGAGTGTGAGTTGTGTTGCAGAGGTATCTACAGAAGTTAGCACCTCAGACACCTCAGACAACTGAAGCATCATATTAACATCAGGTAAACTTTGGAGTACGTTTTTACATGGAATGAGTTCTTTGGATAACTTACACTGAGGGTGCATTGGGAAGGAATCTTTAAATGGCCAGAATGAGCTAGAAGAATCGTTTTTTAATGTGCATATGGGTATTTGACTTCATTGTGAACCTGTCCTTAGGGCGCAAAGCAGAGTATTCACAGTCGGGGTCGGTGATAGACGACTGGCAGCAGTGAAATCATTCAGGTGATTAGCTCCTCAGAAGCACGCAAAGCACACGACGGGGAGTCGTCAGCTGTTGTGTGGGACTAACGCACTTCACTGAGTCCGTGATGCAAAAGCAGACTTCCATTCAGTGCATTCACAACAAGATCAAGGAGAGCGAAACAGTTTGTCCTTTGTTCAGCGACTGACTAACTGTGACGTCAAACTGATGTGTTCCAGAAACCTGTTGCCTCCCATTGCGCCACCGTTCGCCTCGTCTTTCCTGACAGACTGCACCCAGCATGTTCACACCAGTGGAGACGGGATCCTCTGGAGGCCGCGTGTGATTACATTATGCTGTGGAAATGAAATGAGGGAGTGGAGTGGATTTGATTAGACGGGGATGGTTGGAGATGACAGGGAGGGCTCTCAGCTTCTTGCTGTGTCTTTTGTCTTTTTTTCACCCTTTTCCACCCTTTCTTATATACCATTGGCTCTTTCCTTTCATTTTTCAACCCCCCCCCACCACAGTTTTAAATTTGACTCTGGTAATGTGATTCATTTGTATTCATTCATCTCTCTGTTCCTCTCACCCCTTCCTCTTTTTTTTAATCTGCCGTCCGTGTTGAGTGATTATTGCGGAGATGGACCTGTAAAGGCCAGTCCAATTACTGTGTTTGAACAGCACTGCTCTCTAGCGTTGTGCTCAGCAGACACAAGACTCTGCTCAATCTGCCGCCTGTATTGTGTCTGCTCTGCTCTGCTCAGACAGAATATGTATCACACACACGCTACTCGGCTATACCGGGCTTGCATCTATTGGCGACCTCCCAAGATATATTTTGAGGTGATTTTTTTTTTTTCCCAATCATGAATCATCAGACTGAGAGTCTTGAAATTCCTAAATGACTCTGAAATAGATGTTTTTGTGAGTATCACCATTGACATTATAGTAATGTCAGTCCACACCGTTTAATACCCTCCTAGGTGAGCATTTAAATCAGGGTTTTTTGTGGTCGCTGACGTTGGCTCGACGGCGTCCTTGTCTCTGGGGTGGGCTGACGACGACGGGCCCCCTGGCAACCAGATTTATGTGTCCATGGAGCAGCAGGTAATGAGTCCCTGGGAGGTTGGTAGTAGCTAGGTGCAGTATTAGTTGCTTTACTCATCCACAGCCTGGAGTCATGAGTCAGGATCAGAGCCGCGAAGGGGATTAGAGAAAGCGGCATGCTCACTGGCTGGTGCTGTCAACACGAGTGTTTCTCGCTTTCTCACTTTTCCTAAGACTTTAAGTCAATGAGTGACACTTTCTAGAGTTGATACCACTTCCACGGTCCATGGCAGGACAGCAGTCTTAGGATTTATTCACGCGAGAGCACACACATATGAACCAGAAGACAGAATTTGTGCATTTTATGAGTGTATGTGTGTGCGTCTGTATTCACCCTGCAGCGATGGATTCTACTCGAGAGCCTTAGTCTGTTGTGTATTAACCTCTGGTCTCTAGGGCGCAACATCTCTGACTCAGCCCGCAGCCATCCCTGCTTTTGATTGATTATCACCGTCACACTGCTCTGAGCTTTTGAAAAAGATATTAAAAACTCCTGACAAAGAGGCACTTGGGTGTCACCACTTTATGTGAAATACCCGCCTCCAATCATCTGCACACTGCTTGTGACCGGAAGGTCGTTGGTCCAAATCTGGGTGGGGGAAAGTGAAAGGCAGTGCTTACCCCTCCATCATTACTGCCACTGAGATGCCCTTTAGCAAAGATGGTCCTTCATATTAACTAGTTCACAAAACTGACCAGCTCTCCTTTCACACAACTGCACACAAAACCAAATAATGTTTTACAATCTTGACTTTTAAAATTCACAGATGCTGTATGTGTATTTCATGGCACAATTAAAACTTGATCAAAATTGTATTCGCCATTGACTACTGTACACATTTTCTATATCGGGGTAGAAATCAGTTTAAACTAAACCATACTAGATACCACAAGAGTTGAGAATTCCCATGTCATAAAGTTTAACTAACTTTTTAATTCTGACCACATTCATGAGCTAAACTCAAACCTTTTTGTCAATTGCCTGCATAAACCTGATCCAGTGTTCAGCTTCGTGACCCTCGACCCAGACGGAGACGTCCTAAACTCGGCCCCAGTGCTCAGCTGCACCCCTCAGCATCCGGATCAATACCAGCAATTGTCCCTGTTCTTGTGAACCTCATAATATGGTTGAATTGACTGGTTAAATGATTAATGGTCATAGCTTCACTGCTGGAACAACGTGCGGTCTATTGATCTATTTTGTATAGTCATTGCTCGCCGTTCGGTGAAAGATGATGATTTTCCTGCGTGTCGATGTGTGTGTGTGTGTGTGTATGTGTATGTGTTTGTGTGTGTATAAACATCACTGCAGGAAACGTAAGAAAATACAAGGCTCCAGCACTGCGTCCACAGCCACGTGTTTACCATGGTTGCCCGGGCAACAACAGTGCGGACAAAGCAACCGAGTCCTTGAAAGCAGCAACGGCGAGAGAGTGAATGGAGCGATGGGGAGGCGCGATGGCGCAACGGGGAGCTGCAGGGAAATCGTGCATGTATCACAGAGTGAACAAAAGGACGTCTGGAACACGCAGTGCTGCTGCGTCTCGCTTTCCCTCACCGACAGAAAGATGATCAAACATGAAATGCTGTGTTTCTTCCTGTCTGCACCTGTTGAATCAGTGCTGTCATGTCGTCCCCTCCACAGTGCTCAGGCTGATGACCGAGTGAGAGTTGAGAAGAGGGACAGCGCTCAGTTTGAGTTCACCTCCGCGATGAACACAGTCACCGAGTTCTACTGCCACACCCAGGAGAAAGGTGTGTTCCTCCATCAGTCTTTTTACTCCAGCCTCCCTGCAGAGTCCTCATCTACTCTCACTGAGCACAAGACACACGGTCAGCTGTAAAGCACTGGATGCTTCCGAGGAGTTGGGCTCTGTGACTCACGGCTATGTTTTTATCTGTGAACAATGTGTCGTGTTTGTGTGTTTGTGTCCTGCAGGTTCTCGCTCTCTGTCGACTATAGTGTCCTTGGAGAGCCCAGTGATCTGCTGTCTGGGGCCGATCATCCAGTACCTCCAAGAGTTCAACTTGGAGAGAGTTCTGAGGAGTGAGAGGTACGCACAAACAAATGGATACCCAACACACACACTCTGCAACACAGGCCGCAAGCCTAAGCCAGGGTAGAGCTGAAATGACTGTTCACATAACTGAGCAGTTGATGGAGAGAAAAATAAAAGTATACCACAATATATTAAACAGTGTTCTTCACAGTTGTGTTGCAGCTTTTTGGCCCTGTCTTTTCATTTACAAGCCAGGAAAGGAGAACAGCTTTCTGATGGAATTGCTTTGATTTTCATCATTCTAGCCATCCCCTGTTTAATTTTCCTGCCAGTAGAAACATCCAATCTTTTGATCATGGAGCTATATTTTGACTTTGTGCTCTACACAGCTCATTCCGGCGTCTCTCCTGTGCGTCGGAGGGTATGATCCTCAGTGCCGCCACCCTCAGGAACCTGGAGATCCTCAACAATCAGGTACAAGAAGCTGGCAGTTGTGGCCACTGATTAAACATGATGTTGAGGACACATTTGCAAAGTTCCGCTTTTTTAATTAATTTGTTCAGAGCCAGAACTGCCAACACCGTTTTGGATTTTTGCTATCTGAAATGTCATTTTCCAGGGCTTTATTAGCGATCTCATTGTTCTAGATGATGACATTTCCTTGAGGTCCCCCATCAGTTTGGAATTTGTGGTTTTAAATGAAGTATTTAAACTTTTGTGTGAATTGCCCTGAAATTTGGTGCAGATCTTTATTTATTAGTTTTATGCACCAGTAATGACATTGTCATCAGCCCCAGTAGTACAGCATCAGCATGTGTTTTTTTGTTTTTTTTTATATATAAGTCAAGACTGTCCAAATTATTCCTGTACAGCTTGTAGAAGTCAATTTGCGGTCGGGATTGCACAGGGGACTGTAAAAATGTAATGGGTTGGAGTTAAATTGCCGTTACGCGGATCAGGAGAGAGTGTTCAGTGACTAGTGTGGCTTGCGTGGGCGTCGACTCAAAAGTTCGGCACGACTCAGCCGCTGTGACATGTGCGTCTCACACGGAGATCAGGCCCGACTCGAGGCCTCCTCACCTGACTGCGCGTGGCTTCCAGCACCTGCTCACCTCTGATATTTATCACATCGTGATGTTTTTTCGTCTTGGATCATTCGAACGGTGTGTGTGCGTGAGATGTGTTTGTGTGTTCTCTCAATGACAGACAGATGGTGGTGTGAAGGGCAGTCTGCTGTGGGTGTTGGACCACACTCGGACTCCGTTTGGGAGGAGACTGATGAGGAAGTGGGTGAGCCAGCCCCTCACAGACCCACAGTGAGTACAGGACTCTGTTGATGAAGCACGACTGTCGGTGCTGAACTGCAATGATTCGGCTTTTCTCCCTGCTCTTGTCACTTGGTTTGACAGGGAGAGATGGGAAAAGTGTTCGTCTGATATCTCAAGATGGTTATGTGAAGATTAAAAATACTGCGTTGACAATATAATATCATAGTAATTCAATTTGGGTTTGAGGAACAACAGGATTTGACTGATATAAGACTTCATGCACCATCCTCAGAAATGCTTTTGTCAAGATTTAGATTAGAAATGTTCGTTATGGACATGTGATTTTATCATTATTACATTATATTTATATTCACTTTAGTGTCTCAGTGGGACAGCTGCACAATAACTACAATGGAATTAAGTGGAAGCAGGCACTATTATGTTAGCATACACATATTAAATGGCCTATAAAGACTTTATTCACCACAGTTTTGAAGAATAAAGTCACACGATTGTTCTGATTGTCTTCTTTACTGCCCGTTTTTCTCTCTCTCTGCATTTGAATTAATCTTTTGAATGAAATTCTCCCGTGTAATATGAAAAAAATCGGTCAGTGTTGTTAGAGAGGATGCGAGATGGGGCCCATGATGTGAACACTTACTTACTTTTCAGCCAGCAGAGCGGTGAAACACTGCAGGGTGAAAACACATAAAAAGTGTTCTGGAGGCGCCTCTTTAAATAAAAACGCTGAAACTGACTCATAGCACTTCTGTTACACACAACCCCTTCGCTTTTCATCACGTGGTGCTGTTCTAGTTCTCCTCTCTGCAGTGTGGTTTTATCCATATATTGATTGTGTGAGTATTTTCTGTGTGTGTGTGTGTGTGTGTCCCTCTCCCTCCCACAGTGCAGGGGATTATAGCTCTGGATTGGGCACTGCGCTCAGATTATACAGATAGCTCCTCGACAGAATTTCAGCATCAATAAACCCCAGATTACACCCGGCCACGTTAATTCCAGGACACACAGCGCAGCAGCACATGATGCAAACACACATGCATGAGTGTGAGTTCCATGTCCATTTCATTACATAACTGAGCTCCACTCTTATCTGCTGTTTTCAGTCCATTTTCTTTTCTTTTCTTTTTTTTTTTTTTTTTCAGGACACTCAGAATAAATTTGTACTATTTGTGTCACAGGCCAGCGGTCAGAAAATGACCAAAGAATCACAAACTCTTGATAAGACTATAGTTGCTTCCTTCACTTCCTTCTTAGGTGGTTGACTTTAAAAAATAAGTTTGCCTAAAAATGAAATGCCGGGGCGCTGTTCAACCTCCAGCCTGGGTCCCTTTGCTGCGTCTTACTCCCCCTCTGTCTCTCCCTATTTCCTGTCACCCTCTTCAGCTGCACTATCAATAAAGCCATAAAAAAAAGGCCCAAAAAATACCTGAAATGCCATGCTTATGGAAAGTCAGGTGAAGTTTTGTTGTCCACAAAATATTTCTTGAGCTTTACAGCAAAACTGTGTTGCAGCATTCTCCTAAAATCACTGAAACAGACGGCTATAATGGCTCCATGCAAGTACTCTGAAGCTGTGAGATCCCATACTAATTTTAAAAGATGTTATTTACACCCTTTTTAAAGCCCAAATCTTCCCTGCAGCTGCTTAGCTAAAAGCACCCTGTCCGAAGTGGATGTACCAGCTTGACTCCGCGTTGACGGCGTAAAGGGCGTCTTTTCAAATCAATTTTTGGATTGCGGGAGCTTCAGGTGACTTGGATTACGCCGGACAAGCTGGAGCCATTTCATGTTTTTTTTTTCTTTTTCTTCACTTTTTAAAAAATTTTTTAAGACATTTCCCCATCTGCATCAGTTGTCAAGAAGAATGCTGCATCGCTGTTTCACCTGACTATCCATCTGCATGTGGGTGAGTAGGTAACGGCCGACTCTTCAGATTTGGGTGAACGCAAACCTCAGCACATCGAAGCAGAGGCTAATCAGCTGTATATTGTCAGTTATCTGTTTGAAGTTATGAGTGGCTTTAAAAAAAAACAAAACTGCGTTGCAATCAAAGGCAATTCAGCTCTTTGAGTGACGAGTTGCTTATGTTGATGACTGGGATTTAATGTTATTATTTCTTTAAGTCATTTCCCTCCTTCATGTCTGTCTTCCTTTTTCCTTCTCTTTCATGAACATGCAGGTGTATCTCAGAGAGGCAGGATGCCGTGCAGGAGCTCCTGGAGTCGCACTCTCTTACTTTAAATTCCATCAGATCTCTGCTGTCGCATTTGCCCGACTTGGAGAGAGGCGTCTGCAGCATATACCACAAAAAGGTAAAAAAAAAAAAATGCCTCACTTACCATCTTAAGCTGAGATCTGTGGGCAGACTGACACACACTACACAATCTCACACAGCTGGTTAAAAGAAACTGTCCTCTATGTCTTGCTGTTTGCATGAAAATTAAAAAAAAAAAAAAAAGTGTCGCCCCGCTTTTTTATGGCTTCTTCTTGATTAACAGCAGTTGCCTCAGTGGCACTTTCCTGATTGTCTGACACCATCTCATTTCCCGTCGGACCCATTTTGTGAAATGTCAGAAGGCCCACGTGTGTGTGTGTGTGTGTGTGTGTGTGTGTGTGTGTGTGTGTGTGTGTGTGTGTGTGTGTGTGTGTGTGTGTTATGCGAAGATGAGAGAGGCGCTGTGGTCTGAGCTTGATGTTCAGCAGCCTGACTCCTTCATATATTGTTAAAAGAAAATGATCAAATGTCACTGAAAACACACACACACACACACACACACACACACACACACACACACAGGTGCCTTAATTGTCATTTTCCCATCTGCAGACAAATGGGCCTGTGTGTAATGGCCTGTGTCTCTATGGCCGTGCCATTGACAATAATGGGAGGGAGGCATGCTTGTGGTCTCCAGTCACTGTTCATAAAAGAGCATCGCGGGGGCTGCAGCATGTGATTGATACCATAAACCATCGTCGGTGTGACTCTCATTAACCTTTCATGACTTAGTACCATACTGTAACATCACTAATGGCAATATGGAGTCAATATAATCAACAAAACAGCCTCTCTTCAAATTATTGATTTAATTATTTTTAAAGCCAACCTATTGATTGTGAGGAAACATAAAACAGAAAGTACAAGATTATAGACTGTTCTCTTGTGGATTTTTAGCAATTACCACAAGAGCTAAAATTTGCAGAAAATACCAAAGAGCCATGCTCAGAACTGAGCCACATTAAAAAATGTGATCTGTACATTTTCCTGATTAAAAAAAAAGGTGAACTTTCACATTCCTTTATTTTGGGTTGCTAATAGAATACATTTCGATGCTTTAGTGCTCAAAATCACATCAGATGTTAGAACACAGAGCACATGATTTGCTTTTTTGTTTCAGAATTAACCATTCATTCCTCATTAAGTATTCTGCCTGTCTTTGTGCGTTCCAGTCGTCCACGCAGGAGTTTTACCTCATCAGTGGCAGTCTGTCTCGCCTCGGGCTGGAGCTGCAGGCCTTGCTCCCTGCTATCCAGTCACAGATCAGCTCTGCGCTGCTCCGAGGCCTCTTGTTGGACACTCCGGACCTGCTGGCTCCGGCCCACAGCTTCCTCAAGGTGCTCAATGAGAAGGCTGCCAAGTGAGTATCCAGCAGAGTGAAAAAGAGAAGGTATTTTGAGTGCTGAAATAAAGTCCCTGGTTTGACTTCCTGGCGAAAGCTTAGTGCTTAAATATGTCAGACATAACCATGCCGTGACAACACAGGCATTTTAACAATTTAAAGTGGATGCTTTGGAGCTTTTCCTGTGTGTTTTATCTCACCTCAGTCAGGGTAAATTTGCCTATTTGGACATGATCATTGAACACAAAAGAACAAGGTTGATGGAGTCTGTATATTTCATCTAGATTACTTTTGTATTCACCCACTGCAGCCTGGCTGCATAAGGAATGCTGAGCTGCAACTATTGACTTTTTGAATCAACTGATGAATTGTTTCATTTATAAAATGTCAGGAAATAATTTAAAAAATGCTCAACACAGCTTTGTCATACCTGGAGGTGCCTGTCAACCAACTGAACTGAACCTAAAGATTTTCTTCCTTCACTTTGCAGTGATGAGGCATTATGTTTTTTGCGTTGTCCGTCTGCCTGGGCCATTCTTGTGAACTTGATATCTCAAGAATGCCTTGAGGGTTATTTTTCTTCAAACTGCACAAATTTCCACTCTTACACGAGGATGAACTGATTCGATTTTTTTAATGGAAGAGGTCAAAAGTCATTGGAACCTCACATCTTGTGAATGTGATATCTCAAGAATGCCTCGAAGGAGTTTGTTCAAATTTGGTACAAATGTCAACTTCGACTTGAGGATAAACTGATTACATTTAGGAGGTCAAAGGTCACTGTAGCCTTACATATTGTGAGGTAGCTCATTAGGAGCAGCAGTTCGAGTAAAGAGCTGAGACCATCTTTGCTTGATAAGTGACTTAAAATTCTTCTTTTTGAAATTCAAAATAGTTGTTGATTAAGTTTTCTCTTGTTAATTAAACAGTTTTCGGGAGGCTATTCTTGCTAATTATTTTTACTGAAACACTTTATTGTGTGATAGTGTCTCAAAAATTAAGAAACATAGAACTTGCAGCAGCATTTTGTTGAGACTTACACGTAATTTGATCTTAAATATTTTTACTCCTACATAAATCCAAGAGCTATCAGAGAGCCAATTTAAATATGTCCTTTTGAATACCTTAATTTGTCACATCTGTGTTCTTCAGTCCTCCTCATCAGTCCTGTTCCTGGGGGCACCCTGGCCTGCATGTTTTAGATGTTGTTCTGCTCCAACACACGTGATTCTAATGATCGGCTCGTCATCAGGCTCCGCTGAGACCTGATAATGACTTGTTCATTTGAATCAGATGTGCTAAAAATTCATATTTGAAGTGTAAATCTCTTTTAAAATGAATTTCATTCCATTCAGTTGCTGTTTCCTCCAAAGTGGCGCAAATAGGCCTAAAAATGTAGCTTACAGTGCCGTGATGTAAACTTTGATATGTTACCAGCATGTGATACATTTTAACTCTGCTTTTTTTTTGTTTTGTGGAGGTCGGGAAACAAGACGGAGCTGTTCTCAGATCTGTCCGGCTTTCCGGTGCTGCAGGAAAGGAGAGAGCAGATCCAGTCCGTCCTGAATGAGATTCTGAACCATCGCAAAGAAATCCGACTGACGCTGAAGGCCCCAGCACTCGACTACACCTCCGTCTCTGGGCTGGAGGTAGTGTGTGTGTGTGTGTGTGTGTGAGTGTGTGTGTGTGTGTGTGTGTGTGTGTGTGTGGGCCCAGAGTGAGAGACAGGTGGGAGGAGATTGATGGCCTGTTTCGGGTGGAAGACTGAGTCACATCGATGATCTGATGCCTCTGCGTGTGTGTTTTTGTATCCGTGTGTTTGTTTTTGTCAAGAGTGACGCGTTTGTTTTGTCCGTCGGCTCTCATCTTATTTATCAAAGTCTCCCTCCTCCTCTTCCTCCTCCACCCTCAGTTTCTGATTGAGGTGAAGAACTCTCTGTCCTCCACTGTTCCAGCTGACTGGGTCAAAATCAGCAGGTGAATTCACAGTTGCGGCACACAGACACACAACTCAGAGGAGAAACACACACACAATCTATGTCACCGACACTTTTATGACTTTTTTAAATGGGCAGCGGGCTACGTTTCCCTACACCACACATATGAGAAACGCAGTAAAAATTCTTTTGTCGCCCCAGAGGAAGCTGTCTGCAATCAGATGAATTGCCTCCATGGATTTCACTCAGTGGCAACGTTGCATTGTGGGTGATGTAGGCAAGAGGTTTTGAAATTGAAGAGGAATGCGTCAACTAAAAAAAAGATGATATCTCTGGTTCAACTGTATCAACTTAAATCATTTGTTTTCAAACTGTCCATATTCAGTCCAGCTGTGTTGTAGGAGTGCATTGCTAGACCTGTGAACTGCTCTTCTGTACCTGGTGCCTACATTACCCACAGTGCAACTTGTGAAAAGCCACTGAGTGACATCAAGAGAGACAATTTATCAGGTTGCATGCAGCTTCCTCTTGAGCCACAAAAGGCTTTTTACTGCTATTTTCACACATGCCGTAACACTCCCCAAGACCTGCGAACAAACCTCAATGTTACAAACTGATGGAGTTACCCTTTAAGGTGTGAGTTAGTCCGGTACTTCTGTATGTCATAACCAGTTCTTTAACAATGATTGCTGCCCTATAAACATTTAGAAAAAGCACAACAGTTTCAGAGTTGGAGCAGCTTTCTGCTTCTTCCACCTCACTTCCTGTCGCTTCTCCTCTGCAGCACCAAGGCAGTCAGCAGGTATCACTCTCCTTTCCTGGTGGAGCGCTACAAGAAGCTGCTGCAGCTCCGAGAGCAGCTGCTGCTCGACTGCCAGAGGGAGTGGACCAATTTTCTGGAGTATGACTGAAAGACACTTTCTCACACACACACACACACGCACACACGCACACACATATATATCCACAGCTGATCATAAAGTCAAATGAAAAACTGCGATAAACATGTCCGCAGAGCTCTCAGCCTGCTGGAATTAGTCTGTTTTACTCAAGTACAACATCCGTCTGCTCAGAACACAGTCGGCACTTACCTTAATTTACACTTGAAAATCTTTTTCCTCTCTCTCTCTCCGTAGTCAGTTTGGGGAGCACTATCACACCATGAAAAGGGCTATTAGTCACCTAGCAACCATGGACTGTCTCTTTTCATTGGCTGAGGTGGCTAAACAAGGGGACTATTGCAGGTGATGTCCTCTCATGATGACTGTAAATATTGGTGTGTGTGTGTGTGTGTGTGTGTGTGTGTGTGTGTGTGTGTGTGTGTGTGTGTGTGCGTGTGTGTGTGTGTGTGTGTGTGTGTGCGCGCCTCTATGTGAGTTTGTATTCGTGCGTGGGATATTGTGCGTGTGTGTGGGTGTCCTGTGTCGTGTCCTATAGTCTCAGACAGGCTGTGTGTGGGAGTGTACGCTGGGCACAGCAGTGTGCTCAGCCAAAACGCCAACATCTCTCCCACTCACTCACTCATTCACTCACTCACACACCGTACACACACACACACACACACACACCTCTATATTGTCTTTTTCTGCCAGTTTTTGTACTTCAGCTTCACATCCGTCCATGTCTTCTTACTGCAGTTTCTCTTTTTTGCTGTATTTAGACATTGATTTTAATCCTACACACTGTTTCTATTTAAATATTGTGTTCTGTTTTGCCAGTCCTCTCTTTAATGCACTCATTGTTTTCTCTTTGGTACATGGACATGTGCGTTTTTAAGGAAAAGTGTTGCCATCATTTTTGGGAAATTCAGTCATTTACGTGTGCAGATCAATCCCAAACATGTCTGTATAGTAAACATGAGGGCTATAGCCATTATGTGCCAGGCTGTTTCCTGGCTGGGAGTTACTGCTCTGGTCTCATAAGGGCCTTGACAAATCAGGCCAATGTTGGGGCTGTTAGTGAGCAACAGTGGTGTTAGTTTTTGAGGTGTGTCCTACACTGCTGGCACTAGTCGGCCCTTGTTGGCGGCACTTTTGGCCGACTGAACAAAGGAATCAACAGCAGATAAAATCAGTCTGCTTGTTCAGTTAAGTCAGTCAGTTCTCTATAAGAGAAACAGAAGAAGAAAGGTAAAGGACCTCTGAGCCCCGACGCTGTTATATCCATGTGTCCACCCATTTAGCATGGTTTCTCCTTGTGTTTTGCCTCCTCACCAGTATCAACTGTGATCATTCATCAGACATATTCCTGATCAGAAGTGACTATATTCGTGAGAGTGGTATGAAAAATATGGCAAGCAGCTGTAGTCTTTGTAGACGTGCAGCTCTGGCTAACTCCAGGCGACGCAACAGTCTGCTTTCCTTGCTGCTTGTTCTTGAAAGTTGGTTAAACTAACTCTCAACAGGAGAGAGAACAAGTATATTTCACAAAATGTCAAACAATTTCTTTTAGGGAAAGTAGGTGTGTTTAGCAGGTCTGTACTGTACTGTAGTACCCACAACCAGTGTTGTACATGTTTTGTGTCCATTCATGTGATTATTAGCAGCAAAGTCAGTAAAGTATAGTAAATGTAAAGTGATATCATACTACTATACCAGTACAATAAAACTATTACTTTGCACAGCAGAATCATATGTAATATTGTTAGGTAAGTGGTTGGCGCGGCTGTTGTACAGTCTGATGGCAGTGGGCACAAATGAGCGCCTGAAGCGCTGCGTTTTGTGTCTGGGTGGGATGGTGTGTTTTCTGGCAGATATGTAAAGTGGAATCATAGAACAGTTAGTTTGAATTATGCATTTTGATAGGCTGCATATTTGTTTATTTTTAGTTTTTATTTTTTGTATGTATTTCTTTTATATTTATTCAAAAATATTTTAATTACAGTCATGCTAAATGTCCAAAAGTGTTATATCTCCTGTTACTGTCATGATTGACAGTAAGGTGTTCAAATGAAGTATGTACTTTTACTTAGACTAAGACTTTATTTAGATAAAGAATAAGAAATCAGTTAATTTTCCTATTTTCAAATACTGACATTGGCCTCAAAATGCAGTGTTTAACAAGGTTATGGTCACGTTAAGGGACATGGTGTAAGCGCTAAGGATATGCCATGTCTGTATGTGATTGTACCTCACTGTGTGTGTGTGCGTGTGTGTGTGTGTTTGTGCCTAATGTACTGAGTGTGTTCTCTGTGTTCAGGCCAGAGGTGTGTGAAAACCAGCGTCAGATTCTTATCAGGGACGGCAGACATCCTGCCATCGACTTACTGATGGGAGAGCACAACCAGTATGTGCCCAACCTCACCGAACTGCAGGTACACAAACACACACAGGCTCATTCACAGTGCTTTGAACGTATCTGAGCCAAAACACACACACGGTTTGCTTGCTCACTAACTCATTGAGACAGTTGTGAAACAAAATCGCAACAGTGAAAACACACATAAATACACACATGATGCACACACATACAGACATGCATGACACCAACACACACTTCCTTGCTCAGTGCTGGCGTGGGTGTGGGTTAATAATCGCAACAGAAGCACGAGCCAATAGGAAGAGAAGCCAAGCATTCAATCCACCCACCTCCTCAGCTGTGCAGGACAGCATGAAAATATCTTATTCTGTCTCTCCTCGTTCGCCTTCTGTCTCTGTCACTGTTATTTTCCTCCTCTCCTCTCCTCTCCTCTCCTCTCCTCTCCTCTCCTCTCCTCTCCTCTCCTCTCCTCTCCTCTCCTCTCCTCTCCTCTCCTCTCCTCTCCTCTCCCCTCCCCTCCTCTCCTCTCCTCTCCTCTCCTCTCCTCTCCTCCTCCTCCTCCTCAGGGTGATGGCAGGAGAACTATGATAATCACTGGTCCTAATATGGGGGGCAAGAGCTCTTACATCCGCCAGGTGGCCCTTATCTGTGTGATGGCTCAGATGGGCTCCTACGTCTCGGCCTCTGAGGCCCGTCTGGGCATTCTGGATGGCATTTACACCAGGTACGAACACAAGCACATTGAAAATCCACCCTTGCAATCAGAGATGGCAACAAACATGAGTTGATGACTTGCTGGAATGAAACAGTTGCCATATTTTCACGTTTTCATCAGTGACTTGAGGCGTGTGGTGTAGGCAGTTCCCAACACCACTTCAGATGCAAAAACACAAAAGCAATCTCAAGAAGATAAAAAGGTGCCTGCACACTGAGCCCAAAAATGATCATTTTAATTAATTCATATTTAACTTTTGTATTATGTGTGTGTGTATGTATCTATGTAGATAGATAGATAGATAGATAGATAGATAGATAGATAGATAGATAGATAGATAGACCTAGTCCATTATGTAAAAGTGTTCTCTTTCTATTGATGGATAGACATTTTCTAGCCTTGTCTCCATCAACAGGCAGATGAGGACAGTGACCATGACCAGAGACGGAGCACAATATACTGTCACCTCCACAGATTCTTTCTTATTACTGCAATTAAATCCAGAAAAAATTCATTCATTCACCTTATGCCACCTCTTTCATCTGCAACATGCTGAAGTGTATTTCTAGGACTGGCACTTATACAGACCAATCCCTTCTAATCCCATTGTGTTGCTCACCACCACACAGGAGGAGGAAGAGATGAACAAGACTTGTTTGACAAGGCCGGTTCTATTGTTCTGTCGTGGTTCAGTACGATACGGCGTCGTAGGAACTCTGAGACAATACGGCTTTGTTGGAGAAGATCCTTTTTTTTTTTTTTTTTTCCCCTCGCTCATGATTATTCTCATTATGATGAGAGTAGCAGTAAGCTCTGCATCTAGTTTCCCATCATGACTACATATTAGTGCAGAACACAGGCCAGTATATGGTCTCTGTTATCCTGCCTCTGCTGCAGTCTGTGATTAGACCTAATGGCTTGCAGATGTGTGTAACTGTTTTTTTTTGTGGATTTAAGCATGTTCCTATGTATTAACCCAGTAGGAGCCAGAGACTTGTCAGCATACCATGACTGTGTGTGTGTGTGCGTGCGTGCGTGCGTGCGTGCGTGCGTGCGTGCGTGCGTGCGTGCGCGGGGGTCCATGCATGCGTGTTCACGTGTGCTCTTACTTATGACCTTGAGAGAAGCAGTTTTAGACTCAAATGGCTAATTTCGATGAAAAAAAGAATAAATAAAAAAACTCGAACTAAAAATGACAGCACACACCAACATTTTTTAATGGAAATCCAAGTGTATGTTGGTTATAAAACACAGACTAAAACATACATACGTACATACATATATATATATATATACCTATGTGAATTTTAAGCTCCCTTGTACAAACTTTTATGCAGTCTATGCTGTTATATCTAGGACTCTGTGAAAGGTAAAGACAGAAGGAATCACTAATGTGCTGCAGCTGACCTGTAAGCAGAATAAAATGTTTGCTGCTCTGGTACAAAGAAATAGTCTTGTAAAAATAAAAAGTTTTTGTTAATTCTAAAGGACACTTTGAGATAATCAGAACTTCCTATGTCTGTCTTCTGTATCTCAATTATTTTCATTCTCTCATCAACAATTTGCGCTCATTAAAGGGATTTTCTTTAAAGCTAATTGATGTCCTTCCTCCAGCAGAAATCAACTTTTAGGAGCACGAGGACATCGAATCTGAGTCAAAGTCAATTTAAGCTGATCTCTTGCAACTAGTGCAAGTATAGCGCGACAGAATCATGCATGTGTTTACAAATGTGAGTCCCTCTGTTGTTTAATCAGGTCTGTGATCGTGATCCGAGGTTAATATTCTCTCTCTCTGAGAAAATGGGCGCTGATTGATGTTCACAGAGAAATCGCACACACACAGTATCCGCTGTCCTCTCCTCACCTCCTCCGTTACCTCAGTCATCCTATCCCTTTTCTAATTGGACTGCTCGGCCTTTCTCGATCGCTGGCTGTCAGATCCTGAGGAGAATCTGTTTTGATAATAAACGCCCAATCAATGACCGCTGCTTTGTCAAGCTGATCGCCACAGTGGTAGGAATTGATTTATCGTGTGTTTGTGTGTGTGTGTGTTTGTGTGAAAAGTTGTTTATGAGCAAGAGGGAGACATGGAGCGAGAGCCTGTGAGTTTTACTAGAGTGCAATAAGCAGGCTTTGTGGGTTGCGGGTAATGAGATGGTGCGTAGGCGTCTAATGGGATATCCTGTCTGAAATGATCCCGATGATTGATTATCAATGAGGAACAGAGTGAATAAGATTTGTTTAAAGCAGCGTGTTGCCTCACAGACTCTTGCTTTTATTTTCCTGCCCACTCCACTGTGCTACAGCATTTTAACAAATATGTCATACAGTGGTTTGAGCCTAATTCTGTGTGTTTGTGTGTGCATGCATGTGTGTGTTCTTTCCCAGACTTTAGCAGAGTATGCCAGCAGCCTTTGTGTGTGTGTGTGTGTGTGTGTGTGTGTGTGTGTGTGTGTGTGTGTGTGTGTGTGTGTGTGTTTCCAGGCAGCTGATGGATGCATAAGTGCACGTATGCAGCTGTTGTGTGTGTGTGTGTGTGTGTGTGTTCGCGTGCGTGTGTGTGTGTGCGTGCATGTGTTTATCGTCAGTATTGAGTCCTGAAGGTTATAGAGCACATTCTTCCATCCCTTCATGGTTGTTATGGAAACAGCAGAGGAAGCAGGATGTAAATCTGTGTTTTGAAAGGGACCTTTAATCGACCACGGACACCAAAGAGTGATTATGCCTTGTTTTACTCAAGTCTTTCACAAGCTCCCCTTCCATCAGAAAATGCAGTGAGATTTTTTTTTGTGTGTGTGTGTGTGTGTGGGGTTAATATCCAGAAAGACCATACAAAGGTTGCTGCGTGTTTCTGTGCCAACTGGTCTCTGTGTAACATCATCACCTACAGTAGGTGGGTGTTGTGCAGCGATGTGAGCATGTGGGAAAATGTTGTATCCTAAATCGACTCACTCGTTCTTCTGAGATTTTATAGTGCCGCGGTGCATCTGTGCCATCTTGTAGGCGGCGCACAAGGCTGGTTGGGCCTTTGGTGTTCTATAGGAGCTGCAGGTTTACAGCACGCTGTGTGGAGGTAACTCTGCAGGAAAATAAATGATGCGAAATGGTACAGTAGGACACATCTGAGGGCAAAACTATTGGATTGACAAAAGCTTTGTACTAAGCGCTCACTTTACCTTCTGTCTGTGCAATCCCTTGACAAGAAGACTGGTTCCTGTGTAACTTCATGCTGCTATTTGGGCTTCAGTTGCTTGTAGCTTAAACAAAGTTGTTTCCAGTCATCTGGTATCCGCATTAGATATTAAGAACAAACTAGAATTGAGACCAACATAATCTAAGAAAACAAAAATCTAATCAACCAGTTTGTGCCAAATTTGAAGAAATTCCGTCAAAGTGTTCTTGAGATATCATGAGTGGGACAGGCGGATGGACAGATAACGGTATGATAAACTTCACACAGTATCAGTGAAGCAATAAAGGTGGGAGTAATCAAAGATAAACATCAGGAAACAAGAAAAGCAATCAGTAGAGCAAATACCTGCCAAGGCCCGTGGATCTTTCCCTTTATCAGGGTCTATTCTGGGCCGAAACACATCCTCCATCCAAGTTTCATGGAAATCAGTGTAGTAGTTTTTGTGTAACCCTATCGACAAACCAACCAACAGACAAATGGACACTGGGGACAACATAACCTCCTTGTAGGAACTGTTAACTCAGCTGATCAACAGATTTTTTTTCTTCAAGCTTTTTAATGACCTCCGTTGTCAACAAAGACTAAACTTAACCCATGTCTTGTCAAAGTATCAGTGTTTGTTTGTTATAGTCACACAAATGAAAGAAAATAAGACAAGTGGACAATCTGGGAGCAACAAGGGAGCCACGAGTGTCAGAGAAACACTTGAAATGTGTCTTCTGGAGAACTGCAAGGTGACAAAAGATTGACTCTATTTTCAGAATCCGTTTTTTTGGCGGGAAGGACGGAGTCATTGAGAGCAGCAGGACACCCAGCTGGCGGAGTGTTGCTGTGTGTCTGCTGCCGATCCCCTCATCAGTGGACAGCCGGAGTGTGTGAACAACATGTTTCATTCTCAGCTGATTCCATCCGTCCTTTCTGCCGTGCACTATAGATCGGATCGTATAAATTCCCTGGAGTTAAAGGCATGCATGCACACATCCACATTAAATTGGCTAATATGATGCAGCAGCATGTCTGAAACACCTCTCTCCCATATAGCGTGTGGTGTAACCATGGTAACTCATGAGCTGGAGGCTGTTGTCCGCAGTTCATTGATAGGTAGTATGTTGAAGGTCAGTCAGGACCGGAAAAGACGGATTTAGAGGTGAGAAACACGGACGGGCGGAGAGATGTTTCATCTGTGGCCCAGCTGGAGTTTTATGAGACGAGTCAGTGCTGTCGATCAGTTTGTATCGGAACATCACAGGAGCCCTGAAACTGGCTTTGAGGCTTGCAAAGAATTCAACATGTTGTCTTACTGTGTCTGTAATCAGTAAATACCTATCGACTTTGAATTATGGTTGATCCATGTCAGTCTGAAAATGTTTTTGTCAGTATTTTAATTACATGCTTTCTAGGTTGTATAGTAGATTTAAGTGATGGTTTGTCTCTTATTCTCATCGTGCAAGAGCATTTTTGTATTCTTATCTGAAACCAGTCTTACTGTTTTCTTATTTAACGGGTTTGGTGCACAGCTTCTTAGCATTACCAGAAATTGCTTTGAGCTACTTTACACCTTTATTCCTTGGTCAGGAGGAGACAGAGACAACATCTCTGTTAAGAACACACTACAGAGTAAAAATCAGTTACAATGCAATACATATTCACTTTGGGATGTGGCGTATCTCCATTTTGACAGTACAGATGAGCGGTGCCCTGAGAGGACGGGTTATCAATACCAACACTGTTGTTTCCTTACAGAGAGTGTACAAATTTACCTCATTTGTGCCATTTAGTGTTAAGCAATCAGATTGATGCCGTGTGCACAGAAAGCTCATTGTTACACTTTGACGTGTGCATCATCCAGCGCAGGTTGTGGCATCAGTTAGGATAAACAGCTGTTCACTTACTCAGCTTATTTTCCGCCGTTTGATATCAACTTTGCCTGTTCTCGTCAGATGTTTGCTAATTAGCCTGTTAAATGACGCCTCTGTGGTGAGATCTCATGTCAAATACTAGGGAATCTGAGGGGTCAGTCTATTAAATTATGTCACTGTAAATGATGCGTGAGATTCATGTTTTTTGTATTAATTTGAATGGCCAGGATAACTCGGATCTAATAGTTATAAACAAATTGGACACAGCACAGCAGCAGGTGGCAAACTTGAACACCAGCAGCAAGGAGATGCGGAGGGAGAGATATCACCCAGAATCCCTTTAGAAAAGCTCTGTTTTATAGGTTGATGACTTAGGAGACACTAGAGAAACTTTGTGAAACGCTGTTTATGACAAATTGTAAATGATTTGTGCCCTCTTGTAAATTTGGCATATGCTATGCGTTTTTTCTTTCTTTGCGTTAAAGACCTTGTTCATGTTTGACTCAGCGATTTACAGGTTTAGAGACGAGTGAAGGGTGTGATAGCAGCAGGTTACTGGAATGTTCAAACAATGTTTGGCTGTTTGGAGTTGTTCACATTCAGGACTTTTGGTCATATAGTTTTGGCAGACTCTCAGCTGGACACACATCCAGAAGTCTTGCTTGCAAAAGTGTTCATAGACCAACAGCATTGGGAAGGGTGCATCTCCTTTGTGTTTGTGAGAACTATGGTCATTACTCAGAAGTAGATGCAGGGTTGATAAATAATTGATGGTGCTTTGTGTTTTTCTTTTAATTGTGTTGCACAACACAACTATGTGTAAAACATTATTTATGTGCTGGTTTTCCAAGCTGAGATGCTTTAGGCGGAACAAGGATAAATCATGAATAACTGGACAGGAAAACCTAGACGAATTTTGGAAATGGCTTAATGTTGATGTCAGTTAACCTGAGAGGGCATCAGAGGAGGAAAGAAACCAGAGCGATGGTGGGAACTGAACACAGCCTCTGGGAAACGCTGTGGCCTTGTGTTTGGACTGACATATGAAAGGAGGGGTTAAGATGAGACCTGATCCACTGTAACCCCTCCACAACTTCACCTTCACCCACACCCACACTTTTTTTTTTCCTCTTCTTCTGTTGGGTTAAAAAAAGAACTTGAGGGTGTTATAGTAACTCTCTCGCACTTTCTTCACACCCCTCCTTTCCCACTTCACTCTCTTTGTCTTTTCTTAGTGTTTAAATAGTTCTCGTGGAGGAAGAGGAGGAACAAGTTATGTGTCTGTCTGTGGGTGGTTTTGTACTCTCTGGAAGAACAGCAACACTTTGTAAACTATCTCAGTGGCTTCAACTTTTTGACAAAGTCAGTTGAGGACTTGAAATCCTCCCCTGACAAATTATTCCACCATCAAGAATTATTAGGGGATTTATTTACAGATTGTAATATTTATCATTTTCTTGTCCTCAACATGTGGTTCAATGCACAGCTGATCTTGAAAATGGCACTCTTACGGTGTCAAATACTACTACTTTTCTTCAAAATGAAATGCTGACATTGCAGAATGCATGGTTTTATACTGTAATGGCAGTGAGATTAAAAAAAATGTGGTTTTAATGGAAGTCAATGAGGCATTTTTTTGCGGTGTCCTTGAGTGCTTTGAAAGGCACCTTTAAATAAAATGCATTATTATTATTATTATTATTATTATTATTATTATTATTATTATTATTATTGTCCATGAAGGTGTTCAGAGGGAGTATCTGATACTACATAAAAAGTACTAATGCGATCAAATAAATTTTGTTCCTGATCTTTGACAGGTCCAAGACTCTAATCACAATCAAAGTAAACCCAAATGATTAATTTTTTGTCATAAATAATTAAAGATTTAAATAATTAAACCTGCATTTAAAGGGTTAAAGTCCTGAAAGTTATTGTGTGTATGGTAGTTTTGAACGAGTTTAAGTTGTTAAAGAGATTGCTGAAAAAAAAGCAGACAATAATATTGATGTATGGTGATTTAATAGCAGTTTTTTTTTTTGTGCGGGTACATTTTTGCCACAACGGTGTCCAGAGGGTTGTAGATTTGAGGAGGGCACAAGGGTTAAACTCCTTATTTTTTTATAGCTTAAACAAGCATTACCTATGACGGAAATATATTCATCAGCATTGGACAGGAAAAGCTGGTTTTGGGTGAAGAGCAGCGTACACTGAGACCATCCCCGCTCACGGCAACTTTTGACCATCCAACCTGACTGGCTGGGCCCCCCGGGGAGGAGAGGAAAAGAGTCAGAATCAGAGCCAAGAGGCAACAGCTTGGATTTAAGGCTACATGTTAATATTTGAGCGCAAGAAATTGGACAAGTGGGACTCAGTTGACCAAGCGACAGATACACAGAGATTGTTGTGCATTCCGTTGGTCTGGACGTGCGGTCTGCGGCGCCTCTTTGTTAATCACAGTACCGGTTTATGACTCCATGATTGCCTAATCTGATATGGCTCACAAATATATCGTGCAATCTGATCTTGCCCAACTCTCACACTGTAAGACTTTTGACCTCTGACCTCCCCTTTTTTGTCTCTGTCTGATTCATTATCAGGATGGGGGCTTCGGACAACATCTACAAAGGGCGCAGTACGTTCATGGAGGAGCTGACTGAAGCCTCAGAGATCATCGCTTGTGCCACCGAACGCTCGCTGGTCATCCTCGATGAGCTTGGACGGGGCACGAGTACCCATGACGGGATCGCCATCGCTTATGCCACCCTGGAGTACTTCATCAGAGACGTAAGTATGTGTTTGTGAATGGAAACTCTGAACTGATGACTAAATACTTTGAAGAGGGAAAGAAAAGGAGAGGAGAAATAAGAGGGAAGGCACAGATGGGACTTTCGGATTTGCGTGGTCGCTGAAGTCTACGCTATATTCAACCACACACGTATTCTTGTCACTAAATCCGCCTTAATTGTTGGATCTCAAAGCCGGCCCCATTTACCATCAAGTTAATGGCCTTCTCAAAGAGGTGTGTGTGTGTGTGTGTGTGTGTGTGTGTGTGCATCCATCCAAGTGTCTGACTGCATGTGCTTGTGGGATCTGCAGTGGTTTGTTTTGCAGAGAGAAACGAGGCTCGAGAGAGGCCGCAGCAGCAGCAGAGCAGCTCCTGAACGCAGCTGCCTTGATCTATGATGTTAATATGCTGTTAGGGAGCAAGCTGCAAAGTCAAAGGAAAGAGTAAGATGGATCCCCAGATACCTAATTGTTCAAGGGATGTATGTTAGACTGCAGCGGGCCTCATTTAATCCTCATTAAACACTCACACTATCAAGGCTGTTGACATGTTGTTCAGTGTCCACCTTAGCAGTCAAGGGATCATGTGGTATTAACAACTGCTTCTTCTTGTCAGCTTTTGTTAAAAATGCGTACGGAAGACAGGAAGGTCCAGTTTTAGCCAGAAAATCAGACAGAGGAGAAGAACTGGTACATACCCCCCGAAGAAGAGACAGAGGTGGTGATATGTGTGGTTTTTCAGCTCCGAGCAATCATTATTCCTGCGAGACAGACCGTGTGTGTGTGTGTGTGTGTGTGTGTGTGTTCTGCTGGGATTACACAAACTTGCACTATCAGGAGCCCTTTGGGTGTTGCACAATGTTGCGTATCTCCATTTTGACAGGACAGATGAGCGGTGCCCTGAGAGGACGGGTTATCAATACCGACACTGATGGCGAGTTAACCGTTGTTTTCTTACGGAGAGTGTGCAAAGTGTACCTCGTTTGTGCCAATTAGTGTTAAGCAATCAGATCGATGCCGTGTGCACAG
Source organism: Acanthopagrus latus (assembly GCF_904848185.1). Classification (NCBI taxonomy): domain Eukaryota; kingdom Metazoa; phylum Chordata; class Actinopteri; order Spariformes; family Sparidae; genus Acanthopagrus; species Acanthopagrus latus. Next base: position 21,665,787 of record NC_051043.1, read on the forward strand.
AAAGCTGATTGTTACAGCCTGATGTTTGCATCATCCAGCGCAGGTTGTGGCATCAATTAGGATAAACAGCTGTTCACTTACTCCGCTGTTTTCACTCAGCTTATTTTTCTCCATTTGATATCTACTTTGCTTGTTCTCGTTAGGTGATTACTAATTAGCCTGTTAAATGAGACCTCTGTGGTGAGATTGCATGTCAAATACTAGGGATGTCCTGATCCGATCTGTAGGTTCAGGATCTGGGCCGATATTGGCATCTTTCCACTGATTGGGGATCAATTTTGAACGTGGAACCAAGGCCGATTTTTTTTTTTTTTTTTTTTACGTCAGAGCATAAACTGGCAAACCTGTGGATAAAATGTCTGCAGTGTGGAAATATTTTAAATTAGAAAGGGAAAGCAGTCCAACGGCGACATGTAACATCTGCAATCTGACTGTTTTGCGAGGGGATAACAAAAGAGCTGCGCTTAATACTACTCATTTGGTACAATAAAATATTACAGTGAAGGGTAACTGAATTAATCGCTCTGGATAACCAGCTCATCTCTGTGGTAGGGGATCAGGGTTTTGTTCGTTACCTGGAGTTTTTGAATCCCGTGTGCCCTACGATTTGTGCATTACATTACGTTGACTCCACTTTCAAGTTACAGCGTGCCGGTATGCGTACAAGTTTCGTGGGTTTCATATAGCAGAACATGTAAAACAGGCAATCTAGGAGGTGCTGAACGCGTTTGAAATAGACAAGCAACGCGTCCACGTCATTTTACGTGACAACATAAGGAACATGGAAAAAGCAATGGATGAAATGGAGGTACCAAGCATGGGCTGCGTCTCGTGCACACTTAAGCTGCTGCCATGAGGGTCTGCTGTCACAGTGCAGTGTCACAGACTCACCTGCTAATGCAAGGAAGGTGGTTGGTCAATGTTGCAATAGCAAATGCAGAATAAGAAAGAGCCATATGAAAGTATATACCTTGTTTCAACAAACTAAAAAAAACTATTAAGAACAGCAGGCACTTTTTTTTCTTAATGCATCTGTATTATCCAGGAAGATATTAGTTAAGGCTAAGTGTCGGATCGGGACTCTGTATCGGCATTTACTAAATATTAAAGGACTTGGGGCTGTTGATACAGCCAAAATGATTGATTAATTAAGTTGACTTGTGTTTGAGACCTGAAGCTCATTTAAAGTAACGTTTGAGTTGTGACGTTGCATAATTAACTCTGCTGTCAAAGATTACATCAACAGTAGACATAACATGACAACAAGTAAACTACACTTTATAATAATTCCTGTTGTATCAAGCATTGTAGTTAAGCAGCACCGCTCAACATTGTTTGTGTTAACAATGGAAAAGGTATGGCTCGGAGTAATGAACCTGAATTTGACTCTGAGGTTCTGCCTCAGCTATGACGCCTTTTAGTCTCATTTGGGTCCTAGTTTTGTTTATGTGGCCTCCCATCAACGTCATTTCTAGCGTCAACAGACATCTGTTTGCAGCAAAATGCTTTGATACACCGAGTATGCACTGCCCAATACTAAACCACACACAGACTTAAGTTAACAACTCACTGGTGAGTTGTATGAAGGCTTTAAAGCATCGGTGAAAGAGCCACATATTGTTTGTGAAGACGGAGCTGTAAGAGGAGACTAAAAATTGGACAACACAACCCAAAATGAGTCCTAACTCATCCCTAAGTGTCTGATCTGAGGTAGTGTGTTCCCTCAGAGTTGCAATAAGGTAGCAGTTACTCTGCAACTCAGCCTTGTAGTTTAAGCTGTTTCCCTCTGTAGCTCTGACCCAACGCTCTCACCAAACCGAGAAAATGATCTGCTGTCACTACCCACATGCACCCCTGTGCCAGGGATTTGTCAACTCAGATGGTCCACGCTGACCTCAGGGAGCGCGTAGTTAATCTTGCACTTGACAAATGTTGTTTTGACGATAAGCGCACCACCAGCTGTTTGGCTGAAAGTCCATGAATAACACAAACCCCTGATTCTGGATTTAGACAGCAAAGATGAGCCCCGGGGTGCAGCTCCCACTTGAGTCCACTGTGACTGATACCACCGGAGGCTTGTGGAGTTTTACCATTACAGCACGCTTACTGTACTGCTGCCTTCTGGGTAATCAAAGCTTATGAACTTCATCCAATCCATGAGAGCTGGTATTTCGATATTTGTTTATTTTCTGCTCTCCAAGACCTTAGTCAAAGACTCCAATTTGCCCTGAGTTACCGCTGTGCAAATATAGATGAATAAACATTTATCTTTGAGAAGCCCCTTCCAGTTTTCATGTTTTACCAGTTCCACATTAATCTTTGGACAGAATCTTGGGGTTATGTAATCCTGCTGGAAAACGTCAAGTGAAAATGTGTAAGTAGCAGCTAATGCAGCAGGGAGCTGCTGCTGGCAGGAGGAGGGTGCTCTCTAACTACCTGTTGTATAACAGCATTGATTAGTTTGAAAAGCCTTGCTATTAAAGGAAAGACAAACAAAAGAGCACAAAAGAAGTTATGCTTTACAGCGAAAGGCCTCCTCAGTGCAGGCAGACCAACAGTCTTTTATGTTCACTCCTCTTCCTCCTACTCGTCCTCCCCCTCCTCTGCCCAATCCTCCTCCTCCTCCTCTTCCTAACCAGGCTTCACTGTTCACATCAAAAGTCATTCGACTCCTCCTTTGACTCAGTTGTTATAGTAACACACCTCTCCCTGTCCCCGGTACTCACCTGAGAGGTAGTTAAGAATGTAGATGGGTTTCATAACATCACTCAATAAGAGAGACAGCCTTGACGCAGGAAAGAGAGAAAGAAAAGCAGAGGAGAGGATCGTTGCTGGGTTTTATGGTGAAATCACGATTGGCGCGTTGTTGGTCGGTACAAGTTGGCCTAAATGTAATTCCCTGTCAGCCGCGACGTGAACTGTACCTCATAACATCCTGTCCTGCGGCCGTTACTCACTCTCAGACTCACTTGGAAACACCCGCCGACAGCAGGTCCTGCTATTAGCTTCACACCAAGCTCAGCACTACACATCGCAGGCCACTCGTACCGTGACTCAGACCTGCACGTGACTGCGCTGGCATTTTTAATACTGCGCAGTAATGGCAGGCCGAGCTTTACACACGGACTCGTAGGAAAAGTAGATCTCACTAAAGCCGACTTTTTGGCTGCACACTAATGGGTAGATTTGCAGTAGAATGTATCGCTCGACGTGGGCGTAAATGGTCTGATGTGCTCGCGCTGATGCACAAAGCTCCTACGAAGACCCACATGGTGCTCCGCTGCACCCTGCACTGCTCTGTGCCAGCACTGCACTCTTATACAGCACAGGGACACAAAGCAAGTCTGCTTTTCCTCTCAGCTCATATTGTTTAGAGCAGTTGTTCCTAATGTGTGGTGCCCAGAAAAAAAGGTGGTCTTGGGGATCAGAAAGGTTGCAACTTAATGGAAGGAATTTAAATATGAACAGCCAAAACATGTGGTGTTTTTACCTTTTGACATTTACTGTTAATTCTTGGTGGTCACAGTCAAAAAAAAGATTGGAAACCACTGAGTTGGAGTAAGAACTTCTGATAAAGCTCGACTTTGGGGAGCAGTGAAACCGACTTGTGAAGGATTTTCCAAAAAGGCTACAAGTATAATATCAGCATTGATTAATCTGTTGATTTTTTTAAATTGTTTTGTTTAAAACAATGTTGGATAGTGAAAAATAGAGAGACTTAGCGGATTTGAGTCAGTTTTATGTGATATTGCATTAGGCTTGATTGAATGAAAGGGGACTGCTGGGCCTTAGCGGACTACTGAGTGCCATTCTGGTTTTAACAATTATTAGATTATTAGAATTGTTGAGTTTGATTAATTTTCTGTTGATCAGTTTATCATTTTTATTGTGTGTTCGGAGTTCACCGAATCAGGCGGTTAAAATCTGTTCTTTGCAGGATCTTTGCCAGCAGCCGTCAAGTTTAAAAGCATCCTATTCCCACTTGATTTGCCATATGTGGCCATATAAATATTGTAAAGGCAAATATTGACAGACCAACAATAGCTGATAGTTGCAACGAAGGGAATGAAACAATCATTGATATATATTAATTGTGAATTCAAGCAGTTTTTGCATCACTCGCTGCTCCTTTGCTGGGTGCCCTAAAACACTTGTCCATGTCAGCACAGAGGCATTAATGTACCAAGTATCTCCTTTTAAACGAAAGACAAGCATGACCTGGAGGAAAGGTCACCACCTAATCACCTGCCACTGACCCAACTCGAATAATTTTAAGTCAACAAGAAAACAGGATTGACTCACAGCCAAAGTGACACACACACATAGAGACACTTCACCTCAGCCAGAGGCTTGTTAGTTACGAGGTGAGAAAACAAAGGGTGTTAAGTCAGAATTGGATTTGTGTCTTATTGGAGAGACGAGAGCCACAGTGCAGAAAGACAGCTCCAGCCTTTTCCACAGGATCAGTGAGTGGAAGCACACTTGGATGCGGCCGCCCAACTGTGATATGTTGACAGCTTGTCAGCCGAGAAGAGTGGCGATGCTCCTCAGGTGTAGTGTGAAACAGACACCAATGTGGAGCTCAACACCTATCAGAGGCATATAACGGGAGAAGAAGAGGGTGGACAAGGTGACAAGAGGCAGAGAAAGTGTTGTCCGCGGCGTGCTGGTGCGGCTTTATTGGAACCGTCACGTCGAGTGAGCTGAACAGCCTGCCCCATCTGGACCCGGCCTCCTTAATGCCCGACCGCTCCGAGCATTCCTCCGTTTGTTTGTAAACATTCCGCGGATTGAAGCTTTCATTAAGGGTGGATATTTATGGATGTTACGCTGAGAGGCTGCGAAAATGTTCCCCGCATCTCCTCTCTTTAAAGGAAAAAAAACAGAAAAAAAGTATATAGTTTAAGCCTATAGCATAAGAATAAGCCACAATATGCTAACATGTTTACCACAACAGCATTTAAAAGGTGATTATCAATCATTACTGTGTTTTCAACTTCCAGCCCAAAAAGTACATTTCATGTTTGATTCATGTTTGAACAGGAAATGTTAAGAAACCTAAAAAATTGCGAATTCAATGAAACCAACTGTACCGCTAAGGATGTTGCCAGCCAATTGTTTGAATTTCTACTTTATAATGACTTCAGCGATGATCAAAACACCCTGTGCTTCATTTCCTGATTATCAACTAATCAAGTAATTGACTAATTGTTTCAGCACTAATTTCATCAGATCGTCCAGCTCTCCAGAGGCTGGCTGGCTGGCTGTCAGCGCACCCTGGGGTGGTCTGGTAATGAGCTGCCATTAGCACCTAATCAGACCATTATCCAGGCTGCAGCCTCCATCTGCAATGCTCTGTTTTACCTTTCAGTGTAGGTGGACAGGAGGGACAGAGGTAGCTTGTCTCTGTGCGTGTGTGTGTGAGCGTGTGTGAGTGTGAGCATGTCATACATGTGTTTCAGCAGCTGCAGGTCTGTGTGTCTTTGTTTGAAGCGTGGGGGCGTCACCCTGCGCGTCTCTTTCAGAGGGAAGTATTACTAGTGACGTGTGACCTTTCATAGACCGAGCGGTAAGCGGGGCGATCCTGGAGCCGGCCGAGTCCCGCAGCCGCCTGATCTGCAGCGATGATGTAAGAGCCGGGCCGGCTTCATCATGAGAGCTCGGACATGATTATTGTATCACGATTGTCATCGTGTGACTTAATGATTATTAATGATTCATTTTTAGGAGATAAAATTCAGCAAAAGTTATCGTGTTTCACAAGTGTGTCACATGTGTTCGTGTTCATGTGACTCTTTTTTTTTTTGTGATTTTCATGTCTTAAACTTAATGCCAGAGTTCAATCATGTGGCCTTTGGGTGGCTCCCGGGCCTGACAGAGATTAAAGAATAGCGGGGATCAGGTGAAGTGCCTTCACTTGGCTCAATCTCCCCGCAGAGCCGGAAAAGCTGGGTGTGGTGTTTACGGTGGAATTCAGAAAAATGGAGTGAAAGGATACAGAAATGTGAAAGGAAGAACAAAACCTGTAAACGACTGTGACTGTTGGGAGGATCAAATAATAAAATGTTTATGTATATACATTTTGTAATTTTCCCAAAGTGTGTCTCTGCTGATTTCCTCTGAACACTGCAGGGTGCAGAGGCAGTTAAATAACACTGGCACAAAGTACAGTAGCTGCTCTGCTCTTTGTTCCTCAACTTCTGCTGAGTTGTGGTAACACAGATGGTGTTGCATAATGCAGCATTTGTTATATGTATTACTTTATCTCTCGTCTTTGTCTTTCTGTTCTTTTTTTTTTTCCTTTTCTTACAAATAGTAAAAACCAAAACAAACTTTGATTAATATTCACAGAGGGAAAAGGATGAAGAAAAACATTTGGTACAATATAATCAGGAGCCAGATATTTATCAGGCATATTAATGATGTAGGTGAAGATACATGAGGTTTGTACAGACATTCATGGCCTCCTGAAGAGATATCCTGTTGACTCTGACTTTTCCTTCACTGCCTCCAGCAGGTCAAAATTTCCACTTACTCACTGAAATATCTCAACGTCTACCGCAGTTGTTGCCAGCCGTACTATAAATCCACATCTGCTTGTGATCCCTCATCGACGGCCGCATGCCCGTCAAGACATGTTACCTTCATCCAGTGCAGCAGAATTTTGTTTTTCATTATCTCCTGACTTCTATCCAGTGACCGCTAAGATTAATCTCACGACCGCTTGTGGCGATCTTGAACCCACTTACCTAACATTAGCGTCGCCCGGGTTCCCTCGACAGGAAGCCTGTGGGATTTTTCACTTGGTTACGGATTATTGCACAAAAAATAAGATCTGTGGCAAACACAAGTTTATGATACTTACACAGTGTGTTCGGCAAGATAATCCTCACAGACGAACATGACTTCAGAGTTAAAAAGCTGTAACGCTCGGCGGTGAACGAACAACACTGCAGTCGCATAACTTCAATGTCACCACTACTAAGCATCTTACGATACTATAGTATACACTTCACTAGAATTATTGATTAACCTGCAGGCTGTAGAGTTGGAGTAAGATTAGTTTGTAACTAAAGTCTGCCCCTAAAGTCAGTAGATGAGTGTCGGTGTTCGGTGTAATGACTTTTAACCAGGACCAGCATGCAGATAAAAAAAAAATGTGAAAATCTCTGTAGCTTGAGTTAACCACAGATGTTATCTCAGGCATCTAACGAAAAATCCATTAACTTTACGAAAAGCGAACCAGACGTGTAAAACTGCTAACTTAATTCCAAGTTCTGGAACTCATTCCTGCGGCGCTCTATTCGGGGACTGCTACAATTGTTCAGGTCCTCCACTGATGTGTGTGTGTGTGTGTGTGTGTGTGTGTGTGTGTGTGTGTGTGTGTGTGTGTGTGTGTGTGTGTGTGTGTGTGTGTGTGTGTGTGATCCCCTGACTTGTCTTTTATAGCGGCACTCAGGGGTAGATATTTGGAGTTTGGAGTGAGATGTCTCGACAAACAACTAGTTGTGTTCAGTGCTAACAAGCGAAAATAAGCACGCCAACATAAACTGGTAAACATTGCATTTGCTCACTTTTCACATGTTAGTATTATTTATTTTAGTATTTTTTGTTATCATGAGCGCGTCAGCGTGCTGGTGTTTATTTTGTGATATTGCCTCACCTTGTTGATGAGAATGTTTTTTTGTTTCGCCGTCGTGTTCTGTTTGACTGTGGTTCTTTGATTTTCATACGTGGTCATTATTCTATCGACACAACCTCTCACACACCTGGTCATCAGATGTGGTTTGCATCATGACGTGCTTACAGATGATGACAGAACTGCAACGTCTTTTCATTTCCTTGATTCAAGTTTCTTGTCTGCATTCTGTGCACACTGATCGGCTCTGGTTTGTCAGAGGCGGCATGCAAAGCTGGTGAGTAGGTGGGTAGGTGGTAGTTATATTGTCAGTAGACCCAAATATGGCAGGTGGAGGGTCTCCACAAGTCACATTACTGCACAGCCTGTACTGTGTTTTCTTACTTTAACCGACCAGACAAACATCTTCCAGGACTGTCACCAACAACATGACATGACGAGCTTCTCTTGCAGGCTGCCTGCAGCTACACACTCTCCTACCTCGTCACTGGATATTTTGGTACTTTGGTATTGGTCAAGTGCATCGCTTCAGTTGTTGTGAGCAAACCAGCATAGAAAGTGTGTGATTTTGCAACTAAGACACTCATAGATTGCTGTTCTAGCTATCTGAGAACATTATAGCGTGGATTCCTGCAGAGACGGTGCATAATGTCGAGAGTTAAATCCTTTTTGTGTAAGCAGAAACAGACGCTGCATCGCTGTCACCAAATACACCAGAGTCCATTTACAGAAACAGTGATTTTGTCATTGTAAACACACGCAACAGAAACAAAATAAAACATACCAAAACCATCTTGGTCCTTCTTTGTACTGCCCCACCAACTCACCATCTCTGGTTTGGTCAAAATAATCTCTTAATTCCCAGTGTTAGATGTGAAAATGTCTTGTTCTCCACTGTTTTTTTTTTGTACCTACTGGTCATTTACACAACAAAACATGTAAACATTAAGCTCAGTTGTAAAGATCACAGAATCCACCTGTAAGATTATAACGCCAGGTGTAAAAGGCTGGGGAGCTGCCACAGACAGTTTGCTGTTTTTCCTGGATGTTCACACTTGATTCTCTCCTTCCTCTCCTCAGGTAAAAGCCCTCACACTGTTTGTGACCCATTACCCTCCTCTGTGTGAGTTGGAGCGGGCGTATCCTGAACACGTGTCAAACTACCACATGGCTTTCCTACTCAATGAGCCTGACGTCGCTGATGACGCTGACGGTTCGTTTGTGTGCATTTCTGTGTTTCTGGTTGGTTTGACTCATGGAAATGTTGCTAACGATCATAATCGCTTGAGTTTTGAACATCTGTAATATGTTGACAGATGGAGATGTTCAGCCAGAGTTCATCACTTTCCTCTACCAGTTAACTGAAGGTGCTGCGGGGCGGAGCTACGGTCTGAATGTTGCCCGATTGGCTGACATCCCAGACTCCATACTACATACAGCTGCACGCAAAGCCAGAGAGCTGGAGAACCTGGTCGACGGTAGAAGGTACAGCGAACACACAGTGACATCCTGACAGTTTCCTGAAGGGGAATGTCACAAATTCTACAAGATCAGTTTTTGAGTCGATGATACGACTCAACCGGTTGAATTTTGTGGTTCTTGAGCTTTTTGCCTTGTCTGGTTCACTGTAAAAAAAAAGAAAAAAAAAGCTGGCCAGTTTTCATTGCAGCGGTACTGTGCAATCTGTGTTAATAGGGGGGTGAAATCCTGGAAGTCCAGTTTGAATCATTGATTTGTCAATTTAAAGGCTCATCAGTTGCCAAAACTCTGTTCAAGTCTGACACGTGATTTTACAACTGTTGTAAGTGAGTCATCTCTAAGGCGGTGATCGTGTCTTTAGGAGTAAAAATACAGTGTTAACGTCACAAGGTAATCTCTTTAAGAAATCAAATTGTAATATAATGTTTGTAATAATGAAAATTGTAATAAGACTTTGTGTGAAGTTTCTGCGTAGAGTTGAGCATAGTTCGACTTCGGTCTGCTTTGGAAGCCCTGCAGCACCCACAGACTAGCCTCATTCAAGTGACTTTGAGGTTTCAAAGCACAGCCTAACTCATAAACACTATCAGGTTGCATCATGGGTGATGAAGGAGCAAGTTTTTATTGGAGCCCGATCCATATTAAGGACTACTAAGTAAGAATATCTTGCTCTCTGCTACTTTGATTTTTATCTTTCATCACTCTGATAATGCGTTTTAAGAACTATAATACTGTTAAGGTGCAAACAAAGTCAAGAGTCGTATATTATTAAGAAATAAAACTCAAAGCAGCTCCACTGACGTTAAATCAAGTGATTTAATTGGTCTGAAACAGAAAATGTACCAAAGCTGGGCACAAGTTAACTGTGCAGCTCAGACTTTGATGACATCAAGGAGTTTTACAGAGGAAGAAAGAGCGACCTGCAAGCAGGTTTATGACAGGAAGGTTTCCGCTGTAAACAGTTTGTCGTGTTTGATGCTGAGACGTGTAAATCCAGTTTTAGCTGAGTTTGTTCTTCTTCTTCTTCTTTAAAAAAAAAAGTTTTGTTTCAACTTCATTTTAGATGTATTTAGAAACTTTGTGATGTCTCAAATGGACGCAGCTATCGTCACCTTTTAACTTCAGTTCAGCATCAAACATAAAAAAACCCCAACAAATCAGAAGTTGTGGTGCAGGATACAGTTTTATAAATCCATTAATGAAAGTTCTGAAAACGAACGTTCCTAATCGGACTACAAACTAAAATATGTAATTGATATATGCTGTATGTGCTGGAATTGTCGAATCAAACCAAATTGCTCTAACAGCTTTTGTCAAACTGTTTTCATGGCATGTTTCCTCCCATGGAGTCCAAATCTTTACCTTGTCTAGTGTATTTTCTTATGAGCATAAAGAGGAATGCATCAGTACACACTAACAGGGAAGGAAAAGAAAATGTGTTTTAACACTGATTTCTTACTAATAGGATGACCCACACGCTGTGAGGCAGAGATGGTTCACTTCCGATTGAGTTAGGAAGCACAAATTTGGCGAATCCTTAGTCTTTTACTGTCAAAGTGTCAACATGTTGAACTTTCTCCAAACCCGAGTCTTATATCTCCGTAAATTTGTACATGGCGTCTCCTCGCTCTATAACAGACAGCCTGCTGGGAGATGAGTGCTGCTTAGCCTCTTCCTATGTAATCCTGACCATATGAAGTATCTGTCAGCACACACGCACACACAGAGCCATACCTCTCTATCAATGTAATCCCCCTTATATGAAATGTTTGTCCTTTGTTGGAGCGAGGCCGCGCTGAGCACACAATAATCGTACACAGAGGAGTCGAGCTGCCGGTCGGAGATTAAGAACAGGGATTTTATTGTTCCCGCGCACACAGTTGTGTGTGAGGGTACAATGTATTTAGACTCAGCACGTGTAGGGTTATGTGAGGTGTGTGAGATATTTTGTCCCGGCAACATTTGCATTGTCTTTGTTTTGGTCTCTCCAGGAAAAGTAAGAAGCTTCTCTCAGATCTTTGGAGGATCTCGGACAGATCGACCCTCGCGGAGTGGCTGCAGGCAAACTCTTGACCGTCAGAACATGCACAAGAAGAAGAAGAGAGAACTGATTGAACAGTGAACAACGAGGACTCTCAAAGAAGAAGAAGAAACTTGTTTCGGAAAGGACTCCACAGTGATTAGAGCAGAATGGTTGTTGTTGCTCTCCTTGCTGATGTGTGTGAGGAGGATTTTAACCATCTCAGGTTCTGTTATCACTGTCATCATGTACTGTATTTGTCACAACATTAAATAACAACTGACTGCGATTTTACCCACCATCGATGTGTTTAGTGGTTAAATTCAAAACATTTTCTGCTCTTTACACTTAAAGAAAAACTCCCCGGATTTAGCATTACACTAATATAAATTGTCAAAGTCACAATTGACAGTTTAATAAAAAAGATCGTAACTGATGCACCATAACGAGAGATTCTGTCTTCTTTCCACATTACCTGCAGCTCGACCTCTGATGGACCATTGCCCCAAAAAACAATATTGACTGCGCTCTACTTTATATAACCTTTTCTTACATTTTGTCTGTAAAGAGATGGTGATTTGTAAAATTGTAGTTCACCTTTATTAATCCTAATTAATCATTTATCTTCCTCAATTTTTTGTGAATACTGAATTTAAAACTGATTCCACGTTTGCCCACAGGGGTCGCCAGAATCAACAGGAAGTGAGAGCTCCAAGTAGCGGCTTTAAATTGATGCTACATTATTTCTGCTTGTAGTGCGGGAACCATGAAGGCAACTGACTTTGACATGAAAAGGTCATTCATTGTTGACTTATACCAGGTGTTGTCTGGGTCGAATAATGATGAAGGTTCTCAGTCATTCAGATCATGGTAATTCTATATGGTAGGCAGCTGGACTTGTTTCAGTTTCTAAGGTTGAATATTGTTTTGTTTGTTTGTTTGTTTGAATCTTCATCCATTCATACATTAATGAAAGGGAAACAAATCACATTTTCCGCTAAGAAAAATCTGCATTACATTTCTCTCTCTCTCTCTCTCTCTCTCTCTCTCTCTCTCTCTCTCTCTCTCTTATATATATACACACACGCACACACACAACCAACTCACGCTCCGCCTTTAATTCCGCCAACTCCAAGATCAGCGCTCACCACTGAGAGAGCGGGAGAAAGATAGAGAGACCTAGTGGGCGTGAGTGTTTGTGTGCGAGAGAGAGAGAGAGAGAGAGTTAACCACTGCCAAAGCCGATTACAGTTTATCGGGTGTGTGATGCTGTCACTGTCTGTCCACTTGAGGGTTCTCCCCCTTGTGCGCGACACGCCTGTCGCTCTCTCCTGCTTGTTAGTTGTTGTTTATCTATAGAAGCGCGCTTCTTTGGCGAGCAGCATGGATTTATTATAGCGCTTGTGGCACTCGGGCATCTTCACTATGAGTTCCTCTGCAGAAGCGCTCCCGTCAGCGGGGCAACTTTTCCGTGTGCCACGGCGCCGCTGAGCCGCGCTTCTCCCGGTGGGAAAGTTTACAAGCAACCCCCGAAGACCATGAGCTCGCGGTGAAAACTCCGACCGTTCCATTCTCTTCTTCTCTCTTCCAAAACCGTACCAGATTAAAAAAAAAAAAAAAATGCAGAAGAGCGTCCGCTACAACGAAGGCCACGCGCTGTTTCTGTCCTTGGTCGCGCGTAAAGAGGGGACCAAGCGCGGATACCTGAGCAAGAAGACGGCGGAGAACAGCCGGTGGCACGAGAAGTTCTTCGCCCTGTACCAGAATGTCCTGTTCTACTTCGAGAACGAGCAGAGCGCGCGGCCGGCCGGGATTTACCTGTTGGAGGGATGCACCTGCGAGCGCGCGCCGGCGCCAAAGATGTCCACCACTGGGAAGGAAGCGCTGGAGAAACAGGTGAGAGGTTTGACACGAGCTGAGCTGAGGTCTGCCGCGAGCCAAAGTTCCCACATTGTTTCTTATCTGATGATACAACTTCCCCGAATGACATCATTCTGGTGCAGCCACTCACTGTTGTCATGTCATAATTAAATGGCACCATGGAGACGCATTTCTGTGAGCTGATATGTTGTCTCTGTAAGAAACTCTGCTCTCCACAGAGATTTATGTTGTTCATCGCCCTTTCACGTAACTTTCTTTATTATACATGATGATAAAAGCTAGGCGATCAAATGGCCTGGTCACGCTCAAACAGACGCCCGTGTAAAAAGAGTAATGTAAAAAGTGGCTCATGCAGCATCACACTGAAGTGTCTGCAGCAGCTCAGCCTCTCTGCTCTCTGCAGCTTCACCAAGCCCTGCACAGCACAGAGCTCCAAGTGCATCTCTCCCCTGAGCGGGTGACAATCCCCCAGAGGTTCAGATGTGCAAATGAGATGGCTGGTCGGAGAGAGAGAGAGAGACGGAGCTTCCCCACAGAATGTCCCTTCTCCAATTTAAATAAGATTTAAAAAAAAAAAACAAAAAAAAACAGGTTTCGGCAGTTACATTTGTTTCTCTCTTTTACTTTGCTTTGGAGCAGCTTTTTTTTCTCTCCAAGGTCATGAAAGCCACTGAGTGCACTTGATTTTCAACCTGTTGAGTGTGTGTCACATTTTCATCATACATCAAATCATTCTGCACATCACCTCACGTGGATTAATAAAAGGAGTTCGAATTTTCTTCATAGCCCAAAGTCTGACTCGTTTTGATTGATGTGGGAAACAACTACAGCAGTGCAGCGACAGGTTGTTGTTCTTCACTTGATCCATCGTTTCAATAAAACTACTATATTTACATCTAAATGATGCTGTGTGGTCATGGCTCATACTCAGACGCAAACGCGTGTCTAAGATCCTTAACATTTGAACTGAAAACTCTGTGAGTTTAAGTAATTCATGTAAAACTTTTATCTGTAAACTTTTATCCGTAAAAATCGACCCACTGCTGAATCCTGCTGGGCCGAAAAAGGGGAGCGCTTCATGACTTTGAAGCAGTGGCGTGCAGGGAAACGCTGTGGTTGAATGTGTTGGTGACTGAGATCCTTGAAGTTGCCTCAGCGCTGTTGCTCCAACAGTTAGGTCGATCCTGTTGCTAGGAAACATTTGAATTACCATCCGCACATGTATTTCATTGGGAAAAGAAGAAACTGCTTGTGCATTGGTCACAAGTGTGTCATCAAGTGTGTCTCAAATCTTTGTGATATTAGAAAGAAACTTCTCTTCATGAAAGTAATCAGAAAGAACACAGATCTCTGTTTCTGATCTCAGTTTTCTGCTGGCTTCAGGGACTGTGTGCATGTGTGTGCACAGGCATCGTGCCCATCAAAATGCAGGGGGGGTGGATACACTGGAGAGCGTTGGCTTTTTACAGTTTGTGCAAGTATTAAAGAGACGGTTGCACAATTTGTCATATGAGAGTATGGAAATATTGAAAAAAATAGCCTCCAATCATCATCACTCAGAAGATATTTGTCTCCATGGGCTCCCATCCACTGACTCTTCAACTGTACACTATGTGTAAAGACAATTCACTCCAGATGGACAGCATGGTTTCAATCAAGTCTTACATGAAGCAAGAAGTTCATGTCTTTATTTCTGTGATGATAAAAGGAGGGCAAACCCCTTTTTCAGGGCAAAATATCATGTCATGTTGGTGCTGATGTAAGTGTGAAACCTGTCTGTTCGGCTGCTCCTGAGCTTGGCAATTATGTTTGATTCTCTCCTCTTTTTTTTTTTTTTATTATAACACACTCACACTGACTCTCTCTCTCTCTCTCTCTCTCTCTCTCTCTCTCTCTCTCTCTCTCTCTCTCTCTCTCTCCATCTGTCTCACTCTCACTCTACAGCTGTGATGTTTAATTAGGGTTATTTTCAATCTGCCCTCAGCTGAAACCTCGCGCACTGCCATGCAACTCTTTAGCCGCATAGCCATGCACACAGGAGGGAGAAAAAACGAAAGATGATGACATTTTGCATGATCAAAATTGTCTGTGCTCGGTCCGATCGTGCATTGCTTTTACGCCTTGGAGCGAGGGTTTTGGTTGGATGAAGAGCGAGAAGGCCTTCCATCTTTCCATCTCGCTCGTCACTGCTTTTTTCTGTGCAGTAGAGTGAGTCTGCCAGCAACCTGCAGTATCACACCCCCACAGTGAGCCACAATGCAGCTACACGACCAACACACAGCTACTGTTCCTCACTTTCCCTGTTGTACTGTCAGATAGACGCAAACCCTTCAAATAATTTGGAGAGCATTCACACAGGTCTGAATGGTTTCCACAGCGACTGCGGGCCTGTATTGCTGATGTGGACGCGAGTGTGAAAGGCCCGTAGATTTAGCTGCATATAATTGCCAAACCATCTTGTTTCCAGATCACTACACATATGTCCAATTCTGCTGAGCGATTCAGGGACCCTGGTGTTGCTTTCTTGAAAGGCGGCTGTAGAAATAAACGAGCCAATTACCGCCTTTGTAGGACTCTGTAGGTCCAGGTTGGACACATTATTTCATCATGTGCCAGAGCCCAGATCTGCAAATCAATGCAGCTACAGAGGCTTGTTTAAATTGGCCAACAAAAATAATACAGCATAAATCAGAAGGGGCGTCTTTAAGGGCAGGGTTTGTTTAGTTTTTCGTGGGAAACAGTTCTGTAGACCCTCCGGTAAGGAAAGGGGGCCTCATCGTTCTTTTCCCCCCATTTTCGAATTAAAGTTTTGAATATATAAAGTAGCAGGAGGGAGGAAAACAATAAGTTGGATGGAGCAGAATCCAATTGGCTATGTTTGTTTTCTTCAAGAATGTAGGCTTTCGTTTTGAAAATTGAACTTAAAACAGTTTTTTTCCCTTCTTTTTCGCATGACAGAGTAGATACGTTATGCTTGACAGAGAAAAAAGATGAACCAAAACATGTTCTGAAAGAAGATCAAAACCCAACAGCAGCTGGATTTGGGTACTCATCTCATTTCTCTTATTTGATGTTTCCTTGCTCCCCAGTCCTTGCTTGAACATCTCTCATTTCTGCCCTGAGGTGCGATTAGTGAGTACTTGAGAGCAGCCCGCATAGAAGTATTTTAACCGGCTGACACGCCCCATTATTGAATTTCAGTTATTTATTGGAAGCTGCGGCTGATTGGACTGATCTGATACAGCACAAGATTTGTTTGGAGTTTCATACTGAAAACAGAATAAACTCAAGTGAACCCTACCACTTCCAAGTTCCACATTTAGTTTGTTTCTGGTTTCATGGCAAACACCTGTTATTTCCCTAATTGATGAACTATTATGGATATAACTTAAGTCAGAGGGAGAATCTGTCAGCAAGAAACATTAATCATCACTTCCTTTCAGACACATGATTTCCTAAATATCGTATTTAATATGTTTTTAAATCAATTTCAAATTTCCCCGAAACAGTTAGCCAAATCTATAATGCCCAGTTTTCAGAAGAGCCCACAGTCATATTTTGGATGTTAAATGTCGATTCCACAATCAGAATATGAATACATACAGACGCAAATAACGAATAAACGACAGCTTGCCATTCATCTGCAGGTGTTTGGTGATTTATGCAATATTTATTAAGTGTTACCTCATATGAGTGCCAGGAGTGGTGAGAACAGACATACGGAGATAAAACAGCTGAAAATAATGCATTTATGACATTTTCCCTTTTCATGCTAATAATTACACTTGAATATAAAGTGTCTTCAGCATTTGACAACGATATCGTTAGTCTTGGTGACCGAAACTGAACAGTTTATATGGAATGACTCGGCTCCTCCTGCCCACATGATTATGTTGTAAATTGTAAATCCATATCTTGCTTGGATCAACATAAATGCAAAGCGAGCTGAAAAAACAGTGAAAGTGAAAAAACGTGAGATTACATGATCCTCTCGTACTGAAACAGAAGTTCAGTCTTGGTAAGAGGCTCAGCGGAGCGACCTTGGGGTGCAAAACACTGTATTTCTGAAAAGTATGGATTTTTCTAGTTTGCTTGTTTTTGATTCTCATTGGATGCCAGTGATGTCACTCACGCACAAGTTGGGGAAATAGTGACATTATCTTTTCTGTTCACCTTGTGCAGGCAAACTGAAACATGTACTTGTTTGTTTTTACGATGGTGTCCTTAGAAGCCTAGTTTTTTAAAAAAGGGTTAGAAAAGAATTTAAAAAATTAGAAACATCTTGCCATTTTGATATTTTTACTGTTTTGTCCAAAACTAAATGCAACCAGATCGTTTTGTACACTTCAGCAAACAAGTTTGAATCACTGCTAAACTTCTGATTTATGTATGATGGCATTTCATGTGCAATTAAAACCCGTCTTAATTATTTATTGAGGAGGAAACATATAATATGTTTTCGTTCTGGTGTTCCTGATATATTTTCATGTTTGCTGAGTTATGTTTGAATGTCTTTTTTGCACCTCTGGACCACGATACAGATGCTCCAGTGGCAGCATTAAAGTCAGTTGAAAAGTCAGAAATATCTTTACTCAAAGACATGGATGTTCAACTTTCTTCTTTGTAGAATGTATTACTAAGTATCATAATTAAAGATGCTTCTAAGAGGGATGGACAAATTGGCTGTAATACCTGTGACCTTCCCTCCATCCATGTCTAATGCACAAGGCGGTGGAGACAGTGGAACAGGAGCTTTCATTAGCAGCTTCAACATGGGAGAGATTGATTCACTACTGTCTGATCTGGCAGCGGTGGCTTTAATAATGTTTTCCTCTTGCGCTTAAGGCACATCAGGGTTCTTTCATCAGTGTCCTTCCTCATTAAAGTTGATGCATAAAAAAGGTGGGGTGACACTTTAGAGTTGAAGTGTCAGTGCTGACTTCCTGTTACGGTTGTGTGTGTGTGTTTGTGTGTGTGTGTGGTGTGTGTGTGTGTGTATGTATTTCTCAGTCTTAGTATTTTCTCATTAGAAAGCTCCTCCAGCTTTAAATGCCCCTCACAGAGACGCTTTTCTGTTGCTCGTGCTAATTATCTTCATCAAGGAACCAAGTCTTCTCGTATTCCCAGAGTCTGATGCTGCTTTTCTGTGCAGACTGCTTTTTCGTTTTCCTCTAAGCTTAAGTGTTAGAACCATAATGGACCTTATTAATGTCAGATAAGAATTCAAAACTGGCATCTGCCTTAAAATCTGTTGCCTGTGTTTGAAATACAGCACTAATCAAAGAATGGATAGCAAGCAGGGTGGATTTTATTTTTTTTACTTGTACTCCTGGTATAGAAAACCAGCTTCTTTAAAAAAAAGGAAGTACAGCATTGTGGGGAAGATGCTTGTTTGCTTTACTTTAGACAGTTACAGAACACCAATACTGCTTTCAGTATCTGATCCAGATCAGTCAAGTTGTCACTGTGGGGCAAGATGCTGCAAAGAAGAGTTGGGCCAATGGATAAAATATTGCACCTTAGGACTGGATGGAAAGGTTTTGTACTTTTAGGGGAACCAGCCTAGTTTCCTCAGATCTCATATCTAGACCTTGAATTTACTTTTTCTTCTGTCTTTAAACCAATCACAATCGTCTTTGTGGTGCAAAGCTTAAGATGTAGACACGCCCCTGTAGAACAGCATCAGGGGGAACCTGTTTTGGTGAAACCCTTGCACATGGGGAGGTGAACCGTGGCATTAAATGGCTGAATCCCGCAAAAGAAAAGAAAAGGACGATGAGCAGTGCAATATTATGGATCCCACAGCATTTCTTGGAACTCTATGTTTGATTGGCTTAAATCTGTCATTTCATAAACCTGGTCCATGGTACATAGTGCTGCATAGATCCATTAATTTCTGCTAGGAGGAGTGGTTTTCGTGGCCATGGCAGTCCACGGACAACAACATGGGAGGAGATCAGTTGGGCCTGTGCCAAGGCCAGGTGTCTGTGCTCGGCTTTCCTCCTCCTGTGGCTGGTCTTGCAAGAAATGCAGTACGATCCGTAATAACGTGTTAGCGACCAGATTAGGATAAAGGTAACTTGCTATTTTCAGCATGTAGTTCTTGTAAGTGGCGAGGAACGGTAACAAGCAGCCTGCTATGCTGCTGATACATACAGTCTACATCATCTGACTACGTTTCCCCACTTCTTGTCTTTATACAAGGATACTTACCTCCAGGTGGTAGCTCCGTCCCTAATGCACTGGCATGGTATCAATCTTCAAAATGACCTTTCAACAAAGTGAATAACAGTATTCCCCTAATATTAAACTATTGCTTTATTGCTGCACTAATGAATTATTTCATGTTAGAATAGAACAAATGATGAAGGGGCTTGCTTGTAGTGACTGACCCAAAGAGAATCATAACCGGCTCTGTAAAGTTCTCCTAAGTTCTACTTTAATGAAGAACAGAAGTTGTGAGAATCCACTGTGCACTACCTGCGAAGCACCAAACATCAGACAGACAAAGTGAGAAAATCTGTTGAACATACTAGTGGAGCGTGTTCGTTAATCATTTTAATGTCCGCTCGATGGGGCAACAGTGCTATTTGCTAACTTAACCACATCAACAACTTTATGAAGTGATATGTCAGTGGCGCTGACATCTTGTGGTGTTGCCCCCGAGGCGAGGGGCTACAGGGGCTGATGATGAGTGGTGGTACAGTGAGACACACACACACACACACACACATGTCCCATGAGGAGTGTATGAAATAACCTGTGGTGTCAGGTAATTGGATTGTCAAGTGGTTTCATGTGTCTTTGTTGCTGTTGGCACACTGGCATTGCTCAAGCACATAATAAAACAGATTTACGTTGTGTTTAGTCTCCTCTGTCGTCGCACTGTGGGAGTCGTCGAACAAACTCTCCAATCCACCATCTATTGCATTAAGAGGGCAGGATGTTCCCCAACAGTTCCTTCTGGCGATACAGTGGTGGAGCAACAAATGTGCAAGATGGGAGAAAAAGCTTGATAATTGTCAAATAGGCTGTTATATGTGTGTATATGTTTTATTGTTATTGTTTTATTATTTATTTTGAGTAGGACGACAGCAGTGAAAGTGGAGGAGGGGAACAATCTGTTTAATCTCCGGATAAACAGACAGGTAATCCCAGATCAGAGCGTTCTGAGGGAGCTACAGCAGTTATTAGTATACTTTAATATGGTGTGTACGTGTGTGAGAGGTGTGAATGTTTCACGTGTGTGTGTGAGAGAGAAATAGTTTGTAATAAGAACTTCATGGGAGGAAGTGAACAGCATGGAGGGCAATGAAGAAACAGCAGGATGTGGGATGTTGATTCAGTGATTGTCACATTAGCTGGTACATCATTAGTTGAATTCAGTGGGTTACATAAAATGCTGCTGCTGCTGCTGCTGCAGTCAGATTAATGTTTTTATGTCTCCTCACAATGACAAGTCTCCAGGAAATTAGAAATCTGTTTTTGTGTTCGAATGTGAGGAAAAACTTTTTTGGCTTTTGCAAATTACAGAATGGGCCTCAAGGAGATCAGAAATATACAAAGAGGGCAATTCAAACTGAAGTGAGAGGATGAACCATGTCGAAACTGCCAGATTTAGCATCACGTGTCATGTACTTTCTTTTTATCACGTAATCAGTCGGTTATCTTGCAGTCGTCACACCAAAACGATGCCTGTACAAGCCTGTAGTTCCTCACAGGATGCTGATTGGTCCAAACTATCGTGGTTTGGCCCCAAGTGCATAACTGTTGAATAAATGTTGAACTATTCCTTTAAAGATATGATATGTAGATATTATATATTTTGTTGAACTCCATACTTACATTATACATAGTTTTTCCAACCATGTTCAAAACCCAGATAAATCCACAGCTTTACTAAATGCAACAGTAATAAAACATTAAAACATTACCTCATCCATGAATGTTTGTGAGTCACTACCAGCAATGGTGGTTGTTAAGTGGTCCCCCTGTGATTCACACGCCAGTTTGACCACAAGATCATTGATGTGTATGTGCATTATTTGTGTGAGTGTTAATTCACCCATAACGGCCTTATTACTGTGCAGTAGTACTAATCTAGCAGGCAACAGCACGCACCAAGTGTGTGTGTGTGTGTGTGTGTGTGTGTGTGTGTGAACTCAGCACTCACCAGAGACTTCGGTTCTCTCTCTTTTCCCCCCTCTCCTCCCTGTAACATTACATTTATGAAATACATTTCTTCTCTGGCATTACAGCACATAAACACCTGACAATGGAAGGCTACTCCACGAATCACTGCCTTAAGCATCCGTCCCCTCCCACCACCCTGGGGATAAAAAGTTGCTTCCAGGAAAGCCTCATAAAACAAACATGTGTATTGATCCAATATAACTGTTGACAAGAAAGCAAAAAAATACATTTTACAAAATGTCAAACAATTCCTTTAAAGCAGATGATGCTTTTATTCAGTCTAGTACATTATTCATAATGTATGACACCTGGCCAAGCATTTAAAATGTACTCATCATTTTTGGGGTTGTCATACAGTGTATAGATGGAAGTAAGGGTCTATAGCATAGTAAATTATGTAAAGGGTTAAATATTGATTGCACAAGCCTTTCATGACAATAGACACTCGTTTCTTTATTCTTGTCCTTGGAGAATTTTATGAAGCTACATTTGGCAGAAAAAAAGGACATTATTGTCCCTGTGGGAGCACGACAGGAGCTGAAAAATGAGTGGAATATAAAGAGGAGGGGAGCAGATTGTGAGTCTGATCCAGAAGACTGGTGGGTGGAGAAAGTGAACCCGTACCCCTCTCTGTTATTTATCCCGCTGAAGCATCTTCTCACAAATGACTTTTATTGTTTTAGTAGCTGGTTTCATCCTTAAAATGGGCTATGATGTGTGTTTCAGCTCTACATGGAAATTCCGAACGAGCTGTACGCATATGATCAAGGAAGTTTCAGCCTGCCATGAAAGCCAAAAAGGTTCTGTTTACTACCACAGCGATAATCTCCAGCTGATATGTTTGAGACATTGTGTTCCCACCTGAGAGCTGCCAACAGCAGGTGGCTTGAAATGAGCTCACGATTACACATGTGGTTCTTTAGTAGTATCCCTTCTTCTGTTGTCCTCTGTTCTTCTAAAGAAAACACGTTTGGTGTATATACTCCCACATACACCTACGAGAGATTTATAAATGATATATGTTCCCACTGTAGTGTCATTCTCTCTCTCTCACACACACACACACACACGCGAATATGGTCTGCTCTCTGTTGTGTTTCTCTGTGATGGTAATCATCACCCTCAGGGAGTCATGATCACTGAGCGGACCCTGGTTCCACGCGGCAGCGCAAAGCTGGAGCCACGTTATACACCAGCCTCCAGTGGAGCCCATTGTGTTAAAACTGCTTGTTAGTGATTTTAGTTTTCTACCTTGTAATCAGTGCACACAGGATCTCAGCAAAAGTGTTCCTGTTAAAAAGAAGTTCAAATTATCATCCAGCTGATTTGGTATGCAAATCAAATACACACATAGTGAGGCCAGCATTAATGACATCGCCTTGATGTTATTGTGAAATGCACACACGTGCTAGTTTCACTGGCACAATAGTGGAACCTCACATTAAAAACAGCATGTATTGAACAGCTCAAGCAAGTTTTCATGTATTGTATTTTGCCTGATCCATGTGAATCCACGTCTCTTGGCCTGAATAGCTGTTATGTGGATGTCCGCTGAACGCACCCGAAGGCCCCCAAACATTGTCTGCTGCTCCCAGAGGCTAAATCGATGGGCTCCAAGACACCATTTGATTTAAGGGGCTAATTAGCCAGAGTAACTGAAAAAACCTCTGTAAGGTGTAGGCTACAGGGTCTTTAGGAGATTTCCCACTGGTTCTCATGCTGTGTGGGAAATAAATGGAGACAAATGACTACCCAGAGAGAGAGAGAGAGAGAGAAACATACATCAAAAGATCCGTAACTGTATAGCATGCATTTTGTAAAAAAGGTCTGCAAAGATTTTAAGCTCACAGGTCGGTGAAGCAAATGTATGTACATCATGCAGAGGAACGTAACGTAAATGTCAGAAAAGCAGCACTTCCAATCCATTCTGTTCTGTTGCCACACACACTAAATGCACTCGGTGTGACTGTGCAGTTTCTTTTTTATTCCACCAGCCCTGCAGTGGGGATCAAACCTTTAACTCTTTCAGCGTCCATGTGTCTTTCTACCCGCTGACATTGTCAGAGCAGTTAAATGCCAGTCGCTGCGAAAAGGCTGTGAGTGAGAGTCGAGGGGAAAAAAATTAAAAAATAGATGAAAAAAGGGTCCATCTGTAGTCGGGTACAACACAACTTGGCCTCTCATCAGTGCAGATGCCAAAGCAGACAGCAGTGTTGCATCATTAGTGGCTATTCCAGGCCCTACTCATCAGTGGATCCCAACAGTGATTCAGTCATCTCTGCTTTTAAATATTTATAACACACGAATATTTCTGGATCCCTGTGCCATCGTTTGCCTAATGAATCTATTACCCCCAAGTCCAGTTTAGTATTCGGCTCTTTAATCTGTAATAACGAAGAGAGTATTCCATCACAGTGCCACCGTGAACCCGATGATGTAAATGCTTGTGTGTGGTTGGTTTTCATTTCCTGATTTTCAGTCTTTGTTGAACAGCAGCAAAATTGTTTCTTTTTGTTCTGAGAGCTTCTCACACTTCACCTGTGCTCTCACAGCAGGCGGTTTTAAATGACTGACCTGAAATTGCTTCTGAATAATACAATTTGCTGCCCTTCATTGTCCCTGAGTCTCGCTCAGTGGTGGTAAAACACACTCTCGTGTCATGCTGTCAGTTTCACAGTCTCATTTTCTGTAATAGCTGTTCCTCGTGTCAGGCAAAAAAGAAAAAAAGTTTCAGGTGAGCAGTGGAGTGGTCGTCGGCGACACAAAGAGTGAGCGAGTAGAAAAGACTCCTGGCCTTTTGGTTTCTTTTGCTGTTCCTCTCTGTCCTTATTTGTTTAAATGAAATTTCTTACAGTACAGTGAAGGCCCTGAGGGATGGAGGGGCACATTTGAGGCGATCTGAAAGAGAGAGCGGGCCGGTAGTCCTGAATGGTACTGTAGAGTCCAGAAGCTTCATTTCAGCTAATGAGGACACAGTACAGTGACAGAGTGTTATTCATTGTAAAGCACTGTGGATGTTTTCAACACAGTGTGGTCCAGCGTGATGCAAAATCTTTTCCAAAGGATGCGGTGCCATAAAACTTTAATGATTGCCTGGGTACAAGTGGGTCATTGTTGCATCACATAGTGGTTGTACCCAGTGGGGGTAAAATGGAATATAAACATAAAAGTAGCATCAGAATATATGTGTTTTTTAAACCGACAACTTTGAATAAGTAGATGGTATTTATGGGAAGACTGGTGAAAAGATTTACATCATGAAATGTATTCTGGTGAGGGAAATGATATGGATCAAAACACCATCAGTATATGCAGTGTAAAACTGTGTCTGATTGTAAACAAGTATCTTTACCTCAACACTTTATTTATGGATGGTTTGTAGAGTTTATGTTTTACGTATGTCTGTTGAATATTTTAAATTGTGCATTGTTTAAATCCATGTTTGCTGGCTTGCCCTTCTTCTTCACTGCCTTTGTGGGCGCGCTGCGATGCTCTTTAGCACATTACCCTCACGGGTACCTTCAAAGTGAAACTCTCGCCAAAATGGAACTTAGGCTTTCATTGTGAATGTAGCTGAGTCAAACCTTCGAATAAAAGCATAATTACGATGAAAGAGACACTTTAAAGATTTACCGTATTTTCATTTTCGGGTCAAACTCATTTTCAATGGGAATGCTACAGGCACTTTAGCGATAGCATCAAAATCGCTATTTTTAAAACACTAAGAAGGCTCGACACAACACAAAACTTTGCTCATAGAATCACCAGGGTCTCTACACATGAACACGAGCATTGAGAACATTGTCTGTGTACACAGATAACAACTCACCTTAGCAGTTGCTTGTTCCGCTAGCCACCGTCATGGCAGCCGAAGAGTATCAGTCTCAGAATGTGATGTAACTTGGACAAGAGTTAAGGTGGACCGCTACTGTCTTACGGCAACAACTATCCACCCAATATCTCACGTGACTTTTCCGGCTTTTGATTTGGGTATTGGTTTTTATATGAGGCTTCTTTTTCAACTACAAGGTCAATATTGTTATTCACTTACGACAAAACAACAGATTATCTGTGCATTTATACGGAACTAAGCTTTAGGAGCGGTCCACCTTAACTGTCTTCCATATTACGTTGCATTCTGAGTTTGACACTTCTCAGCTGCCATGACGACTGCGAGCAGAACAAGCTAACGCTAGGGTGAGTTGTTCAAAAACTCTCTTTTTAGCAAACTCTGTGTACACTAACTATGTTCTCAGTGCTCATGTTCATGTGTAGAGACCCTGGGGATACTACAAGTAAAGTTTCATGTTGTGTCAAGTCTTCTTAATGTTTTAGAAATAGCAGTTTTGATGCTATCTCGTAAGTGCCCATAGCATTCCCACAAAAATATGGTAAATCTTAAAAGCTGTATAATATGTATTAATTTTGCCTTAAAATGTCTTTATTATGACTAGACCTATGTTATATAATTTGTTGAGTTGTGTCCTTACATCATCTCTAATGTTTCAAACCCAGAGATATCAGAGAACAGTTTACTCAAGGTTGCTACAAAGTTTACTTTGATTGCTACTTCAGGGACAGGGAAGTCAGCGAACAAGACTAATTTAAGGTGACTGAAACTTTAAAACATTACCTCGTTTGTGAACATGTGTAGGCAGAGTAACAGTACATCTCATCAGATAGATTGTCATCAGCAGTGCCGGCTGTTTAACGGTGTATACATCAACAGTGAAGCAATTGTGACAGCAGGATCATTCATGTTCATTTGCATCACTCATGCAGTGTTTATCTGCCCCAAACAGCCAGCTACCTTTACTATATTTGTATTTTCAATCCTATTTAATAGGGATGATACAGTTTGACATAGTTCCACTACAAAGACTACAACTGATGTGAATAGAGAGTTTATTGCTATTACAGTTGCAATAAGATTGCAATTTTTGGCACAGCTTGGTTTTCTTTTAGCCGGCACTAAACCTCTGTTGTGATTATGTTGATTTCAGACGGTATTGTCTTCCAGAGTTGACAGTCTGTTATGGAGAAAGCTGATTTTTCAAAATTTAGATCTACAATTAGATATTTTACAGTTGCCACTCATCATGCTTCTTGTTACTCTATTACTGTTTTGTCTTTACATATATCTGGAAAGAGGCTCTGGGACTAAATGTTTGATACATTGGTATAATTAAGTAGACTGGAACTTCTTAGTATCTGACAGTGATGGCACCGGACAGGCTCTTTTTTTCAGGGCCTGATCTTATGGAGATGTAATAACTCTGATTGTGGTCGGTGATGCTTGAGCCCATTAGAAAAAAATCATAGAGCGCATAGCTAACTGGCCTGCCTGAGTAGGTATGTAGAGTCTGATTAATTTAAGATAATTAACCTTGGTTTTCTGGTGAGCCCTGTTTTCTAATTGAGAAACACATTGAAACAGTTCTAATGTACATACTGTACAATAAGCTAACTATAGCAAGCAACAGTATGTGGTTCAATGTGAACAACTCTGTGAATTCAGTTGCTTACTCTAGAGCAACTCTCTTCTTTCAGTGGATTGCTGCTGCAGTCAGGTTCATTAACAGGAGTGAAGATAAATACAATTTTTATTCCCAAATATCTGATAGTATTGTCTGAGCTTTCCTCCTGGCGGTAAACAGCTCTGAATCAGAGCCGAGTCCAAAGTGACTCGAAGTGTTTATTCTGACTCTAGTGCAGACTCTGTAGCCAACGTTAAGCAGCGGATTTGTGGTTCAGCCTGGCTCTCGACACCCTGCAGACATCTTTTGTTTTGCTTTGATAAAGAGCCGCTTTAGCAACAGAAGTAAGATACTGTACATGTAAGTGTATTTGTCATAGTTCCAACTTGCTACATTTTTGACATTTAAATGCTGCTTACATGTTAAAGCATCAGCAATATTAATCAGATGTTATAATATTTACTAATATACAATGTATATACAATATGTATATGTACATACAATATACTAATGACAAGGAACATTCCGCCTGCATAATGAATATTTGTGATCATAACAACAGTGACATTTGTGTGATCAAAGCAACTGAATCACGCTGCAACATGGTGTGAAAATGTTTGTGTGTATTCACCTGATTGAGGCCATAAAAGACAGATATACTGCGGTATATGTAAGCCCTGACATCTGCACTGAAAGAATCCATAACTATTAGCACCTTCACTATATGTGCCCTTAAATATATGCAGACAACACAGGATCAGATTATCCTTCTAGATCTCTAAAACCTGCATTAACAAAATGTTCATTTTCTACTTGATGCGCAATCCCTCTCATGTCTGAAATTGCAGGATGGATCAGTAATAGCATAAAATGAATAGAGGCAGCGCTGAAAAGCGTAAAATGGAAGTGCAAAAACACGTCAGATACTGTGTTACCATGGAAATGTTATCTTGTTAGGTGGTGACACAATTTAGAGATATGTACTCGGTTAAGAAATATTATGTAACCGCTCTCTCTCTCTCTCTGGAGCCCTCTCTGTCTCTCTTTCTCCCCTGTCAAAGGCTGTTAGAGCGCAGATTATTGTTGATGTAATAAAATCCAGCCAACCAGTGAATTGGAATGACAGATACATAAAAAGCTGGGAAAGGATGATGGAGATGGAGATGGAGGAGGGTCTCTGAATGTGTGTGTGTGTGTGTGTGTTTGTGTGTGTGTGTGTGTGTGTGTGCGCGCGCACATCTGTCTGTGTTTGTGTGTGTTCCAATAACCTTGGTGACTCTTTCCCCAGCTCATCCCCACTGCAGGGGCTAGGAATAAGCCCGTCCACCCTCCTGCAGGGTAAACGTCTCTCCTCTGGACTCAGTTTGGTTCATTGAATCCTTACTAAGAGAGATACAAAGAGATGAAAGTATGAAGGGATGGATGAGGAGGAGGAGGAGGAGGAGGAGGAGGAGTGGGTCTCGAGAACAAGAGAAGTGAGGATGCTGGTTGAGTGGGGCAGAGGAGGCGGGGTTGGATGATAGGTGAAGTGCAAAGAGAGAGAGAGAGAGAGAGAGAGAGAGGGAGGAGGAGGAGGGGGAGGAGGAGGAGGGAAGAGGTTGTTGGATGACATGAAGAGGAGAGAAAAGAGAAAGTCCATGCAAGAGCTCAGTCTTCTCTGTTCTCCCTGACTAAGTATAGCAGCTCTTCTGCTAACCCAGTGCCCCAGGACATGACCATTTGAATAAAAGCCTCTATCACTTCACGTAATGCCTGGTATGTGTGTGTGTGTGTGTGTGTGTGTGTGTGTGTGTGTGTGTGTGTGTGTGTGTGTGTGTGTGTGTGTGTGTGTGTGTGTGTGTCTGTCTGTCTGTCTGTGCGCTCTACTGTAGGTGAGTGTCTCTGGGCTTGCATGTGTTGGCATGTGACTGTGTGTAAGAGCTGGGAAGTGTTTTGAAAATCAGATACACAGGGAAACTTTATCAGAAAAATGAGAAAGACAGACAGGAAACGATAGAGAGAAAGAGGGAGCGACGGGGAGCGGGCTAATTGATGGTGATGATAATAGGCTGGTGGAGAAGGAAGGCACAGACACGACTCCATGTTTTTTTCTCAGTGAGCAAATAACTGTCGTGTGTGGCAGGGCCAGCCATCCTCCCCCGTCCTGTCTCACTCTCTCTGCCTGTGTGTGCTCTGCCGGCTTCATGTTAGGTCTGTAAAATTTTGTACAGGACGAATCTGGGCAAGAAAAGAGCGTGAAAAGCAAATGCAGTTGAAAGCAATGTTTCCATATGTCTGTGCCATATGTCTGATTAGTGGCGGCCAGCATCTCGCAGGAGCAACCAAAACATCCCCCGCTAAAAAGTGACAATTTCGCCATGGTGTTGTAAGTGTGTTGAGGGGCTCAGGGTCACAGACATAAACAGCTTGTCTCTCTTTATTTTTCAGCACTACTTCCTCATTGTGTTTGGTCACGATGGACAAAAGCCTCTGGAGCTGCGGACCGAGGAAGAGAGTGAGTGCGACGAATGGGTGGAGGCCATCCAGCAGGCAAGGTACACACATAGCATTGTGTAAAGTGTAGCAGGACATAAGACTGCATGACCACGGTCTGATGTAAGGTGACATAACATTAAAGGATAAGATCACCCAAAATTGAAAACCCACTCATTGTCTACTCATTTATCCCCAATGGGAAGATGAGTAAAATTCCATCGCCTGAAAAATATTTCTGGTGCTTTGCAGTGAAACAGCGTTGGAGCATTCTCCACAACAACTGAAGTAGATGGGGACTTGGGATGGGGAAATTAACAGAAAAAAAAACATACAGCTCTTTCAGCATGATCCAAACCCAAAGATCCTGTTGCTCATCGGTATTGGCTCAGACATCTAAGGTTTTAAGATCTAACTGTCTCCTGAAAAGAACTGCATTCCTCGTGGGAATTCAATCCGACAACCTGATGAAGATGAGGTGCATTTGATGCTTGTATTTTATAGGGTATGCCATAAAATCTCAGCTTCATCAGTTGCTCTTAGTTCTAAATCCACATTAGATTGTAACCCGTACTTTTAAAAGGCCTGGCACACCAGTGGAAGACCTACACAGGTGTTATTATGACTTATTGTGCCTGATTAAACCTAATCTTTGGACTGTGTGGGCATGTAGAGACCATGGGTGCTTTTATTTATGCTAATATGTTTCTCCTCTCTTCCTTGAGTCTCTTCAGCGACATTTTAAAGAATTTCTGACTTTCTTCTCTGTGCATTCTGCAGCTTCGTCTCCTCAGTTTGACACCTTGTAAACCCCCCTCCCCCCAGTTCTTCTGGTCATACTAATCCCATTGCTATAACTGGCTACATCTATACAAGATAATGATATGTGTCACCATAAACCTGCTTTTGCGCGTGACAGAGAAAATGTCTTGAAACAATTAGAATAATTTGTGTCAGAACAGCAGTTAGTTCTTGTAAATGAGTGAAGGCCGTAGGCTGGAGTCTCTGTTAACAGTGACAACAGAAACTGTCCTGTATCCTTAGCTGCTGAATGCTGTGCATGTGTTTGTACATTATTAAATGGGCAAACTTTAAACCAAAACATGCAGTTTAAACCTCTCTTTTTATGCGTACTTCCCCCCAAAGTTCGATATTATAGGTGATGCAGCAGTAGCTTGAGGTTCCATAGCTCACATTGAGGGTTGATAGACGTAGTTTGATGACTTCGAATTCCCAGCTCACTGTAACGCCATCCAACTTGAAGCTGTGTGAAAAGTGAGGACAAAAATACAGAAAATCTTGTGACATAGACAAAATCTAACCAAAAGATGTTGTGTTCATTAAGGACATCATTGCACACAGAATGAAGCTGGTTGCAGAAAATAGGTCATATTTATGATATAATGTCATCTTCCCACTGTCATTTAACTGATACCTCTGTATATAACTGTGGACTTCTTTTGATTTTCAGTTACTCTGACATCATCATTGAACGAGAGGTGCTGATGCAGAAATACATCCACCTCGTACAGATAGTGGAGACGGAGAAGGTGGCTGCCAATCAGCTGCGCACCCAGCTAGAAGATCAGGACACAGAAATCGAGAGGCTCAAAGCAGAGGTACAGCACACACGTGTACATGCCCAAAAGCTACAGTACAATCCTCAAGATAACCATCAAATCAAACCCCGCTTTCAGTGTGTTAATGGCCAGCACTTCCTCAGCAATAGCCATTTAATGTTTTTGCACTCAGTGATTGCCTCCATCGAGTGTTATTTAAATTGCGTAGCCACAGGAAACATTTAAAGCTTATTTGGCACATGATTCAGAGACAGAAGCCAGTGCATGTGTAGATTTCATGTAATAGAGAACAGCGCAGTGCAGAGCATGGGAAGACGAAGCGTGGTTGTTGATGACTTGCTTCTCAAGCCATCCATCTTTTAAATAATCATGTACTTCTGGTTTAGATAATGAGGTGCTTTTCCTCTGCTGGATTTGTAACCCCTTAAAACGCATTTACTTCCCCTGGGGGTCGATACATGTATAATTTTGAATGGAATCATCCGGCCATTTCCTTCTAGTGTCTGTTGGGAGCTGCACATGCCTGTTTAGTAGGTTGCAAACTGCAGCCATTCAGTTACTAAGTCCTACACACTGGGCCTTTAACAGATGAGCTGATGTTAACCCTCATTTTTACACAGCCAATTCAGTGCATGAATTTCTTAAATGTTTTGTTCATGCGTTGTTTACATCCACATTTACTTGCTTGCAGTCCTCCTCTTTTTTGTTATTATTTTTTGCTTCACTGCATCTCTTCTGGCATCATTTTAGCCAAATGTTGAACAGAAAAATTAAATGTCTTTCATCATTCACAGGCAAAAACATACATCCATAGCACTTCAGATGGTCAAACTCTCCATTGTCACTTTGTAGCCTATTTAAAGGCATTGAAATACAGCATGCATACATAAAGTTGGCATCATGCACTCACTCAAATGTATATATAACTCTGTACTGTGGGATACATATGCCCATATCTCTACAGTTATGCAGTCAGTGTGTGTGTGTGTGTGTGTGTGTGTGTGTGTGTGTGTGTGTGTGTGTGTGTGTGTGTGTGTGTGTGTGTGAGTGTGTGTGCCTTGTCACAGCGGTGTCTGTGTCAGAGGAGGAGTGGGTGTGAACTGTCCTCACTTACCTCTGAGTGTAGGAGGAGAAGCCCACCACTCAATAAAGACAGCCCCTCAACGTCCACACAGACAGCTGCTAAACCATTACACTTATCGAACGCAACCCCTTTGTGATGTGCCGTCACTGCACGATAAATCAGCCGCTCATAGGCAAAACACAGCTAGCCTCTACAAGGTGTTAATCAGAACTAATTACAATTCTCTCTCTCACACACAAATGACAGTGTTATTGGTTTATGGTAATTAGATCAATAGCCCTAATCTTGTCTGACGTAAAAAATAAATAAATAAATAAATAAATAAATCTCAACATCACTGTCAAACTGCTAAGAAAAATGTTGTTCATTTAGATTAGGGCTCCATATTACACTGGTTTTATGTTTTATTGTGTTTGACTGGAATCTAATCCAAATCAAATTACAGATAAAGCCTGAAAAAGAAAATTTATTTTTGTTTTACAAAACAGTGGAACACAGTTATTCTTAATTGTTAGTATGTTAAAATTAATTTGCCATATTATATTCTGTTATATTATGTATTGATATCGATATTGAATATTTTCGTATCTGTCTGTGTTTACCGTATCGTATCGTATCGTATCGTATCGTATCGTATCGTATCGTATCGTATCGTATCGTATCGTATCGTATCTCATCTCATCTCATCGGTAGGTATCGTTGCCCAGAATTAAATTATTTCACAAACCTGTAAAAAGACTGCTAGTGTTGCCAAATAATTGGAACCGATTTGTGGAAAGTGTGTCAGCTGACCCAAACAGCATAGTTATATTATTCACTGATTATGCATCTGTGAGATATAAAGCTTTACCGTTGCTCTTTAAAAATGTAGTCTCTGACCTGAGACTTGCTGTAATTTTCCAGACCTGCTTGTGTCACTGTTGTATCAGATGGTAAGTGATTCCTTTGTACATGTTTTCTTTTGTATTGCATAGATGACCAGGAGGCACTGCAGAGTTTTTCCTACTGTACAGGGGCTTGATTGAAATTAGATTCTGCTCTCTGCAGTGGTTGGCCTCAGGGGAAGCTGTTTGCTTGATAGACCAGCTGCTAACATCTCCATAAATCACAGCTCCACTGTCACTTCCAATTCTCTGCTCATCTGTGTCAATAATGTATAAATATTGAGCTTCTATACGCTGCCTCTGTGAAATAACACTATGTTATTGGATTAGCCCGTCATACCGCTTTTAGTTGTTATTCTCCCTCAGAGCAACAAGTGTGGTGTGTATACCCCCTCTCTCTGCCACACATTATGATTATATCTCACTGGCAGGACACACTGAGCCCTGCTCATCATGAAAATGCCAACGAAAGACATTTTATATTAGGAAACATCTGCCTGCGTAAGTGGGCTGCTCATGAAAAAAGGATTAGACTTTGAGAGCCAGTGTGCAGTTGGTGATCCATCTCATTAAAGCATACTCTTGTTTGTTTGTTTTCGTGTGTGTGTGTTGCTCCGTGTTTATGAATAATTAAACCAACTAGCCACTGCAACTGTCAACAGTTGGCAGACTGGCTCCTCTCTGCTGCCATTTGTATGATGATAGTGAAGATAAGAAAATGAAGCTACGAGAGCAAGCTCGATAACATTTTAAGTCTGGATTTTTTCCCCTTTATGATGTCTTGTGTTTCCAAACCTGGAAGATGACATTATCTATGTGGTAGATGGCTGGCTTTTCTTACCTGTTGCGAGTAAATGTCACATCTACAGAAGCCCTGAGAGGACAAGTGAAAACATAAATTTGGCTGATTAATTTTCAAGGTCTGATCTTAAATTATTTTCTCTCCTGTGTTTGTGACTGAAGAACAGGTGAAGGTTTTGCTGGAATAATCTTACATTTTCCATTTTGTTCATGTCAATTTTTTCTGCTTGTTTTCAGTACGTCCATCTGTCCCTCTCTTGTGAATGCAATATCTCAAGAACGCCTCGACAGGATTTCTTCACATTTGGCCACAAATGTCCACTTTTACTCGAGGATGAACCAATTAGAATTTAGCAGTCAGAGGTCAAGCCACTGTGACCTCACATAAAAAAAAATTTTGGCCATTACCCAACAATTTAAATTGTAATTATGACATCAAGAAATTTGAACGTCAACCTCACTGTGATATAACATTATACTATTCAGTAAAAAAATGTTCTGGCAATTACTGAATGTGTTAGCTCAGAAAAAGCAGCTTGACTGGAGCACAGATGCAGATGCAGTCACTATATTTACCATGTATACCTCACTGGACGACAATTTACAAATTTAGAAAATGATCTTGGAAAAACATGTTTTTGTGAAGAAATCACCTTTTCTTTCCATCTGAGAAAAAAAACCAAATTAGATCAGAATTAGAAAATGGATCACTTGATTTCTGGGCTTCTGAACTATTCTGCCTTATGAAGAGATTTTTTCGTGGCAGTCAAAATGATACAAGAACAGTCATAAATAATAGATGAAGTCTTTAATAGGCCTTGATTTTATGGTTTCCATGGAATAGTTTCTGCTAGAAATAGAACATATCAGCTTCAGAGGATTATACCTTTTTTCTTCAGTACTTGCTGTGTCCTACAATCCATTACAGGTGAGCGGGCACATGTGAGGCTTGATTTGCTTACTGTCACCAGCTGATAGCAGCCCTCCCCCTACTTTGTCTCTTTCTGAATGAAAGCACCAGATTGTCAAAGAGATGAGGAAGTCTGATGTCTATCTGGTGCAAACACAGCAACAGTTCACTGAACACACACTGCATCACTATCTCGTACACAATATTCAACCAAATGACTGCGAGTGCCTTCAGGAATATAACATCCTCGCTAATTAAATCTCATCTCGTTCTGCTACATCACAGAAGACCATTGTTTCCATTTAATATGACTTTAATGCAATGTAACGTGTCTTTTATGCAGACATTTAGTCATCCGCACTACGCTCACATTGTCTGTAACTGAATTGCTTCACAGATTGTAGCTCTGAACAAAACTAAGGAGCGAATGCGACCTTACCATGTCTACCACGAAAATGAAGACCCGGATATCAAAAAGATCAAAAAGGTAAACAAATATTTCTTAAAGGTCATTCCAGGAAGAGCTTCATGTGTTTGTTTTTTCATGAGCATGTTACACTGCACAGCATGCTTGTATGACCGGGTCGAACCTTGTGTGCTTCTCCTCAGGTGCAGAGTTTCATGCGGGGCTGGCTCTGTCGGAGGAAGTGGAAGATCATCGTTCAGGACTACATCTGCTCTCCTCACGCTGAGAGCATGAGGAAGAGGAACCAGATCGTCTTCAACATGGTGGAGGCAGAGACAGAGTATGTAAATACTTTATGCCTCGAGCTGCAGCACACACACGGTGGAAAGGTTTCACTATTGTCAAGCTTTGCAGTGCATGGTATACATGTCCCTTACTGTAGAAAGGGCCACCATACCCTCAACAAGAAAGAATAAAAACATTCAAGAAATTTCATCATGCAACCCTAAGACAACATTTAAGTTAAATAATAACATTACATTATTACTCAACTATTAAATGTTCAGATTTGCACACAAACTGTTTTGAGGATACGTCTCAATTTATATGACATTGCTGGGAATCTTTTGTTCCTCACAGGTCTAACAGCTGTTTAAGATAAGATACAGTAGATAAGATGAGATGAGACTTAATTGATGCCTCACTTGTTAAAGCAGATAACAGATAAAAACCAAGAAATTAATAGAACAGAATGAAAAAGGGAGATGTATTAATAACAAAGGACGTGTTTTACAAAAATATGCCCCCCCCCAAAAAGACATGTGATACTTGCGCCCCCAGTACGAACCCAGACTTTATAAGTTGAAATGTAAGAGTGTTTTTCTGTTTGTCCGTGTGTGATGACAGGTACGTCCACCAGCTCTACATCCTGGTAAACTGTTTCCTCAGACCTCTGAGGATGGCTGCCAGCTCCAAGAAACCCCCCATCAGCCATGATGATGTCAGCAGCATCTTCCTCAACAGGTGTGTGCGTTCGTGTGACTGTGTTTGTGTGTGATTAAGCAAGATGTTCTTTTGTTTTTTTGGTTTGTCTGAATCACTGATTGCGCTAATTATGTATAAGAAGAGATTCATAGTAAGGATTTAAAGAACGTTTTGTTTTTGTTGTATGTGTGTGTTTTCACACGACGTCTTCAGCGAGACCATCATGTTTCTACATGAGATCTTCCATCAAGGCTTGAAGGCGAGGATAGCCAACTGGCCAACCCTGGTGCTGGGTAAGCTGCGACTTGATGACACACAGAACACACACATTCACACTGTGTGCATACGCTCTGCAGCCGTTCAGTTGCATCAAGGTCAGGTTTTCAGTTTATCTAATTCAAACGTCACACTTGACGTCTTACTTGCCCATTCTCTCTCTCTCTCACACACACACACGCACACACACACTCATTTCCCTATCTCAGTCCGCAACCGGCACACTCATTGTCTGTCAAGACAATGACCAGCTGGACCAGAAGGCATCCCACGCATTCACCTCCTAAAACAGAAGCATCCTCGACAGATAAGCATCACCAAGGAGACAGACGGCTGAAAGACACGAAAGGCAATGACTTGTGGCAACTTCAAATAGAAAAGGGCATGACGTCACTGTTTTCTGACCCTCAGCCTCAGGCTGACGCTAAACGTAGATTGTTGATCGACAACATGCCTTACTTCAGATTATCTTGTTATATATTTAGTTCATATTGTTTCCTTTTTCTTATTGTCATTGAATATTTAGCATTGAATTTAACTTGTTGACCTCACATAGGCTATATTCAAATAAACAGATAAATCCATCTATGACTTATCAAATCAACACTCTTTAAATCTGTTTTTGCATTTTCTTGCATGGTTTTGAGTCTTTAACCTATTTGAGGGCACATCACTACATCATTCTATTCCCTGATTTGTACATACTACATAATGTATATGTGTGTGTTTTTGTTCCTAGCCGACCTGTTTGACATCCTGCTGCCCATGCTGAACATCTATCAGGAGTTTGTGCGAAACCATCAGTACAGCCTGCAGGTTTTGGCCAACTGTAAGCAGAACAGAGACTTTGACAAGCTGCTGAAACAATATGAGTCTAACGCCGCCTGTGAGGGAAGGATGCTGGAGACCTTCCTCACCTACCCCATGTTCCAGGTAGATCACCAGCACACTCTCCTTTTCACAAATGTACTGTAACACAGAGCAGTCCAAGTATTTTTTTTTTATTGCCACTTGTGAACTTTTATTTCTTTTATTAATTGTTCATATATTTTTAACAACCTTTTTTCCCCCACATTGCTCTTCTCTCCAACAAGATTCCCCGCTACATCATCACCCTGCATGAGTTATTGGCGCACACACCTCATGAGCATGTGGAGCGCAAGAGTCTTGAATTTGCCAAGTCCAAATTAGAGGAACTGTCCAGGTACGCTTGTCAAAATGAGGATTTCCTGATACATCTTCATGTCGAATACTGAACTAACTGGTGTGCTTGTGTGTGCTCAGAGTAATGCATGATGAGGTGAGTGACACTGAGAACATCCGGAAGAACCTGGCCATTGAGAGGATGATAGTGGAGGGCTGTGACATCCTGCTGGACACCAGCCAGACCTTTGTCAGGCAGGGTAAGTCACTGTCAGCTCTGGAGGTTTTCCCTGACACACTGACCGTCCTGCCTGTCAGCCTGTCATCTGAGACCACGGACATGGTACGGTAGCTTGGTGGAGCTCAGTCACTGAATCATGACTTTAGCTACTGTAATACTTCCTCCTGGGAATGGTTTGGCTCTCTGTCAGCTTGCCAAGCGAGAATCTGGTTCTATAAATTTGATGTGGTCTCACTGAAAACTTATGTGGGGATGATAGCAAATAGCATTACTAACGGGGTCAAGATATGGTCAGAGTTTTTGTTCATTCAACAAACATTATCATCAGAATGAGATGAAACAACGGTGTTGATGTCATTTCAAAGACATCTACTGCATGTATTGTATTGCAGAGACGTCTTCTGATGTCAGCAAGCTAACTTGTTGCTAGTAGATCAAAGTGTGTCAACCTCCTTCGTTCAGTCACCTGTGATTCTCAGCTCTGCTAGCCGTTCCACCCACTGCTGATGCCTGACTCTCAGTGGCTTCTCTCCCGCTGTGCTTCTCTGCTCAACCCTTCAGTCTTAGTCCTGGTCAAATCTGCAGGAACTCACCTTCATACTATATCCCCCATATTTAAACTGACCTCTGTTGGTCATGTGGGCCGTGTTCAGTGACCCATCTCGGTGTCCCATCGTATTCACAGCTGAGCCCCGGTGCTTGTGGTTACTTCCCCTGTGACCAAAAGACTCAGTCCAGGCAGATTCTAGGACCACTGGTGCAAATCATTGTCAACATTGCTGAGATATAGATTAAGTTGAAGTCAGTTTACCATATAAGGTGCAGAAAGTGGAGGTGATCAAAGGTTCCTCTCAGTTTTTATTGCTTCTAGCAGAAATAGCTTTTGACAGTGAATTTGCCCATTTTAATCATTTTTCAACATCCTCATATCTGCCAGGTGCACACACAAAACGCATTTGTGCAGAAATGTTCAGCAGTGTTGCTTTTGTGTCTGCTTAGTAAACACAGCCCTCGGCTCTGTGTGAGCTTAATGAAATGTAATGTAATCCAGTGCTGCTGCTCCTGCTCCTCAGGCTCTCTGATCCAGCTGCCGTCGGTCGAGCGAGGGAAGCTCAGCAAGGTCCGTCTGGGCTCCCTCTCTCTAAAGAAGGAAGGGGAAAGGCAGTGCTTCCTCTTCACCAAACACTTCCTAGTCTGCACACGCAGCTCCGGGGGGAAACTGCACCTTCTCAAGGTGAGAACTCCTCCAGCTCGGTAGCATAAGCAAATCTCAGAGAAGGAATTCAGTTTGGAATCGATCGTAATTTTTAACCAGAATGCCAATAAACAGATGTTGATATTTTTTCTATGAAACTCTTGCAGCAAGGTGGAGTTTTGTCCCTGATTGACTGCACCCTCATAGAGGAGCCAGATGCCAGCGACGAGGAATGTAAGTTCACCACATCAGTGAAGTGCTGCTGCCACGCTGGTTGACGGGCTGGCAGCTCTTATTGGCCCATGTAGGCCCTTCAGCACTCCTGGAGGTTAATTAGGTGTCAGATGATAAGTGTCCAGAAATTACTTCCCTTTAAATATCAAACGCTCACCCCGTAAATGTCGGGTTTTGATCTTTTGACATAACAGGTCCATTATTCTTTTTTTTTTTTTTTTTTTTTTTCCGGGGATTCATTTTGCAAATAGGGAGATTGATGAAACTCCCGTTCAGCCACACAAACACAAGCCCAGAGGCAATCACACTTCGCTTCAACACACACGTTTACACTTAAGCCTCAGGGGGTGTAGAATGAAGATAACAGGTCAGCTTAATTAACCCTATGTGTGTGTGTGTGTGTGCATGTATGTTTTTACCATCATCACCATAAGGAGGGCTGCTGAACTGTAAAAAGCCCTCTCTGTTTCCTCTCTCACGCAGCTAAAGCCAGTGGTCAGGTGTTCGGTCAGCTGGACTTTAAGCTTGTTGTGGAGCCGTCAGACTCGCCCTCATTCACCGTGGTGTTGCTGGCACCGTCGCGGCAGGAAAAGGCAGCGTGGACCAGTGATATTAGCCAGGTGACACACAAACACACACCCAGACAAACACAGAATAACAAGAACCTCCAAATAGCGAGCGCATGTCTCCACCGGGTATTGAGAAGGCTTAGTGATAAGTAAACACAGACACGGGTGCAGCTCCCCAGAGGCGAGTTCAGCTCACTGCCTCAGTGCCACACAAACAGAGTAGTGCCATACAAGCATGGCAGACTGGATAAATTCTTACAGGACAAAAGATATATAGATTTAAGTTGGCTAATGGCTTCTTTTTTTTTTTAATTCCCCATCAACCACACATTTAAAAGACCCCCTCCATGTTTTCACATTCATTGTGTGAAAATTTTCCTCTGTGCTCATATAAAGTCTGATTTCAAAAGGCCGGCCTGTGAGCATGACTCGTGACATCACCAATAGTTTGGAAGCCACTCCTGGTCCAATAGTCAATATACACAAATGTGATTTGGAAACTTGAAGCCTCCAGTGCACAGACACTGAGAATGGACTTTATGGTGAAGTGTAGTAAACTCCAGTGAAGTATTCTTGAGCTTTTCATGGGTGAGAAGGGACAGGGCCATTTTAAGGATTATTTGAAAGTAAATTCCAAAAATTCTCCTGGACATGTTCCCTTTCCCTCTTGTAGAGTCATTATTTTACTGTAAAACTTCATCTTTATTTATTTTTGTCACAAAAATGACATTTAACTTGTATGGACTCACCAAACATTAAAACTAAATGATATTTGAGTGTAGTGGCTAGAAAAGCAATTACAATGAAATGTGTAATGGAAAGAATCACTTTGAGATAAATGGGAAATGTATACATATTTCCCTGAAGCACCCCTCTTTTGTTAAAATTATCTTTTTATTCATTATCTCTATCTTTTAATACTTTTCTATTTGTTGCACTTTTTCTGCTTTCTCTCACTATAATGGAAAAACATGATCTATGTTTGTGCTCTAAGATTTAATAGTGACATGCAGGAAAAATAGACCCCTCTGTAGTGCTGTGTACTGTACTTATCTTCCTTCTCTGCCTCTGTCTCTGTAGTGTATAGATAATATCCGGTGTAATGGCCTGATGACTAGTGTATTTGAGGAGAACTCTAAAGTGACTGTGCCTCATATGATCAAGTAAGTGCATTTGTGTTTGTGAAGAGGAATGTCTTCATGCCGGTGTTGTAACAGTTTATGACGTAGCTTACCCAGCTGAAAATGTTACACTTGTGTTGATGTACAGTAAATTGCTAGGTTGTATGTTATGTATTATGATTTCTTATATTTATTCATGCCACTCTTTCTTTAGCTTTCTTCTTTGGATGATATGAATTGTTTTCGATTTCCCCTCCTTTACTTGGCTGTTCACTCAGTTACTTTCACAACCTTTTCCTTGCTTAGCAACCCAGCAGTCACCCATGCTTGGTTATGTGTTTTGTGTGTATGTGTGTGTGTGTATATTCATCAGATCCGATGTGCGTCTCCATAAAGATGATGTTGACATTTGCTTCAGCAAGACGCTCAACTCCTGCAAGGTCCCCCAGATCCGCTACGCCAGCGTGGAGCGGCTGCTGGAGAGGCTGACCGACCTGCGCTTCCTCTCCATCGACTTCCTCAACACCTTCCTGCACACGTACAGGATTTTCACCACGGCAACGGTGGTCATGGACAAACTGGCCGACATCTACAAGAAGCCCTTCTCCTCCATACCGATCAGGTCATACAATGCAGCAAATCTCACAGACATAGATGCAGCTCACACACACTCCCCCTCCCTCACCTCTTTTTTTTAAGCTCCCACCTCTGTAGACAAAGGCTGAATGCATACTGGCTGTATTATATACTAACCTTTATGCGAAGGCCAGTTGAATGGATGCTCCGACAAGGTTTTTGGCGAAGCCATGGGAATATACAGTGCGTCAGATGAGGAGTTTTTCTCTCTCTGTCTCTCTCTGCCTGCTTTATTCGTGCTCTCTCTCTCTCTTATTAGGTCTCTGGCTGCATAAGAATGTGTGTGTTTTCATTCCTCCCTTGGCTTTACTTGTCTTAGCTTTTCTACTGGCAAAGCTGTGTCTTTTCCTCAGGCAACAGGCAGGTCTGTGTGTAAGGCATAACTCACCATGACCTGTCGCAAAGAAGACTCATCCAGAGGCCAGAGGTGTGCAGGATGGACAGTGTGGGGGGAAAGTCCCCTTACTCAAACTGTTACTTGAACAGGATACGCTTCATTTTTGCCCTTAAAGTCGCTCCAGGTGGGCAGTTGAGCCGTCTGAATGCCCCTCTAATGAAACATTTGCACTTTTTTTCCCATAGAAGAACTTTGTTACTTTGTAGCAGAACATGATTTACTGTATTTCAGTGGTTTACTGTTGTGATGCTTTTAGCTGTTCTGTTGGGCTCCAGGGATATGGATTATTAATGGATGGGCTGCCATTAATATTTTTACAGACGTTCAGTTGTTTTTATTGTGGGTGTCTGCTAGTAAATGTTTATATCCTCTGTATGAATAATCAGTTTTGGCTCCTGTCTCTTTAAGGCCCCACTCCTGAAAAGCCCAGTCTGCTATGATTGGTCAGCTCTCACAGGCCTGAGCAGGCACCGTCTACCATATCCCTG
This sequence comes from Acanthopagrus latus, assembly GCF_904848185.1. Taxonomy (NCBI): domain Eukaryota; kingdom Metazoa; phylum Chordata; class Actinopteri; order Spariformes; family Sparidae; genus Acanthopagrus; species Acanthopagrus latus. The sequence continues at coordinate 21,707,897 of NC_051043.1, forward strand.
CATGTTTTTGCAACCACAGCCATGCTAGAGGGCGTGGCCGAAGTCTGTGACTGTACAGTTGTGACATCACAACCTTGCCAAAGTCGTGAGGGTTCGTTTGAAGCCAGTTTCTGAATAGGGGCTGTGTGTATTTCTCAGTGTTTTGATATTTTTGAAGTATTCATACAGCACCTAGATTTTCTTTATAGTGCAAAAATTAATCTCACTTTCTACAATATGGGACCTCTAATTATTGAGTTAAATATCTCAACATCTGCCATCAGCTAAGCTGTGATACCAGCTAGTTTTCCAGGGGTCCCTGATTGTTTTTCCCTAATGACTTTGTTGATCCTTTAACTTTTCATCTGATGCGATCATCAAAACTACACACTGAAGTACAGTCAAGGCTGTTGGGAAGGTCACTAGTTTTGACCTCCCCAACAGCCTTGACTATACTTCAGTGTCTAGTGCTAATGATCAAACGCTGCCATGCTAACACACCACACAGAGCCGCTTTGCTGCGTGCTTTGTCTATTATATCTTTCAGATGTCATCTTGGACTTGAGCATTGCAATTTCCTCTCTTGCAAATGATTAGATTGAAACTTTGGGGGGATGTTTTGGTTCTAGCATCCATGAACCTTTAACTGAAATGCCCCGCCCCCCTGAAGTCCCTTTACACACGGCTCTCTGCATCTGTTCATTTGCTCTAGATTTTTGTCCCTTGTGCTGATGTGTCAATATCTGGGACTGAGCGTATGCTGCTCTCCTCTTACTCACAGATGCGCTGCCTCTCCTCCCCCTCAAACACACCGTTCGCTCACAAAAAGATACATGTATCATCCTTTCATCATCTTCCCTCAAACCATGTTCAGTGTTCGCTCACATGTCCTACTTGCATTTCCGTGTCTCACTGCGGCCATCACACCCGTCCAATCATGTCTCTGTGTTTTCCTCCACCCCCCCGTCTCTTCATGTCCCCCTCCGACTACAGGGCGCAGTACCACTCATTTGACCGTCTGTCCATCTCATCCATCTGTCCCGACTACAGTCTGAAGATCAAGAAGATAGCCATGGATCAGTCCAAGTAACCAACTCTTCTCTCTCTCTGTCCTCCTTCTGACTCTTTCCAACTTTTCCTGCCTGTTCTTTCTTTCCTCTGGTCTTGGTCTGACACTACTGATGCATGATTTTTTCATCGACAACAGACAAATCGCAGGGGTGACATTTCACCAGTTCTAAACAGGAAATATGGGCGCAGGGAAAGATTACATGTATTCTACGCTCTGCTGCTGGCCCGTAGCATGTTTTCTCACTGGAGCATCACTTCCTCAGGGCTGTTTTTCTCTCCGTTATTATATTGATCCCAGTCTCTTTTATATCCTCTTCTTAAGCATCTTTCACTGCTTGCTTCCTCTTTTTCCGCTGCTTGCCTCGAATTTCTTCAGCGTTTCCCCGACTCTCTGCTTTTCATGTAACTTCCCTTCCTCTGGCCTCCTTTAATTTCTCCCTCTCATCTTTCAATCTGGGATGCAATTTGTTCCTCTATTTCCTGCTGAATAACAGGCTTGTGCGAGTAAACGATGGCTGTGTTCATCTATGCATGATTACTCCTCCCCTGATGTAGCTCAGTACATATTAAAAAAATTGGTAACCAAAATGCTTGTTGATTAAAGCTTTTGCACTTGTTATTGCCAAGTAAATAAGGCGTTTAAATGTTGCAAATGTAACCTGCAACCAAAAAAGGATTGTTTTCTAGATGGAACATTTTTGTTGTAAATGATATTCCCGTTTCAGGCAAATAATTTACTAAATTCATAGGCAGTAACTTTCAGCTTTAGGGTGCTTTTTTAAGGGTGTTCTCATAAATATTTGCTGAACAGTTTTAGGCTAGTCTGAATGTTTTTTATGGATCGAGCCACAGTTTTAGATCAGTGCAGCAGAATGTTAAACCGTCAAACTGAGCTCTGGGGGCCAACATGGGTACTTGAGTGGGTTGTAAGCCATCCCGGCAAAAGGAGGAATGGAATATTTCAACTCTTATAACATTTATTTTGGAAATAGGAGTAACATGGGAGGAAATGAGGGAGGATTTGGCATATCAACCTTAAAAAGGGCTTTTTGACTCCAGTCTGGTTTTGCTCAGTTTGACTGAAATCACTGTCATGACAAGTGGGGCAAATGTTGCTTTTCAGCTCTGTACATTCCCTGGATATCTTATTTAACAATGAGATCTGTCCATAGATGTAAATCCCTGTTGGGGGCTGGGGGGACACAACCTCCACATCCTTGGTGATGATTCTCTGTAGGTCCTTCAGGACAGGTTTATAATAACTTCTCCAACTACTTTCTGAATCTTAGAACTGTGGAACCGTGTACACAGAGTGCTAAAACTACTCTACTGCTGTTCATCTTATGTGGATGTAAACACCCTTAAAGCTGAAAGTTTTTATTTTTCATTTCTATTTACTGCAATACAGAAACAACATGATAGAAATTGTGTCGCTGCTCTAATACTTTATGACGGCGCTGTGTGCGCCCGCCCAGTCTGGATAAGTACCTTAGCTAATGCCTCAAATGTAACATTGAATGCTGCAAAATCTAAAAATCTTCTGAGACATAGTTTTTTCTGCTCTTCTTCTGTTGTTTATGAATTCTAAATGCACATTGCGCCATCTTATTTTGACAAATTACGTTTTCTACTGAACCTTTTACACCTTGAGGGAGGCAGACAGATAGATCAGCCCTATTTCTTGGTTCTTTATCTGACATCCTCTGATTTGGCTAACATTTCTTAAACTCTCCTTTCAGGTCCTTGGAGCTGTTCTTCGCCACCAATCAGAACAACAGAGGTGGCGAGCACACAAACGACAAATCCCCTCGCCTCTGCCGCAAGTTCTCCTCTCCACCTCCCCTCTCCATCCCGTCCCGCACCTCCTCCCCAGTCCGAACCCGCAAGCTCTCTCTCCACTCCCCCATCAGTGCCCGGGTCGGAGGCCTCGACCTAACAAGTCCTCTGTCAAACTCCGGCATCAACCATAACACTTCCCAGTCCGCCACCAGTAGCCCCACATCTGCCCACACACCCCAAACCCCAACGCCTCAGACCCCAACTCCGACTGCCACCTCTCCTCCTCTTCCTCCCTCTTCCACCTCTCCCCCACCCAACAACTCGAAGCCACTGCAAGACCAATCTCCTGCCACTCCCACGTCCCCTGATCAGAGTCCCTGCTCGACCGCAGAGGGGGAGGAGGTGCCCAAGATCGACCCGTTTTGTGGGAAAATGAGAAGGAGCATCCGCAGAAGTATGTGTCCACATAAAAAATTATCTGTCACTATCTTTTAGTGCTGTTGCAGTACATAACCTGAGCTCTGGTATGGTGGCAATCAATACTTTTCGATATCATACTTTTAAATGCCTAAATGCAAGCAGCAATACAAAAACCCTAACTTAAGAATACAGTAAGATGTGATATTCAAACCGGGAATTATGTGATCATAATTTAAGTTTAGTTTTTCAGTCCACAAATAATCATAAACGGGAAAAAAATAAAAAATGGCTCTGCACAGCTCATCTGTCGTAAGTCTCAAGTTGCTTTGAAAAGACGTTTTTACACACTTTTAGAAGCAGAAATCTTCACTGTAGCTGCTAAGAGCACTCTGTCCGAAGCAGAGCTGCATGTCAAAAGTGCAAATCACATCTTTTCAAATCAGTTTTAGATCTTGGGTATTTTCGAAGACTTGGAGAACGTGGGACAAAAAGCAGTCCCCATCAGTCTCCAAATGTTTTGATTGTGTGAAATGATACAACATTTGAATAATTTTCTTCATGTTTGGGGCCTGTAAAAGTAAACCACTGGCAGATGATTAAATTATTGCACTGTGCTTCCACTTATCGCCATGTGCACCTTGGACTTACAGAGCCTTATTGGCTTACAAAGAGCTGGAGGTCGCTCATCAAATGACACAGTGTGAAGTGTCCCCTGTGAGAGCAGAACAGGCGCCTGGTGGGACGTCATTATCTCCTTCGATTTGTGTGCTTGAGTCAGCTAATATGACTTCCCACCACACATGCACAGATCTTCAAATTTGTGGCGTTAAACAGCGCTCTCTGACTGCGTAGAGAGTAGGGGCATCTGAAGCAGCACAGCAAGGGCGAGCTGCAGATCCTCATTAGCATGTGCGCGCACACATACACTATGCATGTGTGCAAAAACGCGCGTGTGTGTGTGACAGCTGCTAACAGCTCACTAAGAGACAAAAAGCCATTAGCGCTCGTACCAGCGAGCCATTCTCACCTCCTCTGCACACTGTGTCTCAGCTTCTTTAGCTCTTAATTAGGCGGACTATCTATGTGTTTATATGCGTCTATGTACATATGGCTAGTTTGCATATTAGACATAGTTGTTTGTCTGATGGTCTTGACCCTTTTTTCTCAGTCTGTCACAAAAAAAAAAAGGAAGTGCGACATTCTGAGCGTATGTTCAAGAGTCATCGGGTGAAACCTCTATGTCTTTCATGCAATATACAAATTCATTTGAATGAATCAACATGATTTTCAAAGCAAAGCACCAGGATATGAAAGTCAGAAGCATAAAACAATCAGGCACCGTATTAAGTTAATAATGCTATGGGTCAAATACAGCAGAGGTCAAATTAAAGGAAAACCATGAAATATGAGTAGAGTTTGAAAATTACTGTATTCCATGGCTTTCACAGTCACCACATCCCACATAGACAGTGCTCTCCCCAAAATGAAAACAAAGGATTTTACAGGGGGAAACGGTGTGCCATCCCTCTAGTGGCACATGCAAAGGTCAAAGACATGTTTTCTTCCAGAGAAATCAAAGGTAATCTGAGACATTACGGGTATGAATACAGCTACTCACACATGAGAAAATGTGCAGGGAACAAATACTTGTCTTGTTGCTATCTGCTGGGGTTAATGAGAGATGTCTCCGTGGCTGTGGACTTAAGTATGATAAAGTCCCCCTCTCCAGTAGAGCAGCAACAGTAATAACCATCATCATCATCATCATCATCATCATCATCATCATCATCATCATCACTATCATCATCATCTTGTCCCTCTCCCCTCCTCCTGTCTAGCTGTGCTGGAGTCGGTGTCACTGGAGAAAATAATCCCGGAGTCTCCTCAGAGCAGCGAAGCAGGAGACATGTCTCCGTGTCGCTCCCCTTCCACACCTCGACATCTCCGCTACAGACAGCCTGGAGGTAACAGAGTGTGTGTGTGTGTGTGTGTGTGTATGTGTGTGTGTGTGTGTTTGTGTGTGGTTTATGACTCATAACTGGGCGGCAGTGCAGTTTCCAGGGGCCCTCACAGTGAGGCAGAGCTGTACCCACTGACAACTCTGCAAAGGTCCCAGACCCTGGAGGCAGACTGTGACTCTTGGGATTGTTTTCCATGAAGTGAGATCTTCATTACTGTTATGATCGCAGTGAGGATTCCTGCATGGCTGTTCTGAAAATATTTGTGCCAACTCTCAGAAGTGTTTTTATGGTCTGCATTGTGCCTGTAACAACGATGATAATGTTGTTGATAGGACATTACATTTCACGCACTTAACGTTGTGTGAATCTTCGGTAGTAAGGTTCTGCCGCATATTTCACAACACAAAAGCCATGTGATAATATTAATCCTGTTGGGCATGTCAGTGATTTGGGCCTGTATATCTATTTAATGATCTGTTTTCAGCTGTGTGTTTATGCTTCTAACACACATCAGTCATTGAAGAATGTCAAATGTCTTCCCCAAAACTACGTAGTGCACCTTTAGGATAATTCATAATGGATGGTTACCTTTTCAAATTTCTATTTTGCTTCTATAATTTCCACACAGTATATTCTAAACTCTCATTAAACAAACACTTCACAAAATAATACATTTCTGCAATTATTTTCTTGCAAATGACTGTCTTATAATTTGGTTATTTGGTCAGTTTTGAATTTGGCATATAGTGCTAACTAACATACAGCCTTTACTTCACAGATTATGTTTTCAATATTCTGCCTTTGTGTTTTAAGGACATTTAAATGATGTATAATTAGGAAAACTTCAATTATTTGTACATTAACATATGGATGTTTCACCAACATTTCAAAGCAATGAAATCAACGACTACTTAGTTTTTAGTTTAGGAAAAATAACCAGAATGCTGGTTGCCATTCATATTAACAGTTTTGATTAAAATAATAGTTTAAGTCACTTGTGACCATTGTAATCACATTTTATTATGTCCACATAACAAGGTTACTTTGATTCCCTTGTTGCCCCCACCCCCCCACCCCCCTCAACAATTAAAATTACAACAGTCTTGTTGTTATTAATGATAATTATGTGTTTGTGTGTTTGCAGTCCAGTCAGGGGAGAACTCACGCTGCCCCGTCTCTCCTGCTTCAGCGTTTGCCATCGCTACAGCAGCAGCAGGCCATGGTTCACCACCAGGTAACACACAAACACACAAACACACACACACACACACACACACACACACACACACACACACACACACACACACACACACAAACACACACAAACACATGCACACAGGATTTGTTTTAATCTCAGCCCAAAAAGCAAAAAAGGGAATTTCAAAGCTGAATTTCAAAGCTGAATCAAAGCTGATAATGATGTTTTTATCTGGGCAGATCTGAGATCTGTATGATTTCATCTACTACCCTAGTACAATAAAGATAAATTGAACTTAGTATGGTTAAAGAATGGATGAATGTCATTTTGATAGTGAAGTACATTTTGCTGCAAAAGCTTTTGATTTTACTTTTACCTCTGTAAAAGTTTGAAAGATCCTTAAATGAGCTTTGTGACAATTCACGTGTATTAATCTTTTTTTTACCGGATTTTAATGCGCCATTAGAAATGAGACCTTGCATGTCTCTCTCTGTTGACTATACACACTTTCAGACGATTTGTTAAAGTTGTTTAAAGTTGCTGGACAGCTGATGTCTCTGTGAAGGACTCTGGTCTGATTTTCTGTGGCAGTCCTAATTATGTGAATTCATGCACTTTTTTCATGTAAGAAACTGAGTTCCCCAGTGTGAATAAACAACTGTCTCCCAGCGCAACACAGAATTGCTACAGAGCCCCTTTAATAATCTTTTTTTTTTTTTTACTTTTCAATCTCTGACTGAGCTCGCTTTTGCTGATAAATACTGCAAAGGTCTCAGATCATCAAGGAAAGTTTCACATCATCACACAAAAATAACTTCTTCTCTCTGTCTCTGTGTTTCCCTTTTGGTTTAAATCTTTCCTCCAGTGTTTACAAACTCTGAAAGAACTTGCGATAAAGATTTCATCATTCGCCGAGCTGCGACCAACAGAGTTCTCAACGTGCTGCGCCACTGGGTCTCCAAACACTCACAGGTCTGTCTGCACCCACCGCTGTGTGTGTGTGTGTGTGTGTGTGTGTGTGTGTGTGTGTGTGTGTGTGTGTGTGTGTGTGTGTGTGTGTGTGTGTGTGTGTGTGTGTGTGGTCCTCTGGGTTGATCAAGTCTGTGGTCTCATTAACGCAGGTGTCTGATGCGTTCTCTCCCTGCTTTGCAACTCTCACTTGAAAAAGTAAACAGCCATATGCACACACACACACAAACACACACACACACACACACACACCTAATATTGTTGCTGTGTCAATTGGACGACCAGCTAAGCCCAGTTCAGTCCACCTACCCACTCTTCTACTGAGCAGCCAGTCGTTGCCTCTAATGAACTGAATATCACGGTAATTGCCTGACTGTATCGATTCGCTTTATGTATTTTTTTTAATAACACAAAACGCTGTGATGACAGGTCAGCTTTAGTTGGCTTATTAACGCCGAGGCAAGCACAAAGACACACACACACATACACACACACACACATACCCACACACATTTTCTCTTTGAGGGGCCAAAGAACAAAGAGCTTGTTAAGACTGACCTTTGAACAGGAGTTAAATTGGAGGCAGGAGTGAACGGAGAAGAAAAAAAAAAAAGAGGAAAAGAAGGTATGACTGGAAGGAATGAGGGGGGTCAGGGAGAGGAGTGGAGAGCTGGCTGATTGGTCGGGAGGAGTGAGCAGAGAAAGTCATTAATATTGGGAGAGAAAATAGAGTGAGCAGTATTTTAGCACTGCATGTAATACTGTGGTGTTTGCTGGTGTTGTCCTCAGCGGTGGAGGTGAAGTATTTAGACTGTTCTGAGAGGATGATCAGATCCCCAGAACACTGTTTGGTGGCAGGGTCCACCAAAAATAAACAAAGGAAAACAGTTTGAAACTGTGTTGTCCTTCAAGGTCAGTTCATTCAGTTACAGAAATTAAGAATGTTTGTTTGTTTAGTTTGTTAGTGCCTTAAACAGTTGGTAAAGGAAGATCTTTCTGTTCTGATTAAAATGTCCTCCCCAGAAACACATACTGTAGTTCACTGCCGAGTAAATTCAAAGCAAACCCTGTAAATATTTCTCACAATATTGTTAAGGAGCCTTTTCTTAATAGAAACGGTTTATTTTCCAGTTAGACTTCTTAGAATTTGCAGATCAAGTATCAAAGTTCATTTGTGTTTGTGTGCAGGACTTTGAGATGAACGGGGAGCTCAAGATGTCAGTGATCTGTCTCCTAGAGGAGGTGCTCAGAGACCCGGACCTGTTGCCTCAGGAGAGAAAAGCTACTGCCAACATACTAAGGTACAGAACACACACACACACACACACACACACACACACACACACACACACACACACACACACACACACAGTATGAAGCATATAATCAGCATATAATAATGTAATTCTATTCTTTTCTGTTCTGTTTAACTCTGTTTGATATTTTATGTTGTGTATGTTGTGCATCATGGACTCCAGTGCCCTTTCTCAAGACGAGCAGGACGATGCCCAGCTGAGGATAGAGGACATCTTACAGATGGTGGGGAAACTGCAGCACACAAAATGCTTGTATAACAAAACAATAATGAGTCATTGTAACAACATATTATCATTTTAGATTGACTCGGTTGGGAGTATACATCCTCCAAAGCCCCAAAGTCCTCTTTAATTCAGTAAAGTCTAACCCAATATTAAATAAAATATTTAAAATCTACTAGATCAGGATTTTTAACTGTATCCATCTAGCTTTTCATCAAGATCCATGCACTATTCCCTTAGCAATTAATCAAAATCTCACAATGTTAAAGAAAATGATTTCTGTATCTGATCCTTTATCCAAATCTGCACAAAAAAGTTGAGTTCTATTCAGGACCTCGGCCGACCCTCCACTCAAGTTTCATGGAACTTCATTCTATAGTTTTTGTGTAATCGTGCTGACAAACCAACCAACAGATAGACAACATAACCTCCTTGGGGGAGGAAACAAAGACCGCAAATCCTAAAGACAAAGTTAAGGGATTGTAAACCTGCAGCCAGAGGGGAGAAGCTGAAACTCAGTGTGCAGTGGGTGGGTTCACCAATCAGCCTGCTGGACCACTTTACTATTTGGTTAAGTGAGCTTTTATTTTTCAAAGAGAGAGTCCCAAACCAGGCTGCTCGTGTAAATAATAAAACCAATTCAATAAAAGCATGGTAAAAGAAAGTCATGATGGATTTGTTGATATGGAAACGACTCAGTTTCCTCAAACAGAACAGATGCTGATGCCCTTTTTTGCACACAGCTTCACAGTTAGTTTCAAATGTGAGTTTTGAGTCCATAATCGTCCCCAGTTATTTATAATATTGCACACATTGAACAGTTTGACCTTTGATTGATGTGACCCCCATCTTTTTCCTTTACCAACTGAACATTTACCTCGCTACAATATGATACTTTAGATTCCGATCACTCAATTGTTTCCACTGTGTGTGGCATCAAGAAAAAAGCTCAAAAAGCAAAAAAAGCTCGATCCAAATTTAGTCGTCCAGGTTGTTTTTATGCCTGTAATATATCCCCCCACATGGTTTCAAAATCAAGTTAATTTGTTCTAGTTAGGAAACTGCAAAGAAGAGAAGCTGCATATCGACTCCTCGTATTACTGTTATGATTAAAATATATTGCAGACTGGATGAGCGATATGGCTTTTAAGTTGATTTTGGATGTTTGCGCTGTTTCTCAACGGGATGAAGCAAGGTGCCCCTGACCCTGAAGTACTTACACATTAACACACCTACCCCAAATACTATACTAATATTCTGCCTCCTTTGTTCCTTCAGTTCCCAGAGATGAAATTTAAGCTGTTAACTGCTTTGGTTTGATGATGACAGGGAGTCACAGACAGACACACGATGTAAGAAGCAATAAGCCAGAACACAGTGGTCAGAACAGAAGATCTATCCTCCAGTCAGACTTCTAAATACATACAGTGCTTCTCCAGGGGACTGCCAACTGTCACAAAACATCTTCATCACAGCCAGCTTTTATTAGACATTTACTTCTACTTATTTTTGAAAAGGTGTTTGTCTATGATCGTGTCTGTCCCCATCTGTGTGTTAAGGCGGACTGTCCGAAGGCGGAGTGTTTTGAGTCCCTGTCGGCGATGGAGCTGGCCGAGCAGATCACTCTGCTGGACCACATCGTCTTCAGGAGCATTCCTTACGAGTCAGTACTCTCGTGACAACGGTCACACTCTGAGCCGCGTCAGGCAAAACACAACTCATTCACCGTTACGGATGCCGCTTAAGATGAGAGCAGTTAATCACCACAGTTTCCGTCAGCAGCTCCATCCAGCTCCATTAGCACCCAATTTTTCCTCTACCACTGGTTACATACGATGGATGCCACTTAAAGATTATTTCAATTATTATTAATTATGTTTTTTTAAGGTGTAAAGGTGTTTGTATTCCTTTTCTATTTCAATTTTTATTTTTAACAATGCAATTACACATCACACAGCAGTAAAAAACAGAGTAAAACAGGTTAAAAGCTTCACTGTATCGCATCTGTTTCTACTGTGTTGTGCTGCCTCAAAAAGAGAGAGAAAAAAATATCCAGTTCTTCAGTTTTTGAAATTAAAGACTAATTGAACTAATATAGAAATGCAAGTTTAAAGCAAAGCTGTTTTGTCATTTCTCAAATCTTTATACTTTTTACAAAATGTACATACAACATACATATATGCCCAGTTCACTTTTTCACCTCTCACTATCCTTTTTCTTCACTAATGTTGTTTTAAAAGTTCAAGAAATTAATTTAAACCCGTTCCAGAGTTGTGATGATATCCTTGAGTCACAGGTTTATCATGTCTTGTGAGAGCGTTATGTTATATTTTAGTGTGTGTGATCTCATTTTAAACTCATCACATGCCTCTGTCCTCCCTCACTAAGAGAGTTCCTGGGCCAGGGCTGGATGAAGGTTGATAAGACGGAACGGACGCCGTACATCATGAAGACTAGTCAACACTTCAATGATGTGAGGAAGCACTTCTTTTTCAACCCCCGACTCTAACGCAAATGTCCAGCACACGTCCTTTAATATTCTCTTTCCTTTACCTTTTGAAGATGAGTAACCTGGTGGCGTCACAGATTATGACCCACACTGATGTGGGCTCGAGGTCCAGCTCCATAGAGAAGTGGGTCGCCGTGGCCGACATCTGCCGCTGTCTCAACAACTACAATGGAGTACTGGAGATCACGTCTGCACTCAATCGCAGTGCAATCTACCGCTTGAAGAAGACCTGGGCTAAAGTCAGCAAACAGGTGGAATTATTAACCATTAATTATTGAAGTATTATATATCTATCTATCTATCTATCTATCTATCTATATCTATCTATATCTATATCTCTCTCTCTATATATATATCTCTATATCTATATATATATATATAGATATAGATATATATATATATATATATATATATATATAATTGATGTTATTTGAGAGTTCAGAGAAATAAAAGGCTGAAAGACATTTAGCCGTGATGTTCAGTTTCTGCACTTAGCTTAATTCTGATGAGCACTAAATCAATTGAGGCCATAATGATCCAACAACCAGACAGTCTGTCTCTCCAACAAGCCCTGCTGCCTATTCACGACCGGAGCAAATCCGATTTTGTCATTTTATTATGACAATCTTTTCTTAAGAGTAAGGGGATCTTGGGTTAATGCAGCTGTCCTGTCATGTTCATCATGATATTCCTTTTGAATTTTTTTTTTAAATGTGTGTTTGTGGTAGACTAAAGCCCTGATGGACAAACTGCAGAAGACTGTGTCCTCTGAGGGAAGGTTTAAAAACCTGAGGGAGACCCTGAAAAAGTAAGACTTAAATCCTGTCAATAAATATGCTTCTATTGAAATTGAGAGACTTTGTTTTGCACATTATTTTTTCACATTTCATCTTCATCTTCCTCCAGCTGCAATCCTCCATGTGTGCCGTACCTGGGAATGTATCTAACAGACCTGGCCTTTATTGAGGAGGGGACACCTAATTTCACTGAGGAAGGTCTTGTTAACTTCTCCAAAATGAGGATGGTAGGCACATGCATGCAGAGAACAAATGCATTAATCATCTGAACATGTACACTGTACTTTAATCATCATCTTAAATTCCACATTTTCTGTAGATATCACACATCATCAGAGAGATCCGCCAGTTCCAGCAGACTCCGTACAGAATAGAGCATCAAGCCAAGGTATGTTCCTGTCCAACGTGTTGATTTTTTTTCTTTATTTAATAAAAAGTGTAGTTGCAAAGTCCTTTACAAATGATACATGTGAGATTTTTTGGAGCTGAAATCATGGCCCGGTAAAAGCCATCTTAAATCAACAACCCTCCATTTTTGCTACAAGCTGGACCAATCCGAGAACTGTCAGAGCGTACTTAAGATGAAATCCATTTTTGGCTGACTTGCAATGTAATTTTGATCCCTAGTAACCCTAATAAAAACTATTTTGTTTTTTATAACATGGCTATAATGCCATAAATCATTTTAAAAAGAAAGAAAGAAACTGATTATTTATTTTGTGATTTTGATGAAAAATCATTACTTTAAGCTTGAATTTAATTTAGTCCTTTTTTTGCACACGGCTCGTTCAAGGACTGTTCATCCAACAGAAATATCTGTCATCATCTTGTATCTGCTAAGAGATATCAAACATCTTGCCTTTTTGATTTAAAATCTGAAAATGAACCCTGCAGATGTGAATACAGACATTTTTTTCTGTCCAGGTGACCCAGTACCTTCTGGATAAGACTCTGATCATGGATGAAGACACACTCTATGATCTCTCGCTGAAGATCGAGCCCAGGCTTCCTGCCTGAGTCACAGCTGCTCGCAGCCAGTGGGAGCCTGCCTGACCTGGGCCCTAACCCTCCTCCAAGGGCAAACACGCCCACGTAATCTCATCAATCAAGAGAAAAATTGGGAAGTTTTTAAGAGCAGCATGGAAATGGAATAAAGAGCGCTAAAGACTGAAGTGAGAGAGAAGGAAGCATGAGAGGTTTACAAGAGACCGAGGGAGCATGAGAGAGGATTTCTGAGGACTGGTTGTCTTCACAGTGAACTAGAGGAAAAGGTTTTGGTTGCAGTGCATGGAGGTCTCTGTGTGGGCTCGTCTTTCCCTGGTCGAGAGTGCGGTGCGCACGACATCACACTTTCTCCGACGGGCCTGAGAGTGCAGGAAGGGGTTGGAGCATGTGTGGAAGGACAAAACAGAGATGTAGCATATACAGATAGTGTGACAGAGAGATGTCTGTGCTCGTGTCTCTGTGCTGTTGTCTGCGTTCTGTTGCCTGTGCATTTCCGTGCCATGTCCCTGGAGCAGCAGCCCCCCAAAAAATTTGCTTTCTGTCGCGATGGTCACTGCGTTAAACTTGCATGATTTCAGCTTGAGATTTAACTGTCTAAATGACCTTCAACCTTCCCCCCTGACCTTCAGCTTAGCATGCTTCACTCTTTCCCAGAGTGACTCTCTAAGCCACTATGCATCCTCAGTGGGCTGGGAGCGGCAAAATGCCTTGAAGCCTTCAAATATAATGTAGAGAGACTCTAAAATGAAACACATGAAAATTTGATATATTTTGACAAAGTGGCTTATTTTTCCATTGATAAAACAATTGATTCTGTATGTGTCTTCAGTCAGTCTCCGCCTAAAGACTTCCCATGAGAATGAAGAGCTCTTTCTTATTTTAATGTCCACATGAATGATACAAAAATTTTAAAAATTTCATCAGTGCCTTCCACTAGTGTAGGTCTCTCCCCAATGATTGCCAATTCACACACATGAAGTCCAACATATAAATCTTAAGGTTTCCTGTTAGAATCCGACTGTAGTTTCACTCTTTTCTTTTTTTCAGAATATAGGTCGTCTGGACTGAACCGTAGCATGTTAGTGTAAACACAGTAAAGTCAGTGCAGCATCTTATCGTAAGCAAATATCTCCCTCTAGTGTTTAGACATTGTTATAACCTCTATTGACCCAAAGCTTCTTGCGGCATTTGTGTGCAGTTTAATTTCTTCTGCTTTTACAAATTGTCACATACTGACGTGTGTAGTCAGGTCCCAGTGTGTAACTCTTGGATGTAGGCTGGGACAGTTTTTTGCACTCTCTGAGATGTAGCTTTGCTTGAGTGACAGTATGATCGTTATTTACATGCTATTTATTTCATCAGATACTGTATTTATCTTATTTTTGTATATAGTGTCTCCACACATATCATATGATTGATGAATTTGAATTGTCATGCTGTGAATATAGATTTTATTGGGGTTTTTTTTTTTTTGTTCGGTTTTTTCTCTAGTTTTGCATCCATGGCTCTTGTATTGCAAGAAATCTGTTTAACTTTATTCTAGAAAAAAAAAGAAAGAAAAGAAGTCTTTTGAAGGTTAAGAAAATGTAGCATTTGAATAATGAGAATTTGTTTTTCTGTATTGCTAATATGATGAACATAGTTGTCCTGCATGCACACACAACAGCTGCATGTTGTGCATGTCTGAACCAGACGCTCCCTGTACGTTGTCCCTCTGCTTCTCTATATTAATATTGTCTCTGTAGCTGTCGGGAGACTCTGCTTAAAGGCGTAGAAACAATATTTGGTCCATCGAATCTGGCACGTTTGTCTCTTAGTGTACCTCACAACATCACCAAAATAATCTTTAAGCTATGTCATCTGCAAAAGTAGCAGTGTTGGAAGTCATGCACGCCTCAGTGAAAACAGAACTTTCCTCATGAAACAGTTGTTCCAGATTGACCCAGAGGAAATGTTTCCAGGCTTTGCTTTCGGGACAACTTGTCCTTTGCGCTGCGTCTGTAACTCTGAGTGGCTGTTTCACACACAGGTTTGAGACTACAGGATGCTGTGTTTGTATTGTAATATCATCTGTGTGTATTTGTTTGCATTTTTCACTTGTAGGTGCAGGGGAAATAAATTCAACATGCCTTATGTTTTTGCACATTTTCCTTGGACGGCGCAAAGAGTTCTGTGATATTAAGTTGTTTCTGCTCCTTCTGGCAACAACTTGTCTGAACGTTAACTCACATGTCAATGTTTCCAGCATACTGTAGGGCTCCAACAAACTCTGGTGCATCAACAAATATCGTAACAAACTCTGGGGGACAAAAGATTACCTTTGTAGGTTTTGTCAGTTAACCCAGAAGTAACCGTTACTATCAGGCTACAGTATACAAAAAAAAAAAGTAAAACAGTGTTCATATGTTTTAATGGGAGGATTTTGTATCAGCTCACCATTTAATTATCCAGGGCTCTTGTCCACTGAATTAATATTTGATATTATTCCCTTTATCTAGGACTGTTCAGCAATTAAAGACAGACTTCACCTAAATATGAAAATTCAATCTACTCTGATGGACAAAACACAAAACTTTTCTGGAGTTTCACTGCAAAACAGCGTTGGAGCACTCAACATTCTAGAGACTTGAATTACACCGCATGAACTGTATGGACCCATACAGGCTTGCCGCTCAGTCATGAATCTAGATGTTGTAGATTCGCAGTTTGAACCAGACTATTAAAACCACGTCCCAAAGCCAAGAAAATTAATATTTTTCACAATGACAGAGGCTGACAGACCAAGTCTTTCACTGAATCACAAAGCACTGTTAAAAGTTTTTGACACTACATTGAATTTCTGACTTTGAACGAAACAAAGGCATCCACGCTTACTGCCGTGTGTTGTGACATGACCTCAATAATGTGGCCATCCTGCCACCCTGTGGTCATGAAATGCATCACCTCTTTTTGCACCAGCAAAGATAAAAAAAAACAAAAACAAAAACACCCTGACCCGATCTGCTTCAGTCTGTTGCATTGATATCTTGCAAAGATTATTTAAAAAATGAATAAAAGACAATGGTCTGAGGTGCTGTGGGGCTGTTGGAAAAGTAAATGTGCCAGTAAAGTGTTTAAATTATGACAAATTAATAAGATGCAGAGGGGGAATGACACATAATATAATGCATCCTCAACGTGAGGTACAAGTATGAAACAAAAACTTAAGTATCTATAGTTCAAGAGGAGTGACTTTGGTATTTGTGGAGCGAGGGAAAGAGTGAGACACAGATCAGCCAGAGACAGAGGGATGAGAGGGAAAGATGCGAGTCCCACACAACTTGAGCAAGTGTTTGTAAGGTGACAAAGTCAGCGTTACCAATGTTGTCCAAGGGCTGCGCCAAGCTGTCAGTGTGGGATCTGCTGTCAGATTTTAGAGCTGATAGACTGACATGAGGGTGGCAGTAGTAGGATGTTAGCACTTGTCTCTCAGTAGGAGTTCTATAGCAGGTCATGACTCTTGTTTCTGAGGGACAGATGGATGTTTACTAACACACTGTGGGTGTGACATCTTGGCCTTATCCAGTCAAAGACAGCAGCTCATGGGCTCAGTCATAATGAATCATACTGGACTACAAGTATTGGTGAAGACATAAAGAGATAGTGTAAGGTTGGTCGAGTGTTGGAGGCAACGATGAGGCTTTTTAAGTGTTCAGCAGTTTGTTTTATTTTCCTGTTAAGCAGTGGAAATGTGCAACATATTTACAGTGGTGATAACAAAAAAACAAAAAATTATAAACTGAAGAAAGAATAAATTGGAAACTGTCCAATGGAAAAAAGAGAAAAACTTAAAATGAGGAATAACTCTTAACCAGGCTATACCCCCTTTAAGTGCATTAACTGACTCTCGAAAGCTACTCCATCTTCCTGCTCATATCAGTGGACACTCCCTCCTACTGCAGGGAAAAAAGCCTATCAATTAACTAACAAACCATTAGCTTATATCAGTGCTTTATTTATCATCTGATATAAAACATAGAAGTTACCAGTTCAAAACATCAACACGATTTGGCAGTTCCTGGGTCCAAATCAGAGGAAGGCCTTTTGCAGAGGAGAAGAGAGGAAACAAAAGTTTAACCATAAACAAAGATGCTAAAACACTTAATTTTGTCAGATGTTTTTTTGTTTGTTTGTTTTTTGTTTGTTTTTTTTTTTGTCAGCATCATGTGTTTACGGAAGCCCTGAGGGGCAGGGAGATATTAAGAGATATTAAGGTTTCCCAGCTTCATGTTCTTTACCAACCAAACACCTGAGCCAGCTGCTAGATGGCAGAATTAAAGTGACTGGGTGTTTATGTGTGTGTTTATTCTTGGAGGTCATCAGGCACCCTTGTGACAGATGGCATCTGAGACAAACCACACAGGTCATGGTGAATATGTAGAGTCCCTTTGCAGTATAAACACTAGGCTAGTATTCTCCACACCCTCAATGTCAGTAATGAAGCTGGACTTTATACTGTGTGATACCGAGCTACAATAAAACACACTTGAATTACTGTAATGTTTTCAGGAGGCGGATCTTCCTGCAGGTAAGATGACCCTGACCCACATGCTGATAAGTCTAATTACTATAGAGTTATGGATTTCTGTTCCTGGACATTTGGGATATGTTGTGCTGTACTGTATTGTATTGGGTACAGCAGAAGAACAAGTCACACCAACCTTAAAGAAAAAATATTTAATAAAATCACAGTTCAAATAACTGTAGGGGGTGCCAAATCGCACAAAACGTCAATTTCTTCATAATGTTGCTTTAGGATGTCCCTGGTCCAGTGGTAAAGTACATTTACTCCATTACTATTCTTAAGTTAAATCTTGAGGTCCTATTTTTCTGACATTTTATAAATCTACATACTTTTGGCTATACCTTTCTGAGAGCAATATCCTTTTTAGTTACGAGTGTCTTCAAATTAATTCTGTAATCTTACAAAACATATGATCAGTTTGTATAAAGTGATCCATGGTAACAGATTAAACTACAAGAAGTGTATGAGGCAGAGCACATTGTCTTCAAACTGACCAACAAAAGCTTTAAAACACTGTCCACATCTCAACACATCAGTAGCCATGATCCAAATGTTATACTGTAACACTGCCACTCTGCATTATCAGTGCTTGTACTTTTGAGACTTTTGGACATTTGGTACAGTGAAATTTATGACACATATCAAGTGTTATATGTGATCACAAGGGGAAAACACTGACCTAAATAAGGAGATAATAATGGAATGTTAATATAGATAATATATTTCTGTACTTTTACTTGAGTGAAATTTCAAGTACTGCATCAAAGCATGATCATCAAGGTTATGAAAGAGTGCAAGGGAGCAAAGAATTAAAGGTATTTCATGGGTATCATAGTGTGAAGAAGAGCACATGAAGTAAACTGATAAAAACTTAAGTGTGTGTGTGTGTATGTGTGTGTGTGTGAGCATGCATGTGCAGGAGTGCATGTGTGAAGTGGCAGGCAGACATGCTGACTGACAGTAGAAAGAGGATTTTCTTGTCTGTTGCCCAGCGAGAAGCTAATCCCGAGCTAGTGTCCCTCTCCCTCTCCCTCTCCCTCTCCCTCTCCCTCTCCCTCTCCCTCTCGCTCTCCCTCTCCCTCTCCCTCTCTGATCCCATCTCTGTTCTTCAGTCTGCTCTCACTCTGCAGATCGAGCCTCTCTGGACTGAGCTGCAGGAAAAACACAGGAGCTTCACCGCCTCCACTCTTCAGACAAACCTCAGGTGAGTGACGGACTCTGCCTCCTCACCTCTCGGCTCCTCGTCTGGCAGGTCTTTACTTTCCTGCCTCTTCATGCTCGCGTGCTTCCCCCTGGAGAACTCTGTCAGCAGTAGTTTAGACTGACTTTATTCACGTTCACTTTGGCTTTCTTCTGAAAAAAAGTGAGATATTGTGTAAGAAGACAATGTATTCATACTGTCATGAGTGTTCACATAAAGAACTAATTGCATTTGAATACATTTTGAATGCTTTTTAAATCATCTTCAGTAGAAATGGAGCGTTGTTTCTCATCACTTGTGCACACATCGAGTAACTCAACTTTGAGTTTTTTCTTTGTATACCTGCTGAATATCTGCACCAGCACACTGTACAGCCAACACAGCAGCCTCCTGCATTAGCGTCTCTTAATCTGCTTGATATTAACGGAGAGACCGGCCACCTGTCAACAACTGGTCAACTTAAATGATCCTTTCATCAAAGCTCCAGCAGCGTCTCCAGCTGATGAAACATATCCCAACGAAACGCATTCAAAAAACCAAAACACACTTTGTGGAAGGGTTGAATATTTTATCAATTTATATTTTTCTGTGAAAATGACCATGATGACTCTTTTCCCCCTAGTTTAAGTGCTTAATGTCTTCCCACATTTAATGAAAGGTCAAAGGCTATAGGTGCCTCTCCTCATTGCTTTCCCTTTTCAATGAATCAGCTGATGGGAATCTTTCTATCTAAAGTGTCCACCTACTCTTTAACCCCTCCTTCTGACCTTATCATGACCCTGAACCCATCCTCTTACACACTCCCATCCCTCTCCTCCTGGTTTTTTATTCAGTGGGAATTGCTCGGTTTCACGCTGCCTTCCTATAAACCCACCTCGTCTATGTTTTTTCCACAGCTCCTCTCAAACTCAGTCCCCCCGCACTTGGTTTTCGACCTCGCTCATCCTCTCCCAGTATTTATTTGACTCCTCCTCGCTGCCTGCCCACGCTCTGTCTCTATTTTCTTCCTGTTTGTCTTGTGTAATCTCAGCTGAGCATCCCAGGATGTCAAAAAGGATCATGTGTTGTTCAGGGCTGATGCCAAACTTTAAAATTGGCACAACAGCTTAACCTCTGTGACTGTTATTATCAATACTATGTGTAGGTGTGTGCAAGGTGACTTTGACATATAGTTTAAAGCAAATAAAGAATTTGCACTTGTATCATGGAGAATGTGCGGTTTGTAGGAGTAATTATAATACTGATAATATGAATTTATATCAGTTTGAACTATTTTTCCACTTTGTACCTTTAAACCTCAAATAACACAAGAAAGCAGTTGAGCCGTCCTTCTTTGTTTGATGCTTGATTATTGATTATTATTATTATGTGACGATATCTCTCTCAGTGTCCAATCACGAATCACCTGATCACCTGATCTGGTGGCTCATCCAGGGTGACCAATCAGAAAAGCTTCTGTCTGCCTCCAGCATAATCTCATCACACAGACTACTGGAGTATCTGTTACTTAAGCATTTGATATCTTAATGCAATTAATCATTTCGTCTGAGCACGTTCCCGTGAAGATGTCTCTTAGTATCTATGAATGTAAAAGTGAAGCTGAGATGTTTGTAGATCTCTATGAAGAATACAGCTTCCATCTCACAAATGGTGTAACTTCAAGACAAATACATTCAGTACAAATACAAATCTGACCTTTCAACAGGTAATCAGCCAGACTTGGTAACCATGGCGAACTCTTTCACCCGTGTGATGTCTGGCCGTAACACTGCCGTGGTGTTGGCCAGCATTGGAGCCAGCACACTGGCGTCTGGATACCTCCTCAGTGACAGCACTGCTGCAGCTGACAGGAAGAGGCTCTATCCACCCAGGTACTGATCACCTGTACATTCAGTGTGCAAGACATTATTGTTTCCAAAACATAAATATATTCCAGCACATTTTATACTTGCAGACTAACGTTTCCAAACTTGCATACAAAAATAAATAAACATCAAAATAATGCATGATGATGTTGCCAGTGAGTGTACTGA
This sequence comes from Acanthopagrus latus, assembly GCF_904848185.1. Taxonomy (NCBI): domain Eukaryota; kingdom Metazoa; phylum Chordata; class Actinopteri; order Spariformes; family Sparidae; genus Acanthopagrus; species Acanthopagrus latus. The sequence goes on from NC_051043.1 coordinate 21,728,921, forward strand.
GACACACTGTCACATCATGATTTCTTGGCAAAGTCTCCCTCATGAAATACAGCAAATTATGTGAGCACATAAACTACTGAATACTCCTTCAATTATTAAAAAATGATATATATGACTGTATTTAGGGTTAAAGACTGGATTAAAACACCACACTGATCACTTTCCACAGTGCTGATTTCCCTGACCTGAGGAAGCACAACAACTGCATGGCAGCTGCCCTGACTCCAAAGATTTATGCCCACCTGAGGGACAAGACAACCTCCAGCAACTGGACCGTGGATCAGTGTATCCAGACCGGGGTGGACAACCCAGGACACCCTTTCATCAAGACTGTGGGCATGGTCGCTGGAGATGAGGAGAGCTACGAGGTTGGAGTCATTTTGTTTAGTGGGTTTGATGTGTCTTCAGCTCTTAAATGGAGAAAACTGTGTGAGTGTTTGATTTTTCCCCTCAGGTGTTTGCTGAGCTCTTTGACCCTGTGATCAAGGATAGACACAATGGCTATGACCCTCGCACGATGAAGCACCCCACTGACCTGGACGCTTCCAAGGTTTCAGTCTTCACTCTTTAGCCCTCTGCAGCACACTGTCCTCGAGCTGTATCTTCTCTTGCTGACAGTGACCTGATAATTTCTCCTCCTCAGATCACCTCAGGAATGTTTGACGAGCGCTACGTGTTGTCAAGTCGTGTGCGTACAGGCCGCAGCATCCGTGGACTGAGTCTTCCTCCTGCGTGCACGCGTTCTGAGCGCCGCGAGGTGGAGCGTGTGGTTGTGACCGCTCTGTCTGGCCTAAAGGGAGACCTGGTTGGTCGCTACTACAGCCTGGGAGACATGTCTGAGAGAGAGCAGCAACAGCTTATTGATGTTAGTGCACAACACACACACACACACACACACACACACACACACACACACACACCTTGCTTGGTCTCTTTTTTATGATTGTCCAATGCCCTTCACCCTGATCCCTATTTCCATTTACTGGCAAATCAGGAGCACTTCCTGTTTGATAAACCTGTGTCACCTCTGCTCACGTCAGCTGGGATGGCCAGAGATTGGCCTGATGCTCGTGGGATCTGGTAAGACTCAGTCTAGAAGAAGTAGTTGGAAGGAGAGTAGCTTCTTGTAGCTTAGTCACTGCGTAGTGTGTGCCTGGTTTATGAGGCGATATGCCTCAAAGGGTTGCTGAGGAGTTGTGCTCATTCATTGGTTTGTGCTTTTGGTTTTCAAATAGAAAAACTGAACCTTAAGAGTAACTCCACTCATTTTACATATTAAGGTTTGTTAACTTTAAGGTCTTGGGGAGCACTATGGTATGTGTGAGAAAAGCACTGAAAATCATTTTGTGGCTTCCGATGAGGTTGCATGTAATTGCCTCCAGTGATGTCACTCACTGTCTAAGTTGCATTGTGGGTAATGTTGGCGACTTTCAAAAAAAGCAGTCCACTGGTTGAGCTTTGCACTCCTAATACACCGTTGGGCTCATAATGGACTGTTTGGAAATAAATTATCACAACTGATACAGCAGAATGCTTTTTATTCCATGCATTCTTCTGAAGTGCATTTTTCTCTTCTGCGTTCCTTTACCTCCAATTGTAATTGCATCTAATTTAATGATCATTCCCTTTTTGATAAAGAAGTGCTGCTCAGACCTCCTCCTCCTCCCCATCTCTGCCTTCAGGCCTGACACTGTGGAGGCATTTACTACATAGCTGACTTGGCTGAAAAAACAAAACAAAAAAAAAACAAACTTGAGGCTTGGACCTCAAAACCATCTATTTCCTCTTGACTGTCTCAGGCACAACAACGAGAAGAACTTCCTGATCTGGATCAACGAGGAGGACCACACGAGGATCATATCCATGGAGAAGGGAGGCAACATGAAGAGAGTGTTTGAGAGGTTCTGCAGAGGCCTCAAACAGGTGTGCATGTCTACGTCTTCTGGCACTGTGGTCCAAATCTTTTAAAAATAATTTAATTTCCTCCCCAATGAAATGTTTATACATGATGTTTAAAGCACTGAAAAGTATTGGATACAGTATTTCATAAAAGGATCCATTAAAACTACAACTAATAAATCAAACATTTTTTTTTCCAAGTTACATTTTCTTTTAACTTCTAGGTGGAGCAACTCATTCAGGAGAGAGGTTGGGAGTTCATGTGGAATGAGCGTCTGGGCTACATCCTCACCTGCCCCTCTAACCTCGGCACTGGACTCAGAGCTGGTGTGCATATTCGTCTGCCTATCCTCAGCAGGGTAATGCAGGAAAACACGTTGGGCGGCACACAAAAGTTGTCATGTCGTCGTGTCCGAAAATGATTCAATGTGTGTAATGTTTGTGATGCAGGACCCTCGCTTCAAAAAGATCCTGGATAACCTGAGGCTACAGAAGAGAGGCACAGGAGGTGTGGACACGGCTGCTACTGGAGACACCTTTGACATCTCTAATCTCGATCGTCTGGGCAAGTCGGAGGTAAACACTGAGCGACTGAAGTAGAAGTAGAAGAGAGCAGCAGTCAGACGGAGGAGGGCAGACATCTCGACGGGCATGGGCTGCGAATCACTGAACCTCCTCCTGTTCTTTAATCTGTAATCCAGGCAGGGATGTGCCAGGCGAGGTTAAAAGACGACCTGTTTCATGAGCTGCTCATGCTGCACTTCCTCACAGGCTGCGATAAAGGCCTCCAACAGGCAATCAAAGAGTGTTAAAGGTCATAGAAGGTAGAGGTCAGGACTATGATTGTGGTTCTGCCAATTACACCCAAGTGGCGACAGCTCTGCCTGGAAGGCTAAACTGAGGGAGCAAAACTACCCCGAGCCTCATTTTAACTTGTCAATGCCTCCATGCTAGTTAGTCAGAATTTAAACTTCAAAACAACTTCTAAACATACAGAGATCACTGGTTCCCAACTGGTTGCAATGTAAAACACGGTTTAATTACTTTCTTTGTTTTCACTCCTGAATGTACATTGGTGAATGATTTGACATCGCTCCAGTTTTGATACTGAAAAAAGCCAAAAAGTACCTCCATGCTTCGTTATGTGTCACTTTTATTATCCACTCATTAAAAGTTCAAAGTAAAAGAGTTTATAGTGAAAAGTTGTATCAGAAAAAGTACGGTTTTAGTAAGCTGAATCCATCAGACATCCAATGATCCCCTGATTTTTGACCTTGTTCCCTTGCATCCACAGGTGGAGCTGGTGCAACTATTGATTGACGGCATAAACTACCTGATCGAATGTGAGAAGAGGCTGGAGAGGGGGCAGGACATCAAGATCCCCGCCCCCATCGCTCAGTTCAGGAAGTGAAGCTCTCCTCTGCTGGGAATCCTGGTGTAGAGCAGGTGCTCCAACTGCTGGTCGCTAAAACGTTGGTCTTATAAGATATTCAAGGCATGTATAGCGCTGTACTGACTTACATGCACATTAAATTCATGACCTGTACATGAATTCTAAGCTCAATAAAAGTCTCTTGATGAATTGGGTCATATTATTGGCAGGTGTCAGTAGTGAAGTACAACTTTGAGATTTTATTATAGTGCCTACTCCAGTACTATCAGCTAACTATTACAATTTTAGATTAGATTTAACATTAGTTAAATGCTGTGTCGGGGGCCAGTGTCACATTTCAGATGTCTGCGAGTTTGCAGATACAGCAAAGTGACAATTACTCCTCTAAAATTCTCCATTTGTATCTTTGAAATAACAATCCAATGCTAAATTGTCTAATACATCACAAAAAAGAAAAGATAAGAAAAACGTCCGAAACCTAAATAGAAATTTGTGTATTTTTTGCTATATAATTTTTCACATTTTCTGCTTAAAAAAGTCTTAAAATGACAAGTACATTCATTATCCCAGCTTTGGTAAATCTGTAGTTTTCTTATGATGACAGCGCTTCTCATTTGTTCATCTGTTCACGATAAACATCAGAGAGTGAGGGAGGAAGCTGGCTAACGTGACTTAATGTAACACAAAACTTAACTCATCAGAAGTCATGTAAGGTAGATTTCTATTTGCAGTGGTGGTGGTTGTTTAACAATGATGACAACAACTCCCATGATCCCACACTACTTCACAACATATTCACACTACCTCTTTTGTTTTGTCATTTTGACTGATAAAAATGACATACTGTGACTCTAACCATCTCAGATTGATGTTGATCAAGTGTCATCAGTGTGAGTGGCTGAATGTGGTGTGTGTTGTGGAGCGCTTTGTGGAGGCTATAAAACGCACAATATTAATGCAGTCCATCTGTATTGGTACTTTTACCTAACCAGAAGATCTGAACACTTTCCCACCCCTGCTCCTAAATCAATGTCAAACACCGCTTACCTTAGAAGCACAAGGAAACGAGAGAAACAAAAGATTAGATTAAAAAGTATTATAGCTATCATAATGTCATACTATTATTTATTAGTGTGGGGAAATCAGGATAATAAAACAGAGCGGCATGTAGGTCAACCAGAAACGAAAGCACCGGCACAGGACACACTCACACTTGACTTGACCTCAGACATAGATGTTGTTATCAGGCCCTGGACGACTGCCAGACTTAATAAGATGGAGCTATATTGGACAATAATGCCATGACCTTTGGAACTCTTTCAGTAAGTGCTGAACGCCTGCTTGTCCTGCGCGATGATTCACAGAAGACGCCTATAAGCCACTAACACTGCAGCAAGTGGCCACATATTCTCCTGATGCTCAGACTCTTTTACCATCTGGAACACAAATGTGCCTCAAAGGATGCGTTACTCCTCAGCCGCTGGTGGTTAACCTGGCATTCAGACCTCAGCTGCCTCCCACACAAGGCCTTTAATCCCGGAGTAACCGGCCAAGCTCATTACTGACAGACAGCAGACAGGCCAAACAGGGGTGGAAGCTTAACGCCAAATCATAGCCGGTTTCTTTGTATTTTTACATGCTTGGACGAGGAGAGGTGGGGATTATCATTTATAAATAAAGGCATCCGTCTATTGAGAAATTAGTGCCCTGGTTATTTGGGAGAACGGTTCTTTGAAATCCGGCTGCTCAGAGAGTCTTTCTGAGTCAGTCCTTCCCCTTCTGGCAGCAGATTAATGACGTAGATCAATTAATGCTATTAGAGATCCTCGCTGAAGAGCTCAGAAAATGTGTGTGTGTGAGAATAGAATTAATGCTGCAGTTATTAAATTTAGGAGGAGGCTGCAAAATCATTTGACTTACGCTAAAATTGGATGTTCTGAGCAGGGATGGCAATTATCTACATCTTACTGTACCCAAACCCAAGCTCCTCACGGACAAACAAACAAGCCCACAAGCTATTGATTAGTTACACATTGACACCTCCAGGTGTGGCAGCCTCAGTCTCAGTCTCAACACAGACGGCTGAAGTGTTTCAGGTAAATGTCTTGCACAAGTTAAGCAAACTTTTATTCACACTGCCATTCCTTTGTTGACAGGATTATTGATTCACTGGTGGGACTGTAGAAGAGCGATCAACGTGATCAGAGTGACAGTTTATAAAAGCTTGTGGACACGCCCTAAAACTGACCCGCCCCAACATTATTATTGTTGGTACTGAGCCAGTGTGGTGAAGGCTATAAAATAAAACGCAAGAAAGTGGTCGAAGTTCATTTGACATCAGAGGTCTGACCAGTTTTTTAGTTCTCTTCGCTTTTCCAATTGATCAGAGTCAAAATGAGGCTGTGTGTGTTTTTGGCGTTCGCCTGTGTGTTGCTGCCAGCAGGTAAGAGGGTTAAAGAAGCACAATCAACACCGAGTTTACACAGAGAATGAGGGTTTTTTTGTGAAAATTTCCTCCTTTCTCTGTAGTGTGTGGGATAAGGTGTTTCACCTGCTGGGGTGTGAACCCTGGCCACTGCAACGATGTGTGGAGCTGTGCTCCCCATTTCGACCGCTGTGCCACCACCATTGGTAAGCTGACTTTATTACCTCATTTCTCTTTAACATTATGCATTCTGTGTGGTGTGATTCTCATTTTTCTTGACATGATCTTTGCTGTTGCATCAGTAAGAGTTAGTACAGCTGTATGAACAAAATAGTCTGAAATGCATATTTTAACATATTAAATTGAAGTTTTCCTTTTCTTTTCTGCTGCAGTTGCTGAAAATTTGATCACCAAAGAATGCATGAGAAGCGACATGTGCGATAATGTTTACTCTAATGGTCTCCGATGCTGTTCTGGAGACCTGTGCAACGGAGCACAACATGCTGGGGTCTTTGTCCCTCCCCTCCTCGCACCCTTAGCCATCATAACACTCTTCATTTGAAGCTGAACATTCTCATCGCTACATTCATCGTGTGCTGCTTCGAGTGTTCAGAAGTGGAGGAGTCATGATGGTGCTCTTTTAGAGGCGCTGATGATAGCAGAAATGTATTTGGAGCCCTCTAAAGAAGCCTGATCTAAAATCCTGATTTGCTACTGAAAATGTGTCCTTTTCACACTGTATATCTGTATATCTACTCTTATTTTGTACTCACTCACACATGTAACAGTACCATGTATTTTAGAATATCTCAATATGTATAGTCTGCAATAAATATGGATAATACATTCACATTTTTTGAAAGTTTGACCATTTTTGCACATATCTTAACAATTATTTTGCTGCACCTTCTTTTCCCCTTTATAGTCTTTTCTCTTATTTAAAAAAAAAACAAAAAAAAAAAACAAAAATCCCCCCCAAAAATCTCTAGCTTATTTGTTTGAATTATATCTAAGAATAGGCAACAACTTGTTTGGGAAAATATCAAGTGTGTAGTCAAAGAGACCAGACAGTAGAGGGCAGTACAGGAGAAATCACAAGGTGGAAACATGAACTCTACAAAGCAGTGAGATAATCAGTAAGACATGTATCCACCCTTGAGAAGATCCAGATATCAACAAAACATGAACCTCCTCCAAATTATAAATCATTATAATAAAACTGGTTTACTTTGCTTATTTTTGTTTTTGCAATTTGTCACACCAAACACGTTATTTAAAGATTAAGCAGAGTGCTTCTTCTAAAGATTTTTTCTCTTGAGAAGCTTCCATTATCACACATGGTATATTTGTTTGTGTTAACAATGTTTTAACAAGATGGTGTATTGTTTTATTAAATAACAGCTATGACTGATAAAATAGCAGATTAGATTGAAAGCTAGCGACCAATTCGTGAAAGTCTATATCCCAGTGGATCCCTCTTCTGTGCCTGTGTGCAAACTGTAATCATCACATTCACTCTCTGATGTGTGTGGACAATATTACTTTATGGCATCAATAACAGGCAGAGAAGATAACAGATTGGAAGGAATATATTTTATCAATTTCATTTTAATGTTTTACAAACCTTTCTTTCATTTATACTAGTACAATTTCATTTCAGACGTAATAAAAATACACATAAAATTCCTATGAGTGACTGTATGAGTCATGTTACTGATAAACAGAACAGCAGTACACTGAAAATGTGAGACATATTTTATTATCATTGTTACTAGTGAAGTGATCATCAATAAGGGATTTAGAGCAATTAGATCCACTTCAGTGGCAGTGAATTAAAAACCTGTTCACTTTGCAATTAGAAAATAAACAAACAAATGGTAAACAAATCTAAAACTGAGCTAAGATCATTATTGTATATAAAACATTTGGTATTTGTGTTACTGTTTTGTTCAAGTAACTTAAATCTAATGGTTAAAATAGTTGCTGAATAGAATACGCTGTGTAAAAAGGGTTTTGTGAATTGTCCTGTTACTTTTTTTAGACTTCCTTTTGTTTTCAGTGAGATTGAATGATATTTTGTAATCTGTAATAAAAAGTCTATGTTTGCAAATTTAAAAAAAAAAAAAACATTATCAGGGACCAAAATAAATCATTACTGCTGTTTACAGTGTTTAAGCTGCAAATGACCGTGGACAGATGCATTACAGTACAACTACATCTTCAAAGATCTTCAAACAACAGATCATTGCTGTAAAACACAAATAAGCAGCGTGTGTTTAATGTACTGTATGTAATTTGTTGTGATGTGTTTGCTCTTGGGTCAGTTGCTGATGTTATCTCGTGAAGAAGATTGATTTTATGTTCTATAAAGAGCCAAGGAGCTGCACAAACTGCTCATATGGTGAGCAAAGGACATGTAAAGTTCATTGATGGATATAAATGCTTATAATTGTTATTTTTCTTGCTGTGAAGTAAGGCTGACACATGCTCTTTCCATCACGCCTGCTGCGGGTCCCTCAAACTTTCAATATAAATCCAGCTGTCAGGTCAGAGGATCCAGATGCTTGATTTTTGTGGCTGCTCCTACGTATTAACCTTTGAGATCATCGTTATTTTTTGCTTCGTGGGACAGCCCACTTGGCAGGATAAATGTTGGTTCTGCAAACAATGGATATGTTACATTTTTTGTTTTATGATGTGATAACACTGTGCTTATGTTCTGGTTAGGTTTAGGCAGAAAACCTACGTGGTTAGGGTCTGGGTTGAAAAATATCTTTTTGTTTTGTCTCTACAAACACAGCAGGAGATGTCTCAACAATCTCGTGAAAAAATATCAAGCGGGTTCACAAACATTTACAAATGTTGAAACCTTGTCTCAAACAGTGGTCACTGGCTTGGCAGCATAGTTTGCAACACAGCCACCATCCCTTCCGCCTCCTGACATGAAAGCGGGGTCATCTACATGTAACATGACTGTGAAATGGCTAGTCTGTCCTTGTCAGGGAAATTACCACATAGGTCGACAATGCAAGCAGGTCATTACAACCCATAACCACATTTTATTCTTCAGGGGCCTCCCTTGAATGGCAGCAGTGGTTGGTACGACTGTAGAGGGCGAAGTGACGGGAAGTAGAACACAGGATACTGCAACTGGTGTTCACGGTGAAACCAGAAGTTAACGGCAGGTTCTTTTAATTTACTAATGTAGTGAAGTAACACCACGTACATGATATAACGTAGGGGACCTAGGTTAGTAACAGAGGTAATGTAGTGTGTTTTGTTGTAAACTAAATTGTTCTCTTAGCTGACAAGGATGACGTATATATGTTGCCTAACCTTGAACAAGTACTGTACTTGCGTAAATGTAACTACTGCAACCATATGACAATGGTATGGTATGTGTGTCGCAATAAGTATTTCGTATTAAGAGACTTGCTGATCAGCCTATTCAGTGGTTTAGAGGATATGTTGCATATCCTCACATATTGTAAAAAATGTCTGTATGGTTTATATTATACAAACAAATAGAATCAATCTGTGGTTAGTAGAAACATAAACTGCCCCCGACACATTTTTCTGGCAACTGAACTGGGAGTGAGTCAGATATAATGTGTTCAAAACAGGGAGATTAGACTCCGTCCAGACCTGCTCTGGAGGAACAGGAACTTAATTAGCTCTCCATCTTAGATCGGGGAAGATGTTCGTGCAAACTCCCACCTGCTCCGCACGGCATTGTCACTGAATGGGGGTGAGATGTTGAGGACAAGCTATTAATGACATTAATTACCAGACATGCATAATGTAAGTAAAGAAAAACCTAAAGTAATCTCATGAGAGTCTAAAACAGTTTCACACAATGACGGAGAAATGGAGCTGGGAAGAGAAAGCGTAATGAAATAACAGTAACAGACTTTTCTCTCTCTGTGTTTATTCACTAACCAGTCCAGTGTGAATAATATTTTAAATAAACATCATTTCCAATTTATTCTACGTCAAAGTTATTAACAAAGAGAGCATGTCCCTTTCTGTACAGGGTCACATCTTATCCACTAAGACTTTGGCCTGACAAGTGACAAACTCATTTCCAGTCCACCATCAAAAGGCCACTATAAATACATTAGAGAATATTCAAGACCGCTGTCCCTAGCGCCAGAAACAAATAATCAGACTTTTTCCCCGTTCGATGGCATCCAAAGTGCGTTTCATTCTCTAATGAAGACTGAAAATTGCAACACATCGAGCGAAAAAAAAAGACATCCGCTGGTTAATTGAATCATCACGGCTGAGCAGGTTTGAGATTAATTCCACGTAAGGAGAAGATCAAAAGCGAGCCAGTTAGAAGGATGTCGAGGGGAATAAGAGCACTGAGGCTTGTGGGATAATCCCATTAAGAGCTGCACATTCATTCAGAGTGAGGAGCCCTCAACTGTACAGTATGTAAAAGATTAGGGCTAAACAGTCAGGGATGGAGAGGGGTCAAAGGCAAACATGTTTTCTCACTGTTTTAGAGCATCACAGTGTATCAAAACGCGTACATATATTTAGCCTTTTTAATTATGATGATGAGCCACGCTTAACCACAATGAAAGCTATTTCAGAGTTTGTCTCTGGAACAGATTGGATTAGGCCACAAAGAAAATAAGAGAAATGAATGCGTCATTGCTTAATACGGTTGCCGAGGACATAACACACTGGATTACATCTACACTTTTACTGTATACACACACGGACCATTGCAGCGTACGTAAACGACTGAATACACTGCAAGCATTTGATCTAAAATTGGACATCATTCTTCCGCAGTCTTAGGGTGTATCAGTGCATAACCATTGGCATTTCTGTGCTAACATATTAGCATCTGCTGCAGAGACAAACTTTTCATATCATTGGCAAGGTCATCCACTCAATGTCCAAGCAGCATTATGAAAATCAGTGATCTTACCACATAGAATTTATCAAGACCTCACATTACGGATGACGGGCAGCAAAATGCAAGCAGCTCTATTAGGCACTGTGGTGCTTTGAGCTAAATGTAGATATTACCATGCCAACATTTGCAGTTGAGGCTGATGGTAATGTCACTATTGGAGAAATAAATCTTGGTAACAATATTACCTTTTTTATCAGTCCATCCTGTGGCTGTTGAGATATTTCACTTAAAACAACAAATGTTAACATCATGGTGGCACTAAACGGGACATCAGGGGGTCAAGTCATTATGAATTACCATCTCGGGACAATGAATGTCTGTACGACATGTCATGGAAATCCACCCGATACAGAGATATTTCGGTCTGGACCAAAGAGTTTACAGTCCTGACCAACCTCAAAAGTCCGTGTTCCCTAATCAACTTGCCCTAATCAAAACCGTTGATCTGAAAATGTGACGTAGTAAATTAAATCTTCCGCCTGACAAAGAATATTAAAAAATCCTAGATGTATTGTATTTAGTGCAGGACAAGACTGAAGAACAGCCCCATGTTTGAGATCTGAAGAACATGATGTTCATGTGGCTCTGGGTAAAAGTAAAGAAAAACAAACACCAAGTGAATACGCAGGTCGATCGTGAAATGGAAGAAGGCTCATAAACGCAGACCATCAAAAATGTGCTTCATCATGCAAGTCATATTTATTTTCAAATTGTCAAGGCAATATAAACAGAAGAGACAGCAGCAATGTTAAACCTCCCGATGAATACTGAAACCGATATAAAGTACCGGAGAGTTTTGAAGTGAATGCTCTTGCTAAGAAAAAGGTTATAATTTACCACAGATTTTCTTGACAAATAACTAATATAAGAATCCATAAATCTGGGAGGAATTCCAAAGAATTCCTCAAATAAATAAACTAAGATGAAAGCTAACATGATCAGGACACTAAATGAAACATCTGGCAAAAACAATACAAAATATTAATTGCTGGCATTCATCAAACCGGTGTATTTACAGAGAGACGGATGATTGTGTGATTTTGTGTGTGTGTGTGTGTTGGATCTCATTCCACACTGCAGTAGTTATCCAGACTGTTCTCTCGGGTCTTGGGGAGCTCGTGTTGTTCCAGTAGTCGGTACTGGAAGGAAACACGGTTGATATAGTTCCCACTGGACACCAGCCTCACCACCGAGTTATCACAACCAATCTTCATCTGGGCTGGAGGGCCAAAGAGAAAAACAGACGCTTTACACCGGAGCACAAATGGAGCAATCTTGCTCTCGAGCCAGCCGTTTTTTTAGCCTGGACTCATTCTATTGCAACCCAGATGAATAAATAAAGATTTTTATAATTCGGTATAAACAGTGTTAGTGTTCATTATTGTATATTATTGTTTATTATTGTAATATACAATCTGGTGAAAATAAAAATGACGGTGACGATAAAACACAATTCGTACTGATATGTGTTGGTGATTTAATCATGTGGGGTGTTCTTAGTGTTATTTTGAGCAGCACAATCTGCCAGTATTTCGAGTTGATGAGAGGACCCTGCTGCTGTAACACTGTTGTTTTCAAGTTTGGGATCAAAATATGCCGTTGATGGTAAAATGTGTCAAACTTTATTAAAAACTTGAGGGAAATTTTCTATGGAAATGGTACAGCATGGCACAAGACAGCACTGTAGGCTTTGGGGATAGAATAGAATAGTTTACTACCACTCAGAAAGCTGGGGTGCCAAAAAAAATGTTTCACAGAACAGTGTGTACTTCTCCCATCAAAGAACACCACAAAATATCTCTATCCAGAACAGAAGGAGAAGTGGGAGGATCTGGTGTACAAATGAGCAAGAGTACAAGTACAGAGTCTCTCATTTGAGAAAAAGACATCTCAAAGCTCCTCAACTGGCAGCTTCATTAAATGGTACCCACAAAACATCAACATCAACAGTGAGCAGGCCACTCCAGGATGCTGGCCTTCTTGGCTGAGTAGCAAAGAAAAAGCCACATCTGAGACTGGCCAATAAAAGAAAATGATTAAAATGGGTAAAAGAACACAGACACTGGTCAGACGAAGCCTGGAAACAAAGTGTTATGGACAGACGAAAGTTTGGTGTGTTCACATAGAAGAACATTTGCGAGAGGCAGAACAAATTAACAAATTAAATCAAGATGCTTGAGGAGTGCTGGACATACTTTGGTGCCGGGAAATTAGGAAAATTGCAAACAGTTAAACGCGACTTGAAAAAAGAACAATATCACTCCATGTTTTAACACCATTCCATCGTCTGACGACGGCGTTTGTTTGGAGCCAACATCATCCATCATCCCAAACTATTAAGAATCACTGAGGGAAGAAGCAGTAACTGGTATTCTGTTTCTGATGGAGTGCCCAAGTCACCAGAGCTCAACCCTGTTGAGCATTCATGGGAAACATTACATTTTTTCGGTGACCCCCAAACTTTTGAGCAGTAGAGTAAAATAATTTTAAGCACAGCATAGCATAAAGTAATATAGCACAGTAGAGCATAATACATTCATTTTCCAGGACAAGAAGTCGGATGTCCAAGTTGTCACTTTGCAGATGGAAACCTTAAAATGAATATGACAAGTTCACAAGGTCTGGATGTAAGCTGGAGGGTCTCAGACTCACCGAGCCCACTGAGGGAGAAACACAGGTCAGCGACAGGGAACATCTTCGAGGTGTCCACCCCGTTACCACCGAGCAGCTCCACGTAGTCACCGGACCCCGAACATCCCGACCACACCTGCCTCTGTAGAAAATAAACAACAAAATATCATGGTGCTGGAGGGCAGCTGAGGCAAGAACTTATCAAGTCTGTATACATAACATATGCACCTACATCACCACAACAAATTCCTCGTATGTGTAAAATCGTACTTGGCAATAAAGCTTTTTCTGATTCTGATAAATACCACATTAAAGATACCCTGGGTTACATGTTGAAGTGCGGCTCCAAGAGTTTAGTGTTTCATGCAAACAGTTAAACACAAGTAAGAAGAAAATGACCAGTAGAGGAAGGAGAATGTCTGATGTCCCTGGATTTTAAGCTGTAGTCTGTGATGAACCAAAGAAATGTAACACTGCAAAGGTAGCCAAAGTGAACAGAAACGTTAAGACGCAGTTTCCAAAGAATAATAAAAAAAAAGATGTTTAATATGGAAGAAAATGCATTCATAATATTCTACACCGTCAACCTCAAGTCTCAGTCCATCAGACTCTGCTCTCCTCGTTTGTCATTGAATTTTTATTAAAAAATATAGTTACGTGCAGCTGCGTTTGCCTGTTTTTGACAAATTAATGCTTTGAAATTGTAACACTTGACTTTGGAAACCTAGAAATGTCAGGTTGTGGTATTTGGCCCAGCACTGCATAGTTCATCACGCACAAGCCAGATGTTAGCAGGGGATAGTAATGTCAGCGGTCTGGCAGCCGGCGTCAGACAAGCTGCCAACATCTTCAGGAGACATTTTGTATGATTTACACCATTTCTGTCCAGCCATCTTAAAAAAGATTTGGACTTCATGTGTTGTTTATTACTAAAGTTTTTGGAACTGTAGCTTTGAGGCATTAAGGATGTAATTATTACAACACTTTTTCTTATTTTTTGATTTGTGATTTGTGCTGCAGCTTTGTGAACATGTATGGTTCACTTCAAGTTCAGCTTTTAACTGGTACTGTCTTACTGGTGGTTGTAGTTGTGGTAGTAAACTGTAAACTGTAGCAGTAGAAGTAATCGCGACTGTAAATGGGTTTAAATTGCACTTGTAGCTGCAACTTTTTGTATTCTTGTACAGTGTTTGGAGACTTGATGTCACCCATTGGTTTTATGGACTACCATTTGGCATTATGGCAGTTGCTATCTTCTTGATTTGGAGCCACAACTGACCAGATTTCAATGAGATGGTGGAACTGGAGAGGATACACGTTGCCTTTATCCTGAACCAATCCTAACCTTCTAGACTCTATCTTGATTGGATGTGACTGAAACCCAACCCAGAGGCAGAGCTAAGTATGCACAGGTGTGTCACCCGTCCCTGCCCTCAGTCAAGCCCTCTTAGTCCAGTATTCTCTCTCTTTTAGTTCAGTTTTGGTCTTTACTGACTCCAGAGGGAAATATTGGGCTCTTTAGCCACTAGAAAGTTTTTTTCCTTACAACATCAAGGATTAACAATTTGTTTTAACCTTTAATGCTTAATTTTGCTTATGACACAAGCTGATTGAAGCCCCTACATAGACCACACAGGCATTTTCACTTTTTCTACTCAGACCATGGACATCTGATTAGACGTTGCTGTACCTGCTATAGCAGACTTGAAATTACACCTATTCAGCTCTGCCAGATCAAGTGCTTCTCTAACTGGGGATAATTCACATTCACGTTAATCTAAGATGTGGGCAGCCTCTTGAGGTCTGGAATTAGGCTAGTGGAAAGAATATTTCCCCTTGTGTTTCTGCTGCACCATTATGTCTGTGTGCACTATGCATTTGTTTATTTCAAGAATATTTTAATTAAAGCAAGAGTACGTCTTTCACAGAGGAAGTTAGTCTGTCTTTTTGTGTGTCTGTGTGTGTGTGTGTGTGTGAGTGAGTGTGTGTGTGTGTATATCTCACCTGTGGGCTGAGCTCATTGCTCTTGGCCTGCCCCAAGCTGAGCTCTGTCAGTCGGATCTCCACGGGGTAGATGATGGAGAAGCTGCAGTTTCTGAGCTGGTGTGGCATCACCATGGTGAAGCTGCCCTCTGGACTCTGAGACATTATGTTACAGGCTTTACACACAAACACACACACACACACGCACACACACAGAAGAGGAGAGGTTTTGAGTTCCCCATCACCAGAGAAACTCATTACTGAAAC
This sequence comes from Acanthopagrus latus, assembly GCF_904848185.1. NCBI lineage: Eukaryota > Metazoa > Chordata > Actinopteri > Spariformes > Sparidae > Acanthopagrus > Acanthopagrus latus. The sequence continues at coordinate 21,744,449 of NC_051043.1, forward strand.
CTCATGTCACAAATTTGACATAATCAAGGCTGACTGCAGGGCGGGGACACAATTAGGGCTGAGCATGGAAATCCAATTCCAGTTCTGATGACAAAGATAAGAAAATAATGAAATTTGAATTGATAACAGTATGGTAGAGTAGGCAGGCACCAACAGGAGTCGGAACACTTTACTCCTGTGGGCATGTTGTTCATTTAGAGACATTTTATGGCGAGGGAGCCGTGCCAATCAAAGCTGAGGGGAGCGTGTTAGAATTAATATTATCGAGCATTATTTGTTCTGCAAGTGCAACATTTAAATTCTCTGCATATGTGTATCATTTTCCAATTGTCACTCACCTGTACAAAGAAACAGACAGATTATATATACACAATCCCTCTGTTTTAGCCCCCCCACCCCCCCCAAAACATGTGACATGGTGATGTAGTGTGATGTCACAAAGTCACAGAATTAAGGGCGGGACTACTGGCAAGATATTTCAGGAGCAGTGTTTTCTGTGGGAGAGAGGAGCTTCTGTTGTTGTGGACTTTGACTATTCTACTTTAAAGACCTTTTACATGTACAAGAACCAATCTGAAACACTGAAGGACATGAAAAAAAATGAAAAAGCACACTAGGCTTTCTTTAAAAAACATTAGTGACACTCATCACTGCAATACAGCATTTTCAAAAAAGACTCCTCTAAAGGGAATGTCTTGAAATCAGGTGAAATTTGTACTTTTTCTTTTAAAAAAAACACATCTTGACTGCATTTGTTAAGGGACATATGTCATTTATCATAACATGTATCTGTATGCTATTTGTGACCTTGTAAGACTTGTGATCAGTTGAAATATTTTTTTTTATTGTGTACAGTTGCAGTTAATGGTCAATATATGAATAAAACCTCACAGGCTGTTCTAAGATTGATGCTGTTTTCCCCTAGAAAAAATCCATTCACTGACGCCCTTTTTTCATGCCAGTGCTCTCGACTGTAGGAGCCTAAATGCAGTCTATCTGATGTTTAAGTAGCTCACATTTATTAATTTTATTCATTTGCTGAACAAAAATTTACAGGGATTAAGAAGGAAGTGGTATCCAATGTTAAAATGTATGGATAAATCAATTTAAAAATGTGTATTAGTAGGTAACTTTGATTATCATCTCTTAGTAACTAAGCTACTTTATTTTGATAGTCTCATGAAAATAGTTTAGTTTTGCAGGTGGTGAGGGGAGAGGTGAGCCAGGCAGTTTTTTCACCTCTAACTGTGAGACGATTCTTGCTTCAGTCATTCATAACTTGACAGTTTTTTCTGTACCACATTTCCTTTTGTCGAAGTAAACTGCTAAACTTAATCGAGTGGCCCTGTGGATTTACACTGACGTGAATGAAGACAAAGGGAAAGCGTCAAAGCGTCAGGCTAAGGCGTCATTTCAGAACCTTCACAGGCTGTGATTGTTATGTTGCCTGACACAGTGTTAACACCGTGTTTGCCAAGCAGCTGGAAAACAGGTGCATCCCTCTCATTCAATCTCCTCCTGTCGCTCTCGGCCTTGATTAATGCTCAGCCAAGCGCAGATGTCCAGGAAGAACACACATGCATGCACACAGGCAAGTAGCCCTTCTTTTAAAAACACTGAGAAGAACAAACAAGGCAAATTTGATTTAGATGCAGGGCCTTGGTGCTTGTTTACATTTTCCTTCTTATGGTTTATTTTTCATTGTTGGCAATTTGGTTTTATTTGCGTGGATGTTGTCTCTATTTGCTTTGCTTTTAGACTTTTTTATCCCTCAAGGATGTGCAGCGGGACTCACGGAAGGGGTTGTGTAGCTTTTTGACAGCGAGGGTGAAGCCGCTTTCGGGGCTGTGAATGCGGAAGAAGACCATGGCGACGTTCTGAGACGAGCGGCTGGCGGCTGCCGGTGCTGTGGAGGAGCAGTAGTCTGTGTAGCGCTGGTGGAGAGGGAGCGGGTGGTCCTGCCTGCTCGGGAACTTCTCTCCCTTGAGAACCCAGCCGTCAAACATCTGTAGGAGGAATATACATGGTGTGGAGAACATCTCAACTATGCCAGGTTTCTATTTAAAAAAAAACACATAAATCAAAATCACCTGATGGATTTTGAGGGATTTCAATTGAAGGACAGTGTTGAGCGCATGAGCCAAAAATGATCCATGTAGGTGAATTATTCTAGTGTCTATACGAATGTGCAATATCTTTGAAAAAAGCATTATGTTAAAAGTTAGAAGAGGATCATGTAGCAATTGCTAAGTTTTGTGCAGGAGGGCTGATTCTATCCACATGAAACGCGACACAAAAATAATGTTAGTAGGATTCTGGATGCACGACGCTGATAGTTTCAGATGTTCTATCTTAAAGTTCTTAACCTGTAATTAATTCACACAATAAGGTTGAGAGCCTGAGATGCAGTCAGCAAAGACTGATGTATCAATATTCCATCGTGGCTCATGGATTTGTTTTGTTAAACCTCTCGGAACCTTTGTGGAACATGTGCTGCAAATTGCAATGATGTTTTCGTCTTCCGAAACTATAGAAAAAAGGTCCACAACTGCAACAGCATGATTGGCTCTCTTTTCCATGTTTCATATTCATGTTGTGACAATGCTGTGCTTCAGGTTTGGTTAGATTTAGGCACAAAACCATCTAAAAGAAAAGATCATGTTTTGGTTAAAAATACCTGGTTTTGTTAACAAAAACGTGACATGAAAATACCTGGCTAAAATAAAGAAATCAAACTGTTGTCTACGTATCCTTTGTTCACAGACTCCTATAATGTCAACATTTAATTCTGGTTACTAGGCTGGTTGATCAATATGCCAGTCCCCTTAATAAACTTGATTAAACAGTTCACTGACTTTGATCAGAAAAAGCATACGTTGGCTAACTAAAGATAAAGTTAAGGGGACATTAATTAACGTGTCTTTTCTGAGACGATTAGTCCAATACGATTTGCAGCACCATCCACACTGCTGTGTCACGAATCGTATTTAATTAAAACCATAATTCAGCATGAATTTGTTCTATAAATACTCAGTAAATCTCATCACTGTGCTCAAAAACAAAGAGGGGTGCTGCTTGGTTGTGTTGAGCATCTTTCGGTTTTGGTCCATCCTGCGGTTGTTATTACAAAGTTTTCTCTCTGCCATGCCTCCTACCACTCTGGCCCACACGGACTGAGACCGAAACGTAACTGGCAGGCTTGGCTTCAGAACTAAAGCCTTCGCTTCCCACCACTTGCTCTGGGTAATGTGACCAATGCAGAGAGGATCTAGTGTTTGGATGCTTTGCCCTTAAATGCTGCCTTAACCCTGTTTGGCACCGTTTCAATCAAAGATGAAATAGGATTCAGCAAAGCCCTGGACTTCCTGTCCTCCACTTGCGGAGGAGTTGGGGATGTGTGTGGGTGTTTTTTTATGTGTGTGTGCGGAGCCAACCTTGATGAAGTCTCCGGCGCCGCAGTCTATGCTGACGTCAGACAGCTCCAGACTGATGACCTCACTGGGCTCGGCGATGATGAAGGCGGCACAGGCCAGCTGCGGCTGAGACGCCGTGAAGGTGAAGTAGCCTTCAGTGGCCAGCATGTCCAAGCATCCTGTAAAACCAAACACACACACACACACACACACACACACACACACACACACACACACACACACATTACTTTAATCATATGACAGAGGAGGTGTTCACAAAACAGGCAAACATGGAGGCATTTGTAGGGATCTTACAAATTCCTCATGAACTCAGAGTGTGATCAGCTTTATGGTCAAATATAACAAGTTTTTTCAGAGGTGTTTTTTCTGCTCATGCAGTTGAGCTGGTGTTGGAATCTGTGCCAAAAATATCAAGAAGTGTTAAGCCATTCTGAAGGAAGTGGACCCACATAAAACAATGCCACTGTGTTAATTTCTAACGTTTTGCTGTGCACACTTTTAGGACAAGCACTAACTGCATGTGCAGCATGACGTGCCATATTAATTTATGCAATTATTTGACAAACTGTTGCAGAGTTCCAGTCAATAAATCTCCATCGCGTGTTTCAAATTCATCACTTCACCTACTTTTTAAATCACGCAAGAGTTTGCTTGTTGTTTGCCAAGTCTGTGAACAGTGTTAAGCACAATCAGCTGCTGAATGAAGCCATTGTTTGACTCACTGAGAGGTCGGCGGAAAATAAAATCCTCGGATTCTCTTTTCTGGTCCAAGCTGAGCAGAGAGTATAATCCATCCGAAGCGTCGTTGTCCTGCATGGAAACGTGACAGGAGAAAACTCGTCTGATGCTGAACTAAACTTTCCCCGACATCATTATTCAACCGTGCCTTGACTTAAAACCGAGGCAAATGTGGGATTAAATTGTTTAACAAAGCCAAAACTCTCACCTCGATGTAGCGACTGAGCCCCATCCTGGACGAGAGGGAGATGAGGAAGATTAACAGCTGTGTGCGCGGAGACACCGACATCCTGACGCGTGAGAGTCTGCGTAAAGTGTTTTCTGGAGCAGAGGGGGAAACTACGGCTCAGTCTGAGAGGTGGGAGCTTATATAGCAGCGCGGACAGACGGGCAGGCAGACAGACAGGCAGGCAGGCAGGCAGGCAGGCAGGCCTACATCAGAGGGTCACTGGCAAACACTGAGCAGAGAGTCATTTTAATCACATGTGAAAACCTGTCACTCTCACCAGCATTAGGACGCTTCCTTGTGCTTGGCTGCATATATAAAAAAAAAAAAAAAAGAAAAGAAAAATCTGATTATGACGTACAACTTTGAACTGTTGCACCACCATAAGATTTCTCATTGTGTGGAGGTTATAACATCATGGTGGCGCCAACATAACAATACAGACCAAATGGAGAATGCCATCAAGAGCAAAAAGAAAAAGCACATGCCAACTTCTCACATCTATTACATACACTATATTGCCAAAAGTGTTCACTCACCCATCCAAATAATTGAAATCAGGTGTTCCAATCACTTCCACGGCCACAGGTGTATTAAAGCAAGCACCCAGGCGTGCAGACTGTTTCTACAAAGGTTTGTGAAAGAATGGGCCGCTCTCTCAGGAGCTCAGTGAGTTCCAGTGTGGTACTGTGAGCAGATGCCACCTGTGCAACAAGTCCAGTTGTGAAATTTCCTCGCTCATAAATATTCCACAGTCAACTATCAGTGGTATTATAACAAAGTGGAAGCGAGTGGGAACGACAGCAAATCAACCACAAAGTGGTAGGCCATGTAAAATGACAGAGCGGGGTCAGTGGATGCTGAGGCGCATAGTGCGCAGAGGTCGCCCACTTTCCTCAGAGTAACTCGCTACAGACCTCCAAACTTCATGTGGCCTTCAGATTAGCTCAAGAACAGTTCATAGAGAGCTTCATGGAATGGGTTTCCATGGCCGAGCATCTGCATCCAAGCCATACATCAGCAAGTGCAATGCAAAGCATTGGATGCAGTGGTGTAAAGCATGCCCCCTGGACTCTAGAGCAGTGGAGACGCGTTCTCTGGAGTGACGAATCGCGCTTCTCCATCTGGCAATCTGATGGACGAGTCTGGGTTTGGCAGTTGCCAGGAGAACGGTACTTGTCTGACTGCATTGTGCCAAGTGTAAGGTTGAACAATTCCATGCTCTCAACTTTGTGGGAACAGTTTAGGGATGGCCCATTCCTGTTCCAACATGACTGTGCACCAGTGCACAAAGCAAGGTCCATAAAGACATGGATGACAGAGTTTGGTGTGGGTGAACTTGACTGGCCTGCACAGAGTCCTGACCTCAGCCCGATAGAACACCTTTGGGATGAATTAGAGCAGAGACTGAGAGCCAGGTCTTCCTGTCCAACATCAGTGTGTGACCTCACAAATGCGCTTCTGGAAGAATGGTCAAAAATTCCCATAAACACACTTCTAAACCTTGTGGAAAGCCTTCTCAGAAGAGTTGAAGCTGTTATAGCTGCAAAGGCAAAGGATGGACCAATGTCATATTAAACCCTATGGATTAAAATTGCGATGTCACTTAAATTCATACCCAGCTAGCAGGAAATGTTCCCACAACATTGGCTAACATTCCCTACAAGTTTTTATTATGTCTTAAAAAATGTTTTTATCTAATGTTCAAAGAACATTTTCAGGATGTTTATCATTTCAAATAATGTTCCTATAACGTTAAATATTAAGAAAAGAAGAATGTTCTAGGTGCAACATTCTTCGTATGTTTTGGTGATGTTGTTGAAGTAACAGATTATAGAATGTTCTTCTACAAAACATTCCCATAATGTTACAAAATAGCAAAGGAAGAACATTCTTAAGGCAACATTTAGAAAATGTTTCTGGCATATTTTTAAGGCCTCCAATTACAGAACGTTTTTTATAAAAATTTCCCACAATGTTATACGATAACAAAGGAAGAAATTTGTCAAAGCAACATGTGGAAAATGTTTTCATAATATTATTAAGGCCTACAATCCCAAAACATTTTTTTAAAACATTCCTGTAATGTGATATATGAGGTAACATAGAATGTTCTTCTGTAAAACATTCAGAGAATGTTACATGAAAACAAAGGAAGAACATTCTAAAAGGAACATTTGGAGAATGTTTTCAGGATGTTATTAGGGCCTCAGATTATCAATCAAACATTTCAACAAAGTTATATGATAACAAAGGAAAAACTTTATGTAAGCAACACTTGGAAAATGTTTTTGGGATGTTATTAAGGCCTCAGTTCACAAAACATTTTTCCTATAACATTCCTGTAATATGATATGTTAACAAAGGTATAACACTTTGTCTGGAACATTCTGGGAATGTTTTGATGATGTTGTTGAGTTAACATATATAGAATGTTCTTCATTTAAACATTCCCACAATGTTATATGATAACAAAGGAAAAACGTTCTGTAAGCAACTCTTGGAAAATGTTTTCGGGATGTTTTTAAGGCCTTAGATAACAGATGACAGAAATTTTTTTATAAAATGTCATAAACCCATGCCAGCTCCAGGGAAGCAGACTAAGTTACCTCAAAAAAGCCGATGCAAGCCAAGACAGGACCAAACACACCTCAGTGATGTTGCTAATCTATCCAGACTCCCAGCCGTCCTGGGGCTGATCAATTGGATAGGTTGCTGTTTGCAAATTACTTTATCAGCTACAAAGCAACTAATGCCAGATCTATGCTGTCTGGCCACTAGCAGTCTTCGCCGTCAGTGTATGACTGTGTGTGTGAATGGGTGAATTTGGCAAGTATTGTAAAGTTCTTTAAGTACTGGAAAAAGCGCTACATAAATGCAAGTCAATTTAAAGAGAACATCCCCCTGAGAATGTTTTCAAGAACATTAGGGCATAACGTTCAAGCAATGTTGTTACTGAACATTTTAATGAAGCAAAACATTTTTAGAATTTTTTTAGAGAACGTTAACCTTGAACATTCAGGGACATTTTGAATGAGGTATTCAGGGCGGCTGTAGCTCAGTGGTTAGAGCAGGTTGCTAGTAACCAGAAAGTCGCTGGTTCGAAGGATAGAGGAAGATACTGAATCCCAAATTGCTCCCGATGTGCAGTTGGCGCCTTGCATGGCAGCCTGCACCATCAGCATGTGAATGGGTGAATGTAACAAGTACTGGAAAGTGAGAACTGGAAAAAGCACTATAAAAATGCAAGGGCATAATGTTAAAGCAATGTTGTCACAAAACATTTTTAGAATGTTATCCACCAACATTCTGGGAACTTAAAGAAAACTTCCCACTGAAAAAATTACAAGAACATTCTAGGTAACATTCTCAGAACTTTTTAAGAACTTTAAATTGCTAGCTGGGTATGCGGGTCAAGGCAGGTGAGCGAATACTTTTGGCAATATAGTGTAACTTGAGAGCCTGTATTTGAGTACCTTTACATATCATAAATCACATAACACAGTCACATGATAAAGTCACAAACAGGCACATGTATTTTGGGGGGAAATTTATTGTTAACGATTCAATGTGCAAGAATTTTAGTTTAATTTTTTTTTGTACAAATATTAACAAGAAATGAGAATTTTGTCATCGTGACAAAGAGGTCTGTAGAGATATCAACTAAAGTTAACATGTTAACCAGCTATCCCTAGTTCCATTCTGTCCCCTGTCCCTTCCACTAGCTACACGGTTAACTGAGCTAACTGGCTAGCAGCAGCTACAGTTAGCAGCAGTCATAGCGGTCACTCTGGTGAAATGATGCCCCCTTACTGTTTGGCATATGAAAATTGGTGGCCAATTCTTACATATTTCACCTTTACAGATAAATCATGAATGTCAGATGTGCTTATTTCTGTAAAGGACTAAGTGCTGGAACGGGGACTAACATGAAGACACGGGCTGAAACAACACAGCAAAACTGTTTGATGGTTGCTTATCGATCAGGCATTAAAAAAAAACAACAACTTGCAGTGCTTGCGAGTGTAAAGCCAGTGAGGGACCATGGACTTATTGGTGGCCTGATTTAATGTCTTCAGAGTCTGTTACATGCTAGTTGGGATGCTGTGTTAAAAAAAAAAAACAAAAAAAAAAAAACAAGTTAAATCCCAATTTTTCTTTGTCAAAAATGTTATTTTCTGGACACAGTGACTGCCTGGACTATCATCTGTCTGTTCTGACACACACAGAGCTTCCAGCCTCCTCCTCTCTTTCCTCTCTTTGCTCTTGGGTCAGTGACTCATGGCCTTTACATAAACAAGTCAAACCAACTTAATTTCCAACTTCTGATTCACTGTGCTGGTTATTAGCGTGAGCAAGACGGAAGAAACATCAAAGGAAAATGGGCACTTTAAAAGAAGCTTCTGCAGCGGTCATTACGGACGAACCATGGCCAAGTTTTTGTCAACCGTCTTTCTGAAATGAGAGTTTTGAGCAGAGAGATTTGGTGGTAGCAAAAGCCAATCAACAATTTCAGTCAGCATCCTCATACAGTCCTTCAATAGGCCTATTTATATTCAAAACATCCTGTAACCAGTTACTCTGTGACTTCAGCTCAAGATCACGTGCATAATCATATGGGCTAATTACAAGTGCAAAGAGAAGCGGCCATCACTGCTTACCTGTGAATTGAATAATTGACACCATATTCCCACATTTTCACATTTTCCTCTGACATCAAGCTCAGTGGGGGGTTTTCCGAGGTAAAACAAATAATTTGATAACAGCCTTTGTCAGAGACAACAGCTGACATTAGCATCAAACCACTTCCTTATGAGATACAATAAAAAAATAAAGGTGCAAAGTAATTAACGCATCTTTGACACATTTATTGAAATGTCAATGAGGAAGTGGTTAATTGCAACCTGGAGCACAGTAGCTTGATATAATCACATCATTTGCGCTTCCTAAATTGAGCCTGACATCAGAGGAGAAACTCTCTTTAGTCATGTGGCTTTGTCTTAATTGACAGTATTTGTTGTTATATTCACATTTTCAGTGTTGTTTGAATCTTGAAGGAGCATTATGTAGTTTTTGGGAATAAACTCCATCAGAAGAGAAAAAGCCTCGATTTTTTTGTGCCTACACAAACTAAATAATCAAATTCTCTGAGATTTCCTGACTGATTAAACTGAATAAACAGCACTGACCTTAAAGGACTACACATTTTCATACTGTTTTACTTACTGTTTATATTTGGCAGACCCTGCCACCTTTAAAGTTTCAAACACTGTTCTGGAGATTTTCCTCTGAGAATGATCTGCTTAGCTATGGAGATACACAAAATAAATGCTTCTGAGTTTATATTGCTGCCTTATCAATATTGTAACTGTAGTTGTAACCTAGTTTCTAAATTTCTTTTCCCAAACTACATAGTGCACCTTTAAGTTCTGGTGAGTAAGTGTGTGGTTGTTACATTGCTTGTGTGTCTTCATGAAGAGGCATTCACTTGCTTCTTATACAGGTAACAGGTAATTATTGACCAGTGATGCTCCACCTATGTGTATTTCTGCCATGTGAGTCCCGATAAAAGGTCAAAGCAGAAAATGCACAACTGTATTTGACGTGATTGACGACACTTTTTAACAAAACACTGACAAACTGTGGAGAATGACATATTGCAAATCACAAAGCGCCAAAAGGAGGCAGGTCACTGAATGTAGGAAGTGAGACAGAGTCGCACAGAGAGATGGGGAGCTGTGGTGTAATTTGGTTTGTAGTGACACAGCAAATTCACTCAGATTAGACTAACTGTGAGTGTCCACGCTGCCACTGGGAAAGGTCAAACTCACACACAGCTGTGTCAGAGATGATGATCACCCTGTCAGTGCTCAGGGACTGTGCGCTGAAACTCTGGCCTCCCAATTATCTCAAGCTAATAATAGCTGACATTTTCTCACAGTAATGAAGGTCCGTGACGCCACACACAGCACCACAGACCCCCAAAAAACAACACAATAATGAACCTAATGAAAAACATTAGGCCCAACAGCCCTTCAGCCTGTTTCCTTACAATGTTGATGACCTATTCAAGGTGTATTACTTTCATTTAAAAGCCAGTGGTCAGTGATAATAATGAGTTGTCTGACAAAGTTATTGTGCAAAGAAGGTGTCAGATCCCATTAACCAGGGTCTGCCGCTGAAGTGTGTTTTGCTAATCCGAATGACGGCAGAGGAAGCGGAGAAAATGTTAGGAAAATGCTGGACAGTGTGTGCGTAGGTGTGTAAGTGCAGCAAGTGCTCTCACCACACAACGCTGCGATGTGTGTGATGCGGCGCCGCGTCACATACTGTAATTGTTTAAATCCAATTTACTAAATGAATCGATGGATTTTAATGAACGAGTAACCCCCCCAAGTCTCATTATGCTGCTCTACATGATGAACAGATATATCAATTCACATTACGCTGGCCTGTTCACAGTGTTCATCATCTAATCTAATATTATGTAATCATGTTTAAACTCTATTTCCATATCAAACCCCGACCCTTCCACTGAAAATCCCTGAATGAATGAATTCACATCCTGTGCTGCCCACAGATGAACTTTCTCTGCACTTTCTCATCACATTGCACACTGCGATAAAAAGAAAAGCAATAAGGGCCAGATTAAATCAAACAAATAATCACATTAAGAAAACATGGCAGCATGCGAAAGTGGCCTACTTATACGTGACATAAAAACAAAGACAGATGCATGCATACAATAATAAGGCGTTAGGATCAGGGAATTGTGTGGCACACGTCCCTGCTCTGACGTTGGTGAAAATAAGGATTCAAATGTGTTCAAATCAATGAAGAAAGCCTTGTGCACTCACTATTAAAATAAATGCAAATGAATGCACCAGCTGCGAGACTTCAACACCATCTGCTGGCAAATGTAGGCACATCTTACATGAGGCTGGTTGCAACGCAAGCCATGCACAAATCACACAATAATTCACTCCAGTCCTCTTAAAAATGCAGCACAGTCAGCTCATCAGAATTTTTCAGAAGCACTTAAGAACATTTTCGGTGTCTGTGATGGTCGCCTCAGCTGGCCAGATGTGACGACCCCCCCGCCTCCCATCTCCACGGAGTCAAAGTTAAGTTACAATGATTGCTGAGTCCAGACATCAGCATCTTAACCCTGCCTCGCATCCCAGCATGCAACCTCCTTCTGCGCACCTGCTCCCTGGCAAAGAAAGCACATGTAGCTAAGTATTTGGCACTGTTGTTCACGGTGTCGTTCACACACACGCACGCAAACTCGCGCACACACACACACACACTTTCTGGGTGTGGATCTGTCTGTCAGCACAGCGGTCCAGCCCGGCTCTCCTCGCTGCCTGACTGACCCATTCATCTCCTGTGGGGACTATAATGAGCCGACCCTCCCCGTTTGGACCGACCTGACAGAGAGAGATTACTTCAAAGCCTGCATGGATTTTCTCCCCGGTCCCCTCCTCCCCATTCCTCTCTTCTGAAAGTGGTTAATTCAGAGTGCATTAATGAGGAGCGATGGATAACACACTCTTCTTTTAATTACCTTCCAGCGGAGTTCTTCAGGGGAGGCCCAGTGACTCCCATCTGATGCTGGCCTGTTTGTTTGCTTTGTGTTTGCTGGTTAAAGTCTTTTACCTGATGCATCTTGTTGTCGGGGCAAATTATAATCTATGGGTCAGTCAGAGCGATGCTATAAGGGTAACAAATAACAGAGTTTAGCCTACAAAATAAAGCTTCGTGATAATTGTCTTGGTAGCTGGACAAACACCTTACCACTGTTAATCTTCGAGAATGTATTGATATTGTTCAGAATGCATGTTTATTATGTTGAGGTGCCACAACGGGCCACTGGACCATCATCTGAGGGGCTTTTGCAGTCCTTGGCTCGTTAAAGTGCGCAGTAATGATCGATGGAACATGCAGATGATGAGAATATTTCTACATATTAGTATAATTGCAGAGAGCACAGTGGAATAATTGCTCTGGAGCAGCATGGGACTTCTTTTTCCCAAAGAAAACACAGACAGAGTGACACAATCAGAGTGCAGAGAGCCAAAATGCATCTACAGGGCTGCGGAGGGAGCAAGATCATTGGAAATAGCTGGTGCTAAGTCAGTATTTTTATTTGTACTTTTTGTTTAATTGATCCAACTACAGTCTGTCATCATGTGTCCTGCTCACTCATTACTAACTCGCTCAAGCCTGATGATCCTAAAGCCTGATAGATGTGAGCTTTGCCTGGAGGAGAAACACAAGACAACGTGAAATTAATTGAGATTATGAAGGGACACTATCGAACATCCTCTCATGTAAGACGACTTGTTCTCTTAGACAAACAATCCGTATCAGAGTGACGCGTTTGTTTTTGTTTTTTTGTCTCGCACGGTTTGGTGGTCAAAAACAAATTAGATGATTTTTCAGATAGATCCCATGATTTTGGACCGCTTCCTTTCCTTATGAACAGTTTTATTCTGAAGGCCGCGCAGCTATTTATACAATGTCTCAGGAGGCTCCGGTTTGTCAGACAGTTGCATTTCGCCTCATGCCTTGGAAATCTTCCTCTTATTTGCAGCAGTGACCATCTCCAATTACCGGGATAAAAGCAGCAGAGCATCAACAGGACTCTTGTGCGTCAGTTCCTGAAGCACCTGTTCACCAGGCCAGTGTTTCCAGAACAACTTGACCTGGGTAGGAGGCCACCGGAGCTCTTAGCATAAGGAAGACTGTGTGCCTAAAGAAAGAGAAACACTGTCAAGAGCCCAGTGGTCTAATTAGTTGGACCTCTCTGGTCAGGATCACTACAAAAGACAGGGATAGGATTAAAGCAATGGATTTTTCAGGACTTGATTTTATTTAAACCTGCACTATGTAAGAAATGTGGTTGAAAACATTTAAAAATCAACTGAAAGTATCAAAGGAATGTGAGGAAATAACAGTTTTCGACATTATACCATCTGTGTACTGTGCTGCAGAGTGCCTTGGTTCTGGTCCAACATTTCTGCGCTACACCAACACCAACACTGGGGCTCCGAGCTCCCAGTCTAGACCACCAGATGCCTGGCTAATTGTGCTAACTAGCCAACGGCAGCTACAGTTAGCAGCAGCAAGCAGTTACCCCGGTGACACGTTGCCCCCTCTGTGCTTTGACTATAGATTGGACAGGTGGTCTATTCTTATGTACTGCACCTTTAAATCCAACCCTTCCTTGTTAATCACACATTTTCTCAGTCTAATTGTGAATATGTGGCGTGTGGCTGAAGCCTAGTTGTAGTATTTTACTCTTAACTCTGTTGAGGAGCTGTGTATATGTAGGTTATATATCCTTGATTGCCAGAAAATGTCTCCGACTGAATTTTAATTCAAAAAGTGTAACTCCTCAATTAAATTCGCTCTTTGTAGCAAGTTGCAGCAATTTACACATATCAATCACTTTTTCTTGGCCATATGTGAGTGGATTATAACATGAGGGTTAAAATTAGACCTTACCCGTCTCTCTCAGTTGTCTATTTAAGCCTGTGGATGATTTGTTAAAGTTGTTTAATGCGGCTGTGAATTTCTTCATGAGGGAGTCAGACTTTCTGCAGCAGTCCAAAAGATGTGCACATTCCTTCCCTCTCACCGCTCAGTTGAGAAATGAAGTCCGCTAACATTAACCAACCACCACTGAGGGCACAACACAGGATCTCCACAGAGCCTCTTCAAACATACAGTGTGAAGACACCTCAAACTCTGCAACATGTGTGCTCAGGCAGGTGGGTGGGCCTCTGACACTCTGTAAATGTGTTCCTTCATCATCCAGCCTCCACTGTGGTCGGGCCAGTCTTACCCAGCCTAATAAACATTGATTAGGCCACATAATCAATGCACTCAATGACAATGATTCAGTGCACTGCATAAATGTATCGACTCCAATCAGCCCTAAACAGCAGCCTTCTTTTTCATGCATTTTTTGGCGTTTTATTAGCCATGTTCTGATGGAACAATAATTGTTAGACTCTGGAGTTAACAGACATATTTCATTAAGTGATACTGAGATGAGATACAAAAAAAAAATCTATTGACCATCTGTCCAGATTATTAGAAAAATAAATAAATAATTGTATGAATGAATAAAAATAAATAAATGTGCACAGCAGTGTGATCCTCACCATAGCGACCAGAAGGTGGCAATGTTTAGCTGCTGTTGGCATCAAACCCACTGACAGCTCTTTGTTGCTTTCTCATCCTGAAGTGATGCACACTGAATCACATGTTCTGTATTGTAGAAAAATTAGCAGATTTCATGCATTTTCTTTCTTAACATTAAATTATAAAAGAATCATGGGATTCAAATTAAGTAGAACAACTGCTGGATAATGTCACTACAGAACTGCACTGTAACACAAAACTAGTTTAGCCACCTGCAAGCAGGTTCAACGTGTAAAAAAAAAAAAAAAAAAAAAAAAAATCCGGGAGAGGAAAGTTTTTGGGGAATACCGCTGCACACCTTCCTGCTCATATCAGACACCTCACAGAGAGCCGTGTGTGATATATCGTCTTTCACCTAACAGTCGAATTCAGAGAGAGGAAAAACCCCAACGTGAAGCATGTAACTTTGCTACTCCGTGGCGTCTGCGGCCATGCATGACCAGGTCATGTAATGAATGTTGATAAAGTAGAAAAGCCTGGTTAATCAGGACGGATCACTGTGCAGAGGTGGAGAATGTCAGGGAGAGCAGGCACAGCTGCTTCGTGAGAAATCCAATATTGACTGTCGGGATAAATGTCCTGCATATTCTCTCATCTGTCCCAGGGGCCGTGGTATTATGCCTCTCACGTTAGCACTCCTAATTGGATTAAAAATGGCTTGTTATTGGGAGAAAAATGACTGAGGAGAAAAAAAAAACTATCATGATTATTGCCTCTCAGAAATGCGGGCCCCCAGAGCTGGAGAGGCCAAGTAATTGTCATGATTTTGGAAAATGTCAAAATCAGCGATACAAACAAACAGTTTGCTTTGATTGATCGCGTCTTTGGATCAAACCACTGGGAGACAGTGCAGTCACACTCAACACCTCACCTCACTGACAAAGCAAGAGATGTCACCTTTATAAGGGGGCACTGTGTTGTTTGGGAAAATGAATTCAAACTCAGAAAGTTCACAGCAATGATTCAAAGAAATATATATTTGATATATTTCCCCTTATGGATGGCTTAAAGAGAATAAGTTTCCCCCAAAAAAACCCTGTTTGAATCTAGAAAGGCGTCCTCTTATAAGGGTCATGCACATATAAACAACGTAAACCAGAGTGAAACTGTTGTTTTTAGATTAGTTGTATTATTTATTCTTTATTCAGGGGATTTAGTTTTCAGTTTTTCACATTGTTATATAATCAACAAGGCGTGTGTGTGTGTGTGTGTGTGTGTGTGTGTGTGTGTGTGTGTGTGTGTGTGTGTGTGTGTGTGTGTGTTTATTTGCAGGTAGATATTTATTGTATGCATGCACGCGTGGCTGTGGATGCATGCGTGAGCAGAGATGAAACAGACGAATCCATCAGGACGTCCGCTGGGGTTTTGGTTTGTGTACCACCAGGAGCGCCCATTAACAGAAAATAAATGCTCGACGCCATAAAGCTGACAGTGTCTCATTCATACTGACACTCCGGCTAAATTACACATAAAAGCACTGATAACATCATCATTAAATATTGATTTTAAGGATGGTTGAAACGAAACAACGCGTCCACACATATTCCGCAGGGCTGGAGGAGAAAGCAGAACCAAAAGCCGCCGCGGCTTCCCCGTGAAGACAATGATGGACAGAACAGAAGCGGGAGGGGAGAGGAGGGGGGAGAGTAAGAAAGGGGGAGAGAGGGTGAAAAAGTAGAGGGAGGTAAAAGGGCTGGGGGGGTAGAAAGAGATTTAAGGCTGAGGCTCAGAGCAGATGTTAGTGTTGATGATGATGGATGCAGGTTGTTGAGATGCAGAGTTGTTATCATGAGAGGCACTCGCACCTCCTCACAGCACACTTTCCCCCAGATGTCACCGTGTGTGTGTGTGTGTGTGTGTGTGTGTGTGTGTGTGTGTGTGTGTGTGTGTGTGTGTGTGTGTGTGGAGAGAGAGGGAGATGCTGAAATGAACAAGCCACATGGCCAAATTAGGTTAGAACCAAACCTACTTCACCTATGTGGGGTTTTTTCTTATGAAGATTGGAAGAATTCTGTAACGCAAGATTATTTTTTTCTCCCTAAACTCGGATCGCAACAGTGGAGGGAAGCGATGAGATGCAACTAAAACAGAATGTAGAGACTGATGAGGCTAATGAACGAGTATCTTTTTACGCTCTTAGGGTGCAGGCACGAAGGAGAGCAACTTCGGAAAGGCATTAATTGGATTAGTTTGAACATTTGTCACCTTTGTGTCGCACATTTTCGCGCACACATCGCCGGGTTACCACGCACACCCCTGCAATAATCCAAATTCACCAAGAAAACACGCCCCCCCCAACACACACACACACAGGCAGCAGGTGGCGTGTGTGTGTGCGTGTGTGTGTGTGTGTGTGTGTGTGTGTGTGTGTGTGTGTGTGTGTGCGTGAATGGGACATGTTGAGTGGTAACCTGCTCTCCACTCTAACCAGATAAAAGGTGCAGGACAGAAACACGTCGGTAATTGATTGCTAATTAGTTCTTTTGTTGTCGCCCATTGTGTCCTGACAGAGGTTTGCCCTGGGCTGTCTATTCACACACGGGCTCCCCGGCCTCGCAGCAGGGAAATAAGCAAAGCCAGTCCGTAATGAGACAGACTGATGCGACCCCCCAGCAGGCCGCGGAAGATTCTCTTGTTGAACTTTGGGACGGAAAACGCAGAAGACCTGGTGGCGGATTCTCAGACAAGAAAGAAGACCATGCATGCAAGTCTCATCCCATGATCCATGATGAGGTGATGAACGTCCCCCCATGAAGTGTCCAGCAGCATTCTGCTGTACAGTATGCACTGCAGCAGGCCACGTGACATTTCCACTGAGTTGCTATACCCACATCTCTCTCCCTCTCTCATCAGTGCATGAGAAATTACCTAATGAGGAATGGGTCGCACATTTCCACAAACTCATTAACCCGCGAGCGAGTGAGACTAATTGCAGCGTTTGGGTAATGTGATTTCACATCTGTTACTGCAGCCCAGGACACAGTAGTCAGCACAGGGCTGGATCTGGTGGGCTGAGCCACACATAGAGCTAGATGTACCAGAACAACACCGCTGCAGCCTCCCAGCCCGGATGGGTGGAGCAGCAGTCGGCTTGGCTGTGGTTGTAATGTTTGATCAACTGCTGTCGTGCCTCTGCATGGTAGGTGTGTGTGCCGCCTGCATTCATTCTGGAAAAAAAAATAAAAGACTACTGCAAGGCTGGAGCTGGGATGGGGAGTGTAGATACAGTATAAGACAATCAAGCAATGAGTTTGAGTTAGTGACCATCATCAATGTCAGAAAAAAATGGCATTAAATGGATTTTTTCCTTTTTGTTTTCTGAGGATGTCCATTTATTTTTAAATGAAATGTCAGATTGAGACGGCTTGTTGAACTGTTTTCAGAAAAAAATGGGTTAAACATCCATTTACATTACAGATCTACTCTGGTTCACACTGACACAACATAATGATTCTCTTCCCTGTTACACTGTGACTTCACTGTTTCCACCTCAGGGAATTCTGAAGTGTAAATAGCCGATCACATGTGATCATATCTTTATTTACATTTAACCAATAAACTAATTTAAAGGTTTTTCTTTCACATGTGAAAATGTGGAATTCACATGTCAACTTGGAAATTTATCATTTAAAAATGTATCATTTGAATTACATGTAATATAACATTTTAATAACGTGAATTGGCCAATGACATGGGAAAATGTCCACGTGTGTCTTTATTTCAATTCACATGTATAGTTCATAGTTATATATAGTTCACATGTAAATTATTTGCAAAGGGGGTTTAATCAAGAGACCAATTAAAAGGTTTTTCTTCCTCTCTTTGTCCAGGCTTTTATTTTCCCCAAGTACATTTTTCTTACTTCACATGTAAGACGTACATTTTTCATGTGGAATTTTTTCTTAACATGTGAAAAAAATGTCACTAATGAACATCTCCACGTGTGTCTTTAATTTAATTCTCGTGTTAAAATCTTAGCTCACATGTGCAAATATCCAATCAGATGTGATAATGTGTGATGATGTGGAATTCATATGTGAAGAAGAATGTTTTACACCATACCATCAGCCATGTTTTGTCTCCAGATGGGCAAATTCTAATAAAAAATGTCTAGAAAAAAAAATGTATATTTTAGATGTGTAATTTCATTCAAATGACAAAACACTGACAGATAAAAAGTTGTTGCTTGTGAAAATGCTCATTTCAAATGTGCCAAAGTTTTCCTTTTACATGTTAACATTTTAGTTCACATGTGAGAAAAGTCCATTCACATGTGTCATTTTGTAAGGGAACTAATCAAGAAATAAATTAAAATGTTATGTTAATTTCTTCCGGTCTGTTAAATAATACAAAGTGATCTGCTCATTGTATGAACCTGTAACAGCGTCTCAGTGTGATCCTGTGTTAGCCCGCAGCTGCTCAGGCTCAGGAAATAATGCCAAAAATTGTTTTTCATGATATGTTGGAAAACTTCAGGCTGTTTCACTCATGCTAATTATGTATTACAGCAACATAGGGTTTCACACACACACACACACACACACACACACACACACACACACACACACACACACACACACACACACACACACAGGAATAAATGATATTTTCAGGGTCTTGACTTGGGTTGGTATTTTCAATAATTCAGTAAATTACTGCAAAAAAATTATGTTAATAGAAAAGGTGGGAACCAACTGTTTAATATGGGAAAAGTAATATACTTTTGTTAATTATGATTAATCCTCTGTTTAACCCCCCTGCATTGTTACAGAAACTCCAATTATAAGTTTACAGGCAGTGGGACTGCTTATGGTAATGCCATATCTCATCAATTACCATCCCGTGACCGTAAATTGGCCTCAGCGCTGACAACGAGATGAGGTTAACACGCTGATTAATTTGAGCTGCTGTGATTTCAGGCTCAAGTTGACACTTATAATCTTTGACACAGACAGTGAGGTCCGCTCACTTCCTTAATGGAAAAATGTTATTTACTTCTTTCGGAAGGAACGTTTGCAGACATCACACCTCACATCGGGATAATTTGAAAAACACAGCGACGCAAACAAGGTGAGAGTTTCTCTTATTACAGGAGTGATGGAGAACTTTAGATAAATGTCAGACGATCAGAAGGCACAAAGACTGAACTGTTTAACACTGACCATCTGTACTGTATTTTGTCGTGACATGCGTGTTGTGTGTTTTAAAACTACAAGACAGAAATGATGAGAACATGTCAGTTTACATTTATAAATGTCTCCAAGGAGTGTGTTTGTCCAGTGCTTTAAAAAAAAAACATATTAACTATATTCTTATTATATTTAAAGTATATTTAAAGTAATACTGAGAAATAATTACATATGCAAAAATGCAAAAACCTCCTATAATAAGCCTTCAAAACGCCCAGAGCAGCACGTTTTATCATGTATCTATCTGCTTTAAATATTTCTTATTTCTTGCTCCCTCCATAAAAACAGCTGTCGACGCTGCGTAAAAAGGCTGAAGTGGGTCAGTTAAGCTGTTAAGACAGGGGTGCATCATTCCTAACAATCAAGTTAAACGCTGTGATTAAATCATTTTTTGAACTGAGTAAATTTGAACAAGTCCATGTGTGTGAGTTCACTACAGGAGTGTGTGAGCAGCAGAAAAACGCGCCAAAGAAACGTCAAAAAGCGACAAAAGCGTGATGTGATTAATAAAGTGAAAACTGTTCAGTGACTCGAGGTTGGTCCATCTGTTTGAAATCTAGACAGCTCTATTATTTAAGCACTTTAACAGCAGCTAGCTTTATGTACAAACACTCATTTGGCAGCTACAGTAGGAGAAGCTGCTCCTGGTGCGATGCAGAGAGAGCAGCAGACACAGCTGCACACATGTGGGTTGATAGGTCGTTAATAGTGCTGCTGATGGGTGGAATTCCAGTTTCAGTAGTAATTATGTATATTGAAGTCACTTCCGGTTTTTCCTATCGCAACCACATCTCACAGCAGCTTCGGTTTAACTGCGACTAATCGATTATGGCATTCCTGTTTCCTGATGGCAGACGACTCTAACCTTAAAATACACGCTGTAGAAACTACAGGCTGCTGTATACAACACACACACACACACACACACACACACACACACACGCACGCAGGCCCGTGATTCCTCCTGTTTAGTTACAGTCCATCCAGTCCGCTCAGTGGGATGACCGTCATGGTTAAAAGCAATGACCGTCACATCACAGCGCTGACATCTTTACCGCTGCTGTCTGCCGCCGTGCAACCATGAGACCAATCACCCTTCATAAACCCTGTGACCCCCTCACCTCAGGCACTGTAAAAAAAAAAAAACAAAAAAAAAAAACGATACTGTGTTTGTGCGTTTTTGTTTGTTGTTTTGTGTTGAACTCGACCCAGATGACTTCCTCCACGCAGCCGCTGACTGACAGAAAGCGCACAGGACCGACACGACGACCCCTCGCCGGGTTCGGATGGAGACATGACTCACTCGCTTGTTTTCACATTCTTGAAAATTACTTTTATTTGTTTCTTCATTTTTAAATTGGTACAAACCCGTCAATGTGGTGCATTTTTCCGATGTAAGATCAAACATTTAAGAAATGTGTCAAGTAATAGCACATACAATAAGTTAAAACATGTCACAAAAAAGACCAGCGGGTACATAGCGAGAATGTTTCATCTACACAAAACATCCTAAAACAGAGTAGGCCTACTGAAAGATCATTGTATTTCTTTTTTCTCTTCTTCTTCTTCCTCTTCTTCCTCCTCCTCTTCAGTCTCATGCAGACGAGACTGTGGCCGCCGAGCAGAAGTACCTCTTTGGATCTGAGTGGGCACCGTTTTACTCCTTAAATTATCCAAAGCGTTTAAATCCACATGCACAGTGCATGCCCCGAGACCCGGTTCAATAGGCCCACCTACAAGTGTGGTGCGTGTGTGGTAGGCTGTCACCAAAAATGTATACCCAATCTTATAAATAACCGTTTGACATAACACAACTTCACCTGAACACAATAACACGTGTGCGTAAAGACACACTCAGTGAAAACGCAAATACGACGATTGTTTGGCTCCCGGTAGTTGGGGGCCTATAGTCTAGAGATCATTACAATAGTATTTATCATCAATAGTCGATAAAATCCTTTTTGAATTAACAAGATAAATAACCCCCCCAAACCCAAGTTATTTTTTTTCCTCCGTGTGTCCCATCAGAGTTGTCCTTTTTCTTTTTGTACGTATAGATGCAGTCACACACAGTCTCCTCACATTTCAGGCCTGATTAGCTCGCTCGTTCTCTCGTTTTGATCTAAATAGCGGGAATAAAAACAGAAGGAGAAAAAAAAAAGAGCCGCAGTTTGGGGTTGATAGAGGAGGGGGGTTTGGAGGAGAAGGGGGGATGTTGGTGAAAAGTCAACTAAGTGAAACTCATGGACACTGTGTGCTCCAGCGCTTTGCGCCGCAGTGACGCGATGCTTGTCCCTCTCCACATGTCACTGTCCGGGGAGCTACACAGCTGAGGGGAGCCCGTTACGTTCGTGGGGCCGGAGAGAGAGGCCGACATTCCGGGGAAAGGCGACTGGTAGAGGTGGGACTGCAGACCGGAGCCGTTGGAGGACAGGCCGTTGGAGAGACCCATGGAGTTTGGTGGCGGGCCCGGACCCAGACTGCACTGTGACAGTCCCTGCATGCCCGGCTGACGACCGAGGGCCGGCGGAAGCTGCAGCTGGGACACTCCCGGCATCCCCGTGGCCCAGCGAGAGTCGTTGGCGTGGAAGGAGCACAGGCTGTTCTCCATGGCGGCCGCGGCAGAGAACTGTGGCAGGCCCGGCGTTGGCAGCAGCGTCCCCGGGGCGCGGAACACATTGGTGGTCTTCTTCCTCTTCTTCCACTTGGCGCGTCTGTTCTGGAACCAAACCTGCGAGCAGAGAGACAGCACCGTGAGCCACCGGGAGGATAAACTGAGAGGACATGTGTCTGAAGCATAACGCACTGTGACGAGGGACAGACAGGTGGATGGTTGGATCACGGGGGGAGAGAAAAAATACCATTACGCGCGAGAATCTCACGAGAGTCTGTCCACACTCAGATACAATTTAATGTTTATTATTGCTACAACAACACTGATCTATAATGTTTGACCAACACATTCTCTACCAGCCACGTGGCCTGCCGTGATCTGGATCTGGCCCTGTACTGTCTGATGACTGGGACCAAATAAACAAGACACAGCCCGCATGGAAAACCGCTGCTTTGGACTTAAAGGAACTCCTATTAGAATATTCTCAGTTCTACTTTGAGCGAGTACCGTCTGATAGCAGGTGCATCTCACGAACCCGTCTTAATCGCATTAGAATAGCCTGTCACACTCCAATCATTCGGCTACACTGTCAACATATTGTTGTGTGTTTCCAAGCCAGGGTTAGAAATTCCATTGAAAATGAAACACAAAAGGCTCCACAGAGGCTCCTTTTTTCCCCCCACAAGGGGTGTTTTATTACTGGTGTTCCGCAGCGGTGGGCCGAACTATTTATCTTTTCTAACATGTTATTTACAGGCAGATTATCTGAAGATTGCTCTGATTGTTGTCTGGGCTTAAATACAAATGTCGCGCATTACTGTACACAATCTACAGTGAGAATAAAACACACACGCGCATGAAGACACACAAACACACACACACGCGCGCGCGCGCGGCTGTGGTCGGGTCTTTATAAAGATTTCATCATCTTCGGGCGGTGATTAATGCGCGCGCGAGAGGCCGTGAGTCGATGCCTCCGTATTAAAAGTGAAATCTCGCTCTCATTCCGCTCAGCCAGCCGTGAAACGTCGCCCAAACCCATTACACTCGGAGGGGGGGAAAGAAAATGCAATTTCTCATTCCATTAAAAAAGTACAATATATTCTTGAGTCCTATTAAGACGTCGCTGATAGAGCATTTTAAAAGAAGAGAGGCTCGTGGAGGCTCGCACACACGCGCGCACACACACACACACACACACACGCCCACTGAAGGCTGCACCCCCGCACGGCCCCGCACTAATGTTTACCAACAGCAGCAAGCGCGAGCCGACCTGCGCCGAGCGGTGATATGTTCCCGCACCGCGTAGAATAAAGGATTGATTATTAAGCTGACTAATGATTCCACTGGTTTTTATCGCTTTCACTGGGATCATTTGCATGAATTTCACATCGCTGCTTAATAACCCGTTCACTGTTATAAATAAGACTGAAATTGGTTGATAATGTGTTTGGTTTATTAGAGCCCGCGTGCTCGTTAAAAAAAAAAAAAAAAAAGTCTCAGCCAGTGTTTAAATTGTGTGAGAATGGTTCGCGTGTTCAATTACATAAAATCAAAAGGAAAAATAAACGTTAAAAAAAATAACTTTTCTATTTTAATAATTGTGGGAGTCTTATTTTGAAATTCTCAAAGGCGTACCCGTCACTATGTTGTTTTTTGTAAAGAAAAATAATTATTTTCGTGTGTCCATTTTTTTTTATTTTATTTTATTTTTTTAAATTGCACAGAATCAAATGTAAAATAGATAAATTCAGCACTGTCACACCTCCAATTTGTATATTTCCGGGGACAGTCACCACAGGTGGCACAGGCCCGTAATATTTTTTTAAAAACCTTAAAGCCTCCTGAATGTTTCCTGACTTCATGAGCAGCGGTGTCCTGGGCGCTGTCGGCAGGTGAGAGATGTTTCAGCACCTTGGACAGAGCCCTGCGGGCGTTAGACTGGCGAAGGTTTTTTAAAATGAAATATCGCTCATCTTCAGTCTAAACATTTTTTAATTACAGGATCTTTTTTGAACTGGATAATTAAATGAAAAGAGGCTTGAGTTATTTTCCAAATGTTACTGGAATATCAGAACCAGTGAATTTTCTCCCAAGGCAGGATATAATGCTCCACCTAAAATAAAATAAAGTATATTTTCACCTGATTCTATTGCTATGATGACAATTGAGATAAACGTTTTGATTACACCAGTGGCGTCAGAACAACTGTTATCTTTTAATATTCCGAGCATCTGCACCCAAAGCCGCGCCACAGCATTTCAGGAGGTGAGAGTTGACACATATCTGAAATAACACGATAAGAAGCGAGCAAACTATCTGTCTGAACCCTCTCCTGCAGTGAACCCAGCCTTTGCTCTCTGGATTCTTAAAGGATAATATTTGGACACTTGGCACGGTGCGGACAAACACAGGATCAGAACCCGGGCCGGAGCCACACCCCGCCTTCATCATGCCACTGTTTCCCATCCGCACTAGCACGGAGTGCTTACCTGAACTCTGGACTCGGTGAGGCCGATCCTCAGCGCCAGCTCCTCCCTCATGAAGATGTCAGGGTAGTGGGTCTTGGCGAAGCTGCGCTCCAGCTCGTTGAGCTGCGCCGGAGTGAAGCGCGTCCTGTGCCGCTTCTGCTTCTGGTTGGCGGTCTGACCGGAGCTCTGCTGCGGCTGCTGCTGCTGCTGCTGCTGCTGCTGCTTCTCCTGCTCCTTCCCGTTCACCGGCATGACGGCAGAGTTGGATCCCACCGTGGCGATGTCTTCTCCCGGCAGCAGAGTGGTCCCCTCGACAGAGTCCGAACCAGGGGCCATGTCTCCCGGATGCCCCTGGTCTGGCACGCCGCCGCCCAGCCGGCACTTCAGAGCCTCTCGGTGTCCGAGCAGCTCTGCGGCATCTTTCATCCCTGAGAGGACGAGCAGCACACAGTGAACACACGGCAAAACCCTTAAAGCGCAGCATGTTCAAATGAGAATCACAATGGAAAAAAAAGCAAGACAAAGATTCATTGACAGAACTGCACAGATAAACTCAGTATAAGCTTGGATCGTCATTTCTTTCTCTCTTTTCTTTTCTTTCCTTTTTTTTTTTTTTAGCTGTCAGGTCTTATTCGTGATAAATTACTGTAAAGAACTACTCGGAGCAACAATAAAGCACTTAGCTGTTAACACAATTAACTACACAGTCTATCTATCACTTCACAACGTTGAACAAGAAGTTTAAAATCTTACACTGGAGTTTAGGGCCGGAGTTTAGTGATGACAACTCACCGAGCCGAGCATCCAGCAGGTCGGCGTGAGAAAGCATCGCGTACCGCTCCAGGGCGAAATGCGCTCCAAAAAAACCCGACAACTTTGGGGCAATTTAAAACGTATATATCGTCTAAATGAACGAAAATTCGGTTTGTGGTTAAAAAAGGAGGTCCCTTGCATTATAATGTCCTTTAGAGCGACGGGGAGGCGCTTATTAGTTGAAAGAACCCGTGAGCTTCCTCAAATAAGAGCCAATCAGAGAGGGAGCTTGGAAATGTCAGCGGCGTGACTCCCCCCCTCTTCTTCTTCTTCTTCTTCTTCTTCTTCTTCTTCTCCCTCTCCTTCTTCTTCCCCTTCTTTTATTTTTTCTTCTCTTTTACGCACACATACACACGCACAGACACAAACGCGCACCAAAACACTACAATTCAATTCAATCCTCTGCCATTCCGTCCTCTGATTTATTAGCTTTTCATGCTTAAATTATTCCACGTTAAACATCTTAATGTGTTTGTTTAATCTGGCGCAGCCCCGTGCCCATGACAGGACTCCTGTTTGTGGAGGTATACGTGTAAAAAGAATAATAATAAATAATAATTTAAATATCAGAGGCGAGCTCTGATTTCTGCAGAGGCTGTTTATTTATTTATTTATTTATTTATTTATTAGGAGATAGAAAAAGCGCACAGCAAATGCGTCGCCATTAAATAATTAGCCGTATCAAAATCTCAATTTTCAAACCACTGGACTGTGTCAATTAGCCCGTTTACAAACAGAGAGGGAGGATTCATTTCGCAAATTAACGAAAAAGTCTTTAAATTAAAACAATTTTCAAGCTGATTACTCTTTGGATATTTGGAGAAGGGGGTTTGTTGTCTCTTTCTTTCTTTTTCTTTTTTGCTGCTGTTATGACTGAGTGTGATATCAGACTGAATGTGATTCTGTGTGGATTTAATTCATAACACAAACAAATAAGAGACGAGGAGCCTTCTATGCGCCGGGTCTCTCCCCTTTCAGCCCCACTTCCCTCCCCCGTCCTTGGATCACAAACAAAACGAATATCGCTCCCCATTCCCCCATGGCAGGTGATTTGTGGAGACAAATCGGGGAAATAAATAAATAAACGAGTACAGATGGATTTAAGCTCTGCTAGTGATCGGCCGCTTTAACTCCCATCGACTTTTCATCAACGCGGGCGCAATTAAAGGTATTTAGGCCTGTTTGGTTGAAACAGAATCAGACGTGCTGGACCCTAAACGATTGTTCCCCTTTAGCAGGGGTCCATAAGTAGGTCTATTATACAATTAACAGGACAGCCATTGATCTGCGCTCCACTCCTACTCCTCCAGACAGTGCTGGTTAGAGAGGGCTTTTGGCAGATGTCAGGGTGAGCCTGGTGAATAGACCACCGCCTGGGACTAAATAGGTTTCTCCGCAGCCGCACAAAGGAGGCGTCCGAGCGAGGAGTCCTCTCCACCACGTAGCGGGCTATAGGCAGCTCATCTTTTATGCTCCTCGGCCGCAATCTGCCGGGGGCGCAGGGAAGTAGCCTATATGTGGCACAGCGTGAAAACTTTAGGAAATGGACTGGTGCATGGTCCACTGAGATGAGGAAAGCTGTGACCAGCTCCCGGAGGTTCAGGAGAAGCAATCAGCAGCAGCAGCAGCAGCAGCAGCAGCAGCAGCAGCAGCAGCAGCAGCAGCAGCAGCAGCAGCAGCAGCAGCGCCTCGACTCGTTTTATTCAGACGTGTAAACCAGGAGAGAGGACAGGACAGGGACTCTGTGGTGGGAGTTGTGTGAAGGCCAGACCTGTGTGTGTGTGTGTGTGTGTGTGTGTGTGTGTGTGTGTGTGTGTGTGTGTGTGTGTGTGTGTGTGTGTGAGGAGCTTGAGCCTGGAGAGACGGTCTGTATGCGTTGGAAGCTGTTTTATTTACTATTAGTGTAAGTATGGAGACTACTGTGACGTAAATAAGTAAATAACTACTGTATTGTTGAAATGTACTCAGCACATTAAGGTCAGAGATCATGTTTTATTTATTTATTTTTTTCTAATAATATTAGCTGCTGTTACACAAAATGTACAAAAATACAATGGATAAATCGGGAATAATTTTAATAAATTGTGGTAATTTTATTCTAATTCAGGGTTATTTTAAGGTCCGTATGCGATTTACTGTGTGAATCCAATTGGATGAAATAATATATTTTTTAACAATAAATAAAATTAAAAACACGTATATACCATTATTATTATTATTATTATTATTATTATTATTATTATTATTATTATGATGTAGTAGTAGTATTAGAAGTATTAGCATAGTAGCAGGATAATTATTACATAATATAATAATTGCTATAATTGTAAGGTAAATAGTATTTTTTTTTCCTCCCTTTCATTTTATTTTATTTTTCTTTTCGACAACAGATAACAAAACAAAAACAGTAATAAATATATATTGGGTTATCATTTTTGCCTTAAAAGTACAAAGCCTGATTCAAAATTAAAAAAAAAAAAAAAACTAAATTAAAACTCCAAAGGTTGTGTGTGTTTGTGTCGCTCTGCGTCTGAAGCCCTACATGGGAACTACTGATATTGTGCTGTGTTGCAGTGAAAGCAGCCCCCGGACAGCAGATATCCCCTCAGCTGTCCGATCCTCAGGCTGTAACTCATCGCTGTAATAAGAGGGACCCACTTGAAATGGGTCTATGTCTCACTCAGCCTCCCTAACTGGACCGCATCAATCTTCCCCCCAGTAAAAACACACTCGCATACAATCCTCCCGGGTTAATGCGGCGCATCTGAGTGCGGAACGGCTGTTTACACGCGAGGAGACACTTTTAATGGAAGCGCACCAAAAACAAATGCAATTTTGTAGAGGCAATTTCAAAGATCAAGAATTCCGTGTCCACCCTCTCCGCGGTTTTTTTTCTTTCTTTTTCTTTTTTTCCTCTAGCAATCAAACTGCGTTAAATCCATTGCTCATATGGGCCTTTTGCAGAGCAGGTTAAAACAATACGAGTGACATGCGGCAGGTGCGGGGATAAGATCCTTTACACTACACACACACACACACACACACACACACACACACACACACACACACACCACAGGGCAGCACAGACCGGTAGGCGAGCCGGCTGTCTGGGGCCTATTGCGGCGCCTCGTAGGCATCTGCATTCGCGCAGTTATAGAAATCTAAAGGGAAAATCGATTTTCCAATCTGCAGGAACGGCTCCCTAACAAATCGCACAGTAGTTTTGCGCGGGTGATTTGATGACAGTCGGAGGAATAAGAAGCAGACCAATAAGTGCGTTGCATCCGAGCCGGGGAGCTGCGGAGAGAGAGGCGAGAGCGGAGAGCCTCAGACGGGCAAACCCATTAGAGGCTCCCCTCTCCGGCCACCCAGCCTCGCAGCACCACCCCGCGCATCTCATCCCCCAATTAGACCCGCGGCCCCGCGCCTGCTCTCCGTTCCTGCGTGATCTGGTGCACAGAGCGGTAATCACGGCCTTCAAATAAAATAATCAGCAAAGAAGAGCGATTTCCTTAATGAGGAGGAAGAGGCGTGTGTCACGGAGAGAGGGCGGTGTGGTGGACGCGTGCGTGCGTGCATGTTCTCGGCAGTGGTGGCGGTGCGGAGGAGGTTATTAAAATAGCAATGAAAGTCACAATAGGTGTCATTAACACAGTGGTGTTGGGAGGCTCAGCAGCTTTAAAAGTGTCTCATTACTTCTGCTGTTAATAGCTGACCCCGCAGCTCGGGAGGTCCACACACAACCTCGGGTTAAGGTCAAAGGCATGTGTGCTCCATCAGCAGGAAGTCCAGCACCTTTATCCTGTCCTGGTGTAACGGTTCAACATCTCCAGCACTACCAAGCACACAGCCTGGAGACTAAGATCAGGATCACAAACAGAAATAATTGATCAATGAATGTGTCAAATTGTGTCTTCAGCATTATTCTCCCTCTGCATGTAAATACAGAAGTGCCTCTTAAAACCAAGCGCTTCACCCAGTCATGACCATCAGCTGTAACATGTTATAGAAAATTGTCAAATGCATTTTTCCAGTTGGAGGCGGGAACCCTCAAGGTCTGCTGTGGAAGCTGCTGAGACATGTGGCTGCAAATGAAATGCAAAAAAAAAATATTACAATGAGAGTTTTAACCCTCAGATTTAAACTGGATCAAGAAGAACATTGGAGTTGTTCTGAATCCACCCGTAGCAACTGTGTAAAATGACTCCTATTAGTTTTTTTGAGGTGCTGCCATTTTCTGCATCATATTCATTAGTCGCATGGGGGTTACTCACAAACAACTGTGGTGAAAATCCAGGTTGTCATTTGTGCTCACTGTGGACATGAGTGGGTTAATAAAAGTGCACCATAGTTGTGATGTGACCAAATGATGCCTCATAACGCCTCCACAAAGAGAACGTAAATATTGACCACAAATGTTCCGTCTGATCGGTCACCTAATTGACTAAAAGGTGAGCCGGCTTAAACATCACACACAGCCACCAAATGTCCCAACAACAACACAAGGCTAAATTATAGCTATCATATATCACTGGCTGAAACACAAAGGAGATGGACCTGCCAAAACATTGTGTGGAAACCTAAAAACTGTCAATTTTTCAAATTGTAGTTTACTTCAAATAACGTCCACATGGACACATTTCTGCACCTGAAATGCTGAAGATCCATGAGAAATATCTTGAAATCGAAGCGGTTTCCCTCCTCCTCTGTAAACTGGACATTTCAGAGATAGAGGAGGTTAAAGGCCAACAGCAAAACAAATCTACTCTGAAATCTGTTTTGACAGCTTATTGTCTGAGAGCACCTACGGAGGCTCAGATAAAAGCCTGATTCCGCCTGATCATGAGCCCTGTATGTTTTCATTATTCCCCACGCAGCGTAAAAAGCAGCGGTGCTTGAATGTGCTTTTCTTTTCCTTTTTTTCTTTTTTTAAATTTTCTGTGTATGTTAATTTAATTTCTATGCATAAATACTCCCAGTTATTTAATTAATCCCTTCTTAATCACAATTTAAAACAGAAGCAAAATATTGAGGTTGGAGCATTAAGTGAAGTCTGTAATCTATTGTGACCTCAGTCATTTCTCCCACTGATCTAATCCCTTCTCCTTCCCTGACACCTTGACTTTCCCTTCCAGTTCTGCTCCAGCTATTAGAATATGTTCTTTCTTAAGTCTGGTCATTAGTTAGGTCCATTACTGTGGCTCCATCATTAGGAAGCTGTAATGCATCATTGAAGGTAATGAGTGCCTTACATTACAGGTGCCAGCGAGCCTTATAGACACATTGAATGAGACCCCCTTTCTCTGCTCTGCAGTCCGAAAACAAGTCTGCTTTTTACTCCTTTTAAACACACATCCGTCCAAATGAGCCGACGGTGGCACGGCTAGAGGCTGAAAGATGATCTGATGGAATATGAGAGATTTTATTTACGTGCCGGAGATGCTTTGTGAGGATGAAGATGGCTCGGTAAAGCACAGCCGATTGTGACTGTTCTCGTAGAAAACGCACACATGCTCGCTCACACAGCGCCCACACGCACACTTGTGCCTCTAAAACACCAGATAAAGGGGAGGACTTGGGTCAGTAGTGTCTCTGAGTGGCTTGAAATTAGAAACATGTGCTGGTAATTATCAAACTGCAGCAAAGCCACATCATGCAATTTAATGCCTCAGCAAATTAAAGAATAAATGGGATCAGTCTCTTTGACCTTGCTCACTCTGACTTGCCGAACTTGATCTACCTGAGACTTCAAGTGTGTGACTCGCTCACTTTGAGACACACACACACACACACACACACACACACACACACACACATACGCACACACACACACAAAGGGGAAAGAAAGATGTCCCACATAAGCACACATTCTAGAGAAAGAGGGGAGCGGATTGTGTACAATGTGAGAGCTACGCAGTGAAAACCTTTTAAAACAACAGCACACAAACACTTGTTGTGTTCCTCCGCTCGTGGTTCTCAGTGCGTTACCCAGCGGTTCAGCTCGCCTCTCACTCCACCAAATCCCACTCTCTTCCCATCCATCCATTCTCTTTATCATCCTCTCCTCGTCTCCTCCCTCCCTCTCCCTCTCCCTCTCTCTCCTTCCTCCTCTCCATACACTCCGCCACATTTTCTGCTGCTTCCCCGCTAAACACGGTGCACTACCCCTCCCAAGATTAATTGATCATCAATTTAGCTCTAATTTGGACCAAGTCAGCTGGTAAATGGGGCAGTTTTCCCTGATTGTTAGTGAAATGTGTGCAAGTACATTGATAAATTTTGATTATTTATCAATTACAACCAAATGAACTAAATCTATTGAATAAATTCTAGCCTGATTGCCATAATAGAGTTTGAAAATGTGGCTATTGATAATGATTCCGGCTAATAGTCTTTTCCGGCCGCGGTTGCCGGCTTGTCGGAATGACAACACAAAACTCATTTTTCACAGAATCAGCTGAGTGAGTGCGAGGCCGATCTTTCATTAATCAGTCACATTACGGAGCTGATACACCGTAATACGCGACGCTTTCCTCACAAAGACTCAAACACTTTGTCATATTTTATGTCAATTACCAGTCATTTCGTTGTGTTCCATCAAGACATCTTGTAATAGTTAACATATGCTAAGGTAAAGCTCCCCCGTCCCGCCCTCCGGGAGATCCATTGGAGGATGCCGTGTCTGTGTTTGTGGGGAGAGGGAGAGGGGAGACGGGGGGAGCTGATGATGAAATGGGCCCTGCTCTTAATTTCTTATTTTCCCGAGCTGAGGCGCTTATGGGAAGGGTGGAGCACGGGCTTTTTAAATGGACCTGCCACCGTGTTTTCCCAAAGTTAATGGAAAAGCAGCTTGCTGGAAAATAGGAGAGGGAAAAATTGGAATTAGGTTCAGAGGCTTTCACACACAATAACAAGGGATAACTATGAGGCTCGAAGACATACAAATTAGTGCTGTCATTGTATCCTCAGACCATCAACTTAAAATCATCGTTTTTATTTATAATGCTATCAGAAAAGTGTGTGACACAATTACTCGTCTGAAATCATACTGCTATTTATTTTACATTTACTAAAATGACAAAATGCCATTAATATAAGGTTTTACAAAAATTTGACTAGTTACTGAGGAATGAATGAGAAATGACTCAATAATTAATAAAATGTGAGTAGTTATCTAGTGTATAGTAGTTAATGATGAATTACTAGAGAACAGATTGGGAGATGCTATATTAATGAATCATTAGGTAATGATTCGTTCATGACTTCACATCACTTTCTTCATGAGCCATTCATGATTAACTCTAATAGCATGAAACTAGCGATGACTCATGAATTACTAATTATTGAATAAATTTAGTCTTTTTCTGCGCCTTAAAATAAAGTGAAAAATAATAATTATTAATTACTTAATAACAGTTACTATTTTTGTGTTCCCTCAAGTAGTAATATGTAGCACTGAGTTACCAAATACTTACCACTTAATTACTAGTTACAGTCTGTTTTCTAGTAACTCGTCATTATTGACTATGTAGTGCTTGAATTACATGAGTTACTTAGGGAGTACTAATTATCATTCATTCCTCATACAAGCTTCAGTAACTACTCACAGATTTGTGTACCTTGT
The DNA here is from genome assembly GCF_904848185.1 of Acanthopagrus latus. Taxonomy (NCBI): domain Eukaryota; kingdom Metazoa; phylum Chordata; class Actinopteri; order Spariformes; family Sparidae; genus Acanthopagrus; species Acanthopagrus latus. The sequence goes on from NC_051043.1 coordinate 21,777,770, forward strand.
TGTAAAGTGTGACACAGTTGCTTGGTCTGACTCTTTTATTCTTATTTTTTACTGAATATAAACTGTGAAATATTGTTTAAAACCTTATTTGATCTTGAATGTGTCTTACATTTGCACTCTCCAGCCTTAACACTGCACGGGAGGAGAGGAAGGAGCTGAAATAACTGCATTATCAGCCTTTCCTTTTTAATCAATGATATGAGCCCCTGTGCACCAATCATGGCTGCTGGAAGCAACTTAATGATCAGCATTTAGACTGGGCAGGTAAACCACTGCGCTATAGAGCTAACACAGGGGCCAACTGCAGGTGAATTAACCCAGTCCAGATCTAATATGCTGGTGTCAGCTCTGGTTAGCTCATGGCTAACTGTGGCCTGTATTGGCAGTGGCATAGCATCCAACATTGTCTCCCTCATATGCCAGCAGGCAGCTATCTATAATCGATGGCCACTTTTAATTGGACAGGCTGTCTGTTAGTGGACAGACGAAGGTTGTGCAGTGCGGCGGGGGCGCGGTGGGGGGGCAACACTGTATTTACCACATGGTTATTGTGGATAAATAGGTTGGGGACGGCGGAGGTTTTCTCTATAAAAAGCCAATCAGGGCTTCTGCTGTTGCATGACAGTCAATTACAGCCTGTTTGAACATTTCACACAGTGACCCTCAACTATTTATAAGTGTGCAATCATAAGAATGAAAGCCTCTGGCCTGGTTTGAAATATTAATACTTCTATTCATTGTCAGAATACAACGTCAGTTTTTTGGATGATCTGAACCAGGCACTGAATAACTATTATGTGTAGTGTCACTCACACGGCACAGTCACCAGGATACAATGTTAGCATCATGTTAGTTAACGTTTGAAACTGCAGGAAACAGGTATTTCAATCCGAACAATGTTGTTTTCCTGATGAAACGTTTTGATTTTTGTTTGCCTAAACCTAATCAGAGGATAAACATAGTATGGTGACAAGAGAGAGGTAAAAAATTGAACCTAAACAAACGTCAAGTTGCAATATAAAGACAAAGACTTAAAGGTGCACTGTGAAGTTTTGGGGGACAACTTTTGATGAAAGGGAAAGATCTTCGTTTACAGAATTTTTTTCATGCCTACACAAACCATATAAAAAACCTCTCAACAAACTGACGTTAAAGGACAACAAGATTTCATACTGTTTTATGTTGTTTATATTTGGCGGACCCTGCCACCTTTCCAGTGTTCTGGGGACCATATTTTCCTCTGAGAACAGATTTTTTAGTCAGTTATGGAATTCAATAATATTTCTGAGTTATTATTACCCCATTAATATTGTAAATATTAAAATTCTGTGTTTGTGTGCCGTTTCTTCTCCAAAACTACATACTGCCCCTTTAAGTATAGACATACTTAACTTACATCTATTCCTGCAAATGGTTTGGCTCAAAACATCATTGGTGAATAATCCCAAAGACATTATACCAACTCTTTAAACAACAGATACAATTCAGCAGTTTACTATCTTACAGACAACTGTATAATTGTTTCCAGTGCCAAAGAAATAAAGAAACTTTCAGTGTAATTGAGCTGAGTGCGCCCATTACGTCTGAACACAACTCATCTTCACTCCTCTAAACGTATAGGTAGACTGCTGTTTAAGATACAGAATCAATAAGATTAGACAGAAATATATCCACTAATGTAGTCAATAAATGAAATCAGCCACTATTAGCCTAATTTCTACCCAGGCGAGCAGGTCAGAGAGGAGAAGGGAGGGAAAAAAAATGTGAATTAATTCTCTGTAAGCCGGAACGACCTGCTGATGCTGGGTTGAAAGGCTTTTCATTCCGTATCCACATACTATTCATTATTTCCAAAATGAACTCCGCGGAGGTAGGCTACACACTGCCTTGACTAATATGCCTAAGTGACTTTTCCCTTATTTCGCCTCTTGATTTGAGCCTCTGAGCCTGCAGTGCGCCACCAAATGCGTCGCCCACATCTGTGGCTGCATGTAAAACTGGCCTACATGTTATTTGTGGTGGCTGAGGCTGCATCTGAGGAACACTGCCCTAACTGTCCTTTCCCATTTCTCCCTCACATGACTGTAACTCCCTCAATCCCAAACCTTTATTTTCTCTCTCTCTCTCTCTCTCTCTCTCTCTCTCTCTCTCCCTTTTTTTAAATATCAGGCTACTTTTTTTTTTTTCCTTTTACAGCAGCGGATTGCCAGAGCTGTGAAGGAGGCTGGAAGCACGAGATGGAGGGCCACCGGTGGACATGCTGCTTTTGGCGCAGCCTCTAATTGATATTGAGCGAGCTGCTGGTGAGGAGCGCACAGGGCCACTGCTGGCTAATCTACGCTTTAATCAGCGTGCGTAATGAGAGTGGCGGCGCGCTCCGAGAGAAAAGAGACTTACAAGCAACGTCTGTCAGGGTCCGGGAGAAAATATTGGGTCTAATTGTCGCGATTAAAGAAAAACTAGAAGACACTGGGCTTTATTTTATGTGGAGAAGTTGTGATGGGAGGGAGTCGAGCTTTCCTTCAACACCACCTGAGCTGAGCCCTCAGGCGCTGTCCAAGGTGCTGCAGGTAACCGAAACACGGGCCCTAAAAAAAAAAAAAAAATCTCGCAATTATAGCCTCACTAGAACCTGATCGCAATTCTGGTGAGGTAAGATAATTAGCGAATGAGGCCGCTATTGTAACGGAACAGTCCGTACCGAAGGGAGAGAGGGGAGGAGGGGAGGCAGGAGGAAGGCAGGCGGGCAGGCCGCAGACTGAATAGCAAGCGGAACATTAGGAGAGGTGTGTGTGGGAACACTGTCAGGCAATTAACAGGGCATTAGGGAGGATGCGCACGCACATACGCTCGCATGCATACGCGCGCACATATGACACGGCCTCAACACGCACACCCGCGCGCACACACAGTCGCAGTGTGTATGGCAGACCAGAAAAATAGAACACGCCGAAGAGAGCTGACATGTTTGAAACCTATCGTTTTTAATTGTTGTTGATACTGTGCCAGGTGTATTGGTAATGTGTGCTCCTAGTATGGTTTTAAATTCTAACGTTTCTTTCTTATTTTTTTTAAATTTTACTTTTTAAATTAATCAGGAAACGACAGACAGGCAGCAGCACAGCCACAGACACAACACAATTACACCCACTAAAAAAATAAAGAGTCGGGTAAATTGCTGAGAGAGAAACTATCAAAACACCTACACACCACATTTAGAATCACTCCTCTGTATACAACAGATCACATTTACACCTAAATAGATAAAATGTAGGCTGTAAAAACAAAAAATATCCCACATTAATTCCAAACTATAATAATATAACTGGACATTTAAAACATGTTAGTCTTTACTGGATTTGGATTTCAAGAGAGAGAGAGAGAGAGAGAGAGAGAGAGAGAGAGAGAGAGAGAGAGAGAGAGAGAGAGAGAGAGAGAGAGAGAGAGACAGAGAGAGAGAGAGAGAGAGAGAGAGAGAGAGAGAGCAGGGCAGCCGAGCGCCATTTTACACCCAGAGCCTCAGCAAAGCTGTCTGACAGTCTGCCTGTGGCTGAGATTAGCCTCATCTATCCGGTGTCAGTGACGGTCGTGTCCAGAAAATCACAGCATAAACGGGTCTGACTGAGGTGTGAGTGTGTGAGAGAGAGAAACAGAGAGAGGGAGAGGGAGAGAGAGAGATGGGGGGGGGTCAGCTGATTACTCAGACAAACAGACTGAAATAGACTGCGGTGCTGCGGGAATGTGCGGGGAGGAGAGGGATGAATTGGGTTTCCATGTGACAGAAACAGAGCACACCTCAGTCTTCCCCGGCCGGGTCCACTTCCTGTCCCCGGTGCTCACACTCTGTCCTTCCATCAATCACACCTGCGTGAACACACACACACACACGCCCGCTCAGGCACGCACGCGCACACACTCCTGTTGTCTCTGGGTATAAATAAGGCGGCCGATGCGCACGCACAGCCTTTATTTTTAAATTGTTATCAGCGCACAACCGGAGAGGGATTTCCCCCCTCACTCAACAAAATGAGATATCCATCAGTCCACAAAAGTGACAAGTTATCTAACAAATTGATTGATAGCACAAACTGCAGAGAAATCATGGCACTTTTTAAAGGTGAGGAGGCTCCTGGAATCACTGGCTGACAAAATGATTACACTCGCACAAAGTGGCTCGTGTAAATTTAAGGGGAATGACTGATGGACCTCGGTGGCCGCCGTTGTTATGAATGATATTGTGTTTTTGGGGAAGTTTTCTTAGTCGTCTTACTTAACAACAATCATGTGCAGAATGAGGGGGCTGCTGGGAAATTTAAAGGTTGCAGTGAATATGTGTGGACACAAATCCGAGGCTCACACTGTGAGTTTAAGCCGACGGCCTCTAACACTATAATCACTACAGCAGACTACTTATCTCATTTTTAAATTAAACCACAGATACAGGAGCTTGTTATTGTCGGTCTATACTTTCATTAACACACTTTAAAACCTGTGGGCTGTTAGAATTAACTTCTTTAAATAGCTTATTTAAGAAGTTTCAGCCTATTTTGCGTATTAAAATATATATATTTTTTGTTGCCTGAATTAACTGAAAACAAACACTGGAGCGTCTCGTCTCTGTTTCTCTGCGGCCCATTTGTAAAAATGTCCGGCGGGACGGGGAGATGGAGATATCAGGAGCGATCGTATTTATGAGGCTTTCTGACAAATAGGCGCAGTTACGCTCCGCCGGCGCACTGCCTGTTTACATAGACCAGCTCCATTTCAGCGCCGGGCGTTTTATGGAGCGTGTACGTGCGTGAGCTTCAGCATGTGCGTGCACGTGTGTGTGTGTGTGTGTGTGTGTTGTCCACAGATGGCCCTGATGACCTTGGAGAGGGTCACCTGTGAGGAGGTGACAGAAAACAAACCAGAGAGCTTCTTGGACGCGGACAGCTCCGGTAAAAAAAAAAAAAAAAAAAATCCTCCCAACACGTGAAGCTGCTGAAGTTTTGAAGGTGACTGCTTGATTTCCCCTCCTGCGTGTGGAAATGCCAACGTCCTGCATGCACCCCTGCCTCTCCTGGCCCCCCCTCCCACACTCTATGCGCTCTAACTGCCTATTATAGCTCACACTGGAGCGACCCGGAGTTATTTCCTACACAAATAAAGTGCCTTTGAAAGAGATTAGAGAAATATGTATGAATTTCGGCTTAATTTATTTGATCATTCCACATTACAAAGCAGCGTAGTCCTCAAATGTGATAACAAGTTTCCAGTTCCTTTCATTATGTAAGAGAAATTAGACCTCGATAGGGTTTCACTGGGGCGCGGTGCTCCCTCGGATGAAATGTAATTTGTGAGGAGAATTTGTTGTATCTGTCACAAATATTCCCAATTAGCTGCGTAATTATTTGAGGGTTTCTGCAATTACGGCTTAAACCGGTAAATTTGAAGCTGTGGCTGTCCCTAATTGGTCTAGATTTGATATTTTGCATATTTGCATAATGAGGAAATTGGGAGGAAATTGTGTTCATCCATTTGTGAAAAATTCTATGAATTTTATGAATCTGAAAGCCATCCCCTTGCGGTCGGTGACTTTGCCTCGGCTCCCAGAGGGAAGCGGGGCGGGGGCGCGCAGGGGCACGGTCACGTCTCCATGTGCGCTCCAGACGCACTCAGGGTGAACGCGAGAGCCTCGCAGCGCCGCTCTCTGCAGGAAATGTGGCAGAAATCAAGCGCTGGGGATAAAATGTTATTTAAAAAAATATATTTTGATTGATATTCAGTCCAAGCCATAAAAGCACCACAGTGGGATGTATGAGAGTGTACATTTGTGATGGAATCTGCTTTCTGCCTCTGTTCGCTGATTTATGAAACATTAGCAGAAGGGCCGCCGTTATCTTCTTCATTTTCCATCAGTTAACAAACAATATGGCTGTATGGGTTTTTATTAAGAAGTCTTTGATTTTGTCATTAGGTTTATATTAGATAATTCATCCAGATTGGTCTGTGAGACTTAATTATGCATTATCACAGTGTGCTGATTGATATTGAGAAAGCTAAGTGTTCTATGTAATTGGTAATAAAGAAGGTAATTTTAGAAATTTGTCCAATCAGTAATGATTATGAGGCTGTGAGTAGGTAATGATGTTAACCCTACTTGCCTCTTACACAGTCCACTTCTAGCATATCAAATATTAAATATAATAAGCTGGACAAAAAGAGGAAATGCCCTGCTCACACACATTAACATTACAAGAAATATTTTTACTTCCTAAAGGGAATTTAGAAGAACGAGTGCGAGAGGCCGGACCTCAGGGGGAGTCAGAGGATTCACCTCTGAGGTGTTTCTCAGACAGATGTGAAGGCAGCACCTGGTTATAGTGCTGGTCGAGTGTGTGTCCTCCTCATGTGTGAGGGCTGTAGCCCGCTGAGAGCCGTATATCAGAAAGCAGTAAAAGAGAGACGCTAAGAGCACTGATGAATGTCTGAGAGATAGATGTGTTAAGTGACCTTGGTACATTACACTCTCCTTCAAAGCCCCGAGCAATGAAGATTAGTATAGTCTTATCTTGCCATGCCAAGTGTGTGCATGTGTGTGTGTTTGTAGTCTATTGCCTGTATCTGAGCCACTTATCCAACACTATATAGATATTTGAATAATAGCACTTGAGTATAAATGTGTCTACGGGTCTGGTCTCTTTCAAATTATTTATTGATTTTTTTACCCCTTATATTTACAAATTTGCATGAATAAGTTGAATTCTGTTCTTAAAACTGAAATATGTTATTATTCCTGGTGTAAATAACAATGTTTTGTTTTTTTTTCCATTTTAACATCAATTACAGTGCAGATTTTTTTTCCATCGATTAATACATTTTTAAGTCTATGAAATGTCAACAACAGCATAAAAATATGTCAAAGCAGCTTCCTTGGATGTTGTTTCTTGTCTGAGAAAGAGTCCAAAACCCAAATATATTAAATCTTCTATCATTTAGAAACAAAAAAAACCAGCAAATCTCACATCTGAGAAGCTGGAGCCAAAAGATGTCTGGCTTCATAAATGAATGAAATGAATATGTCATTACCAAAATAATTTTTTTGATAAAACTTCAGCCCACTGGAGTATTTGGTTCAACCAGGGCCGGATGAAATGAGCAGGCTATTTGGGGCTGTACTTTTCGGGGGGCCCCCCTAAATGCACAATTTGATATTTGGTAAACAAGCAAAATTACTTAAATGCCACATGATTATTACTATACTTTAGTTTATATTTCATCTTATCTAGATATAATTCAGTGTTATGGCAAAGGTCTAGCTAATGATGTGCATTTGAACAAAATAACTACAGAAACGTTGAAGTAAAGTTTCATAATGGAGATACTTTCAGATTTGTATGTTAGACATTATTTAAAGTAGGTAGTTCTTTTCTTCTCTGTCTGGACCCCCTTGTGGCGATCAGGCTCTAGGAATGCGCCTAGAAAGCCTAGATGCTGTCCACAATACAGCTCTGTTCTAATGTTAACTCTATTTTAATTGCAGGATAATATTCCCCCCTGCAACAAGACAGCAGATTTCTATAAAAGTGACACCAAAGGTTGTCATCAGACAGTTTCTGTTTCAACATAAGAACATTTTGCTGGTGCGGAGTAACATTTGGATGGACTCCGTCAGCGGAGACCCTGAATTACTGCGCCGGTCGAGGGAAGAACACGAGCCAAAAACAAACACAATCACGTTGATTTATGGGAGGGACAGCACACAAAATATCCTTCCTTAATATTCACAGGCAGCTCGTAAAATAGGCTGCATGATAATTTCACCATTTCATGGGATATTAGACCATAATGACCACAGTCCACCCCTCTACACCCCGCAGCCCTACAGGCTACACACACATGGAGATATACACCTCAACCCCTGGGCAGACCAGTGTCGGGGCTAATTTATAGGTGAAAATGAAAGGCGAGCTTAATGTAATGGCTCCTTACAGCCGGGAGATATTATTCGCACCATCACTCCATGGGTTCAAGAAAGGAGGAAGATTTGGAAACAAGAAGGGAGCGGCGATTAAAGACGAGAGCAGGTCAAGTGAGAGAGAGAGAGAAAGAGAGAGAGAGAAAAAGAGAGAGCGAGAGACTAAACACATCAACAGGGGGATTGGAGGGCTCACAGCACACATTCTGGTTTTTTTTTTCCTTTCCTTTCCTTTCGTTTTTTTTTTTTCCTCTCTTTTTATCCCCGGGAAAAAACAACAGCAGCCATGAATGTGTTCCCAATGAATCTACAACTACAAGCCTGAACAAATAGAATCACACACACACACAAACACAGCAGCAACAACAGCAGCAGCAGCTGAAACTGGCGTATTCTACTCTTTGAGTTAATGGGAATAAAATACCTCAGTGGATGAGTGCAGATGTGTTTGATACAAATAGTCATTTTCCTATTTGCTGCCTCATTGGGCATGATGAATGATGGAAGTCATGGAGGCGGTGTGATAAATGGCAGCACCTTGGCTCTACTGCATGGCCTATTGATTCTCCTTCTTTATTACCCCTCCAACCCAGCTGGCTGCTCTGCACCCCCCCCCCCCTTCTCTGTCTCTCTCAACGCACGCACGCACGCACGCACGCACGCACGCACGCACGCACGCACGCACGCACGCACGCACACACACACACACACACACACACACACACACACACACACACACACACACACACGCACGCACGCACGCACGCACGCACGCACACACACACGCATTCAGTGCTCGCAGACAAACAAATACACAAGTGCATGCAGCCATGTGCTCAGTGAATACACACACACACACACACACACACACAACACATGCAACACATGCACATTTGGGGATGCACAGGGAGTGAGGGAAGGCGAGAAAAAGAGGCAAAGAAAAAAGTGGAGGAAGGGTGAAAGGAGCGTAGTAGAGCTGTGTTTTTCATATTTATGGCTTAACAAAGCCATGAGACGGAAATCCACATCCGGAGGGCGAGAGGCAAACCCAAACATCGAGGAAAATCCAAACATACAGACGACTCAATTAAAGTGCTTCTGTGAAGGTGATTCAATCTTCCTGAAATTGTTTGGTTCATTTATAAATTCCAAGCTGTCAAAGACGGAATAGTTTGATGAGGGATTGGCCTGTGTGTACAACGCCATCAGTCACACAGACAAAGCGGGCAGGATAAATCAGTGATATGACCATCTACTGAGCTCTTCATCACAAGGTAATGAGGGTAATATCCTCCTCTGCGCGGTAACATTGTAGCACATTTAAGATAGACAAACAGATGAGCCTCATTCACACACTGAAGACGACAAGTAACGTCTGAGCAGCAGTGACAGGCATTTTTTTCTCTGTGACGTCAAGGGGACGACTTCCTGTCGGACAGCAGGAAGTGACACAGGTCAGAGGGAACGAGGTGAGAGGCCTGTGAGAGACAGATCAAGGAAATGTCTCCATCGTCACTGTCATACAAAAGAAAAGAATAAAAAAACAGCAGTCCATTTTTTTTTTGAGTATGCAGAAACAGAGTGATCAAACTGCGCTGACCTCTCAGAGTTCAATTTACCTGCTGCATCTCCTTGACCTTGAACCACAGAGATAATAATTCAGGGTCTTGGGCAGCTGATAAATGGCTTGTGTGTGTGTGTGCACGTGCCTGTGTCTGTGTGTGTGTCCATATCTAATTCAGCAAAACGGAAAAACAAATGGTGAGGGAGTGAGCTAGACAAACAGAGGCAAGTGCACACACACACACACACTCACACACACACACACACACACACACACACACGATCAAAAACACACCTGCTCCCACTAATCTGTGTTGTGTAATGTAACAGAAATTGCTGTTTTTCAATTAAGATCAACTTTGTTCCACTAGGCTGCAGAATAATAGAATCTTTTTTGGTCTGTGGTCTCGTTCGACATTTGCATTATTTTGTTTTTTAGTTTTCCATTATTTGGTTCTAACTGTCGGTGCAGCTGTGGTTAAATATGGTGGTTCGCTATATTTAATGTGTTTTGCTAATATTGCTTTGAAAATATAAGTGGTACAGCTTTACTAATGGTTAAGTAACAATTTACTTATGCTTGACATATCAGTCAGAAGACATTATAAAGAACAAGTTCTGGGTTGCCAGGTTGTGAAAAAGCACACTTCATAACAATATAATAATATATAATAATTAAAAACAAAACAAAACAAAAAACACGTAGATCTCATTTTCTAATGAGACCTGCAATGGAAAATGTAACTAATTTAATGGGAAGCACTTTTTTAATAAACATCATTGATAAATAAACACATTATTGATGATGTTCACTGTTAAGAAACAATGAAATGCATTATACACCTTTTATTAAGTAGTTCAAACGTTTTATAAACATCAGCTGCAAATTTATAATCACCATCACAAATAGTGTTTTCAGATGAACTACACTGTATTTATGAACCGTTTTCAAAGTAAATTAACATCAGTTGCAACTTCACAATAACCATTTTCTTAATGAATGATTTATAAAGCATTTCATTGGTTGTTAACAGTGAAATGACTATTTACTAATGTGTGAATAACTATAAATGTACCACCTATAAATGATGGTTATCAGTGAAAGTTTTCCAAAGTATCAAGAGTAAAGCTACAGTACTTGTAATGTATATAAACAGCTCCTATGACATATTGTATTATGTAATTATCATTACTGATGTATTAATGTGTGAACAGTGTTGTACCTGTTATTGACAGTGATACACTGTTATCGCAGTTCATCGCATTTTATAAGCTTAAGATGTTCAGTAAATCTGCGCAATAACTTTGAAGCTGTGCAATAACTATAGTGGATTGAAAACTATACAGTTTCTTCTGATAAAGTAGCATGGAATGGATATCAATACCTGACAACTGTTCTCAGGGTCAGTTCATGAACTTATTCCACCACTAAAATGATTTTAAAAAAACAAAGGAATTTTACAAAAATCATTAGTGATTAACCCGCTGATGGGGGATGAACAGCAGCAAAACTTAACGGCCTCTTACAGCAATCTATAATGCATTTCTAATGATCTATCAACCATTAATAAAATACATAACAGCAACACTAGAAACTGAAATTTCATAGTCAAAATAATATATGTCTTTACAGAAGATATCATAACTATTGACAAATACAGGTATATCAGTCACCCCTCACATCTACATTGTTGTGTGTTGTAAACCATTTATTGAATGTTAAAAGTGTGTATTTTAAAGACTAAATGCAAACTTAAAGTATTTTCCTTTAATTTCACAAATATTTTATATATAGTAAATAGGACATCACAACAGGGGTCAACACAGCTATGTGAGGTCAGTCCACCAGCACTTTTTAAACGCTAATTGCATTTTTGCTTACAAATGTGCGCACCTGTGTGTGTGTGTGTGTGTGTGTGTGTGTGTGTGTGTGTGTGTGTGTGTGTGTGTGTGTGTAGATAGTATGTGCATGTACATGTGCTGGCTCGATGGCTTCCACCTCACGCTCCCTGCTTTAAAAGTCCATTTGGACTCCTGCCTACAATCACCTTCTCGTCGTCGCTGTGGTAACGGAGCCAGGCCTAATTAGTATGCATTATCAATTAACAAACTTAATAGCCGGCAGATTGATTAGATCCTCAGTTATAGGGGCAGAACTCAGGCGAAACATGGAATGAAAAATAATCATACACTCAGGCCGGCATGCTCACTCTCTCTCTCTCTCTCTCTGTCTCTCAATCACACACAGCTACAAACACACACACACGCACACGCGCACACACACACACACACAGAGACACACACACACACACACACAGCAGCTCACTAACCTTCTCCTCCTCCTCACTTGTGTAATTACTGTATGCATATGGTGGTGAGTGGATTGGGAATGAGGCAGTGTGAGGTTTTAAATAAACCTTCAGCTTATAATGAGGCAGGCCGCCATGGCTAGTTTAGCTCTGATTGTGCTCCACTCTAATGAATGACAAACCTTCTCCACTGCACATGCATGCACACACACTCACAAACACGGAAACAACAGTTAACTGTGTATAAATAGGATAAAGACGTGTGCAGAAATGTATAGGCTACAGCTTTCCCTCCCACATACAGTCACAGTGTACATACAGTATTCACACACAGGGAGACAAACACACAAACTCAAAGCCACACACACACACGCTGAGGATGTAATCAGGCGTTAGGTTTACCCTCCTATCAGTCTAATGGAGGTTAATGAATGATTAGGTCTAATAATTTTAGAGTGGAGCTCCAGCAGAACCACGCGATGCATCAAACGCTGAGCAGAGTGAGAGCTTCAGCAGCAACAAGAAAACAAACTCGCCATCAGTGTTGTGACGGTGACACGAAAAGAAAGCCAGAAAATGATCATAACACTTGGAAAAAAATGCCTCCTTGTCCTGATCACTTGCTCGTGCTGTTTGTGGTGCTGAAAGTGTAAATAATCTGCTGGTTAAATACAGCCAGGTAATATCTTATATATTCTGTTTTCTCCTCCTATAAACTAACATATCAGTTTGAACGAACACAAGCAGGGAATCAGACGCAAGAGGGAAGAAAGCCTGGAGCTTAATGAAAGTGTTACACACCTTTAATCATATTTCTTTCTTTGAGTAAAATAGTAGTGCTAATTTTCCTCAAAAAATTTCCTCATCTATTATACAGTCTCCCAACGACAGTATGATGTGTTTCATAACAAATTTACAAGTCGCTGTCAAATTCAGAGAAAATGATGTGCCTAATCTAAAACAAATATAAATAAATGTCTGATGAAACTGTCATAGAAGATAAACAGAACTGTTCCTTCTGTTAATCCTAATTCAAATGTCATTGTCAGTCACTGGATTATAATTTTGTAAGGGTCTTGAAAAAAACAACTAAGGGAATCTCAAGAATACAACCCACAGTTAACCAGGGGTATTTTTAAATGACCGATGCATTTTGGGATACTGGTGTTGAGGCAGCAGTGGACTCAAAGCAGTGGAGGTGATATTTGTTTCCTTCCTGAGCACTGGCTACTATATGCAGGACTATAGGCCCAGTATAGAACCACTGACCTACCACATCAGTGAAAGGCCAATTCATGGGCATTAAAATGCAAACGCGCGCATATTTCAAAGTGTTAAATTTTATGAAGCATTTAAAGCACCATCCCTCCAGTAGTAAATCCTAATGGTCTTATTTCCTATTCATAATATTCATACTCGCCACCTCTAAGCAGTGACATTAAAAATGTTTGCATCTCCACCAACTTAGAGGTTGAAATTAAACTGAGTTTGGCAGTGAAGACACATACATATTTACACACAGATGCACGCACACACAGACACACACACATACACAGTGTGACTTTAGTGCAGATGTGCGCCTGGTCTCCTCTGCTGCATTGTGGCCCAGTTTGCAGCCATCTCCCTCTGATGTATAACTCGTTGTCCAAGCCTTAATGTTGATTTATTATCCATCCATAAATTAGAAAAATATGTTTGAGAATTCCGTGGCGCAGCCAGGCTCTGCGGACCGTCTGGGGATTGGCTGACGTGTCAGAGGCGCATATTGGCTCGCCAGGCAGCCTTTTGTTTCCCTGCACCAGCAGGCATTTAATGAGTGCTGATGGCTTAAGGTAAATGTGTTAGGACAGACAGCAACAACAGCCACAAAAACAGCCCGCTACATGGGAGAGATGTAGAGCCACTCAAAAGCAGAAACCAGCTCCCTCTCCTCACAGATGCATGTTAAACAACAACAACAACAACGTGATTTTCATTACAAATCATTTGGCTCCATTTTCAAATAAAGTTTCATAAGCAGCTGGTGACTATAAACTTCATGAGCAGTGTCTTTACACTACCTTAAAGACTGCCTTACTAATTTTACAAAGCTTCAGCCCTCCATTCAGCAGTTCAATAAAATGCCTCTCCAGAGCCAACTCATCATATTAGCTCCGGTTTCAGCGGTATGCAAGCCTATTTTTCTCTTATCCTGCTATTATCAAATAAGGTTGATTATTACTGGTGATGATTCTCCAGCCGCTCCTGGCTGACTTGTGTACCGACATACATACTAATTTCTAATAAAGCCTCAGACATCTCTAGGGGTAACATGTTGAAGCACAAGCCAGACTGTGCCACAGTCCCATCAGAAATGTTTTTGTGCCGTTGGCATTAATCACAGAAGTAATCACAGGTCAAGGTTTAATTTTGTGACATAAAAGCTGCCATGATGTTCGGCGGGAGCATCATTCCCCATTTATCCAGAACAGCCTCTAGCTCTGCGAGACACACTGTACAGTGCATAATCAACACACTGAGACAGAAACATCATTGTCATCTTGTCTTGAGCTGACACTGTCACTTCATTGTCATGGCTGTTAGGTCTGCTGTGCTGATGTCCTGCTCTACTGTTTATGTTACAGATGTTGCAGTAATCAGAGCAGCAGCGTGTGAAGGACTCAGCCTGCAACCCTGACCAGCATCACGCCTGCAAAGGTCATTGTGGAAATGCTGGATGATGGTGATGGCTGTGATAGAATGAGACATGGTTCCACTGAGATAACCCATTTTTCTCACATTGATACCACCGCCATCAGTGGCTCTTCAACACCTTTAGATGCTCATATTCCTCTGAGACACCCTTAAACACACAAACATGAACAGCTTTACAATAACTAAATGAAATTACTTTTAACACTAACATTTTTAGAACTGTACAAGCCACCTACACGTTAAGTATGTTTTTGTTTCCATAGGTGGAAAATTCTAAGCCACACGTGATAAAGAAAAAGAAAATCGCACGGGAATGTATGAAGTTCACATGTGAAAATGTACATTTCTTTTGTATATGAGGAAGCCAATCACTTGCGAAAATGTGTTATAATTTTAGTGAAGTTCATTTGGGTGTATAGTGTATATCAAGTGTATATCACTTATGTGGAAATTTTCTGTCATATGTGGAAAAAAGGAAAATCCCTTGTGAAAATGTCCACTTCACATGTTAGATTTTATTTTCACGTTAAAATGTAAGTTCACATGTGAAAACTGCATATCACGTATGAAACTGCAACGTTTTTACTTGTGAAAATGTACACTTTATATGTGAATATTGCCATTCATGTGTGAAAATTTCCATTCATATGTGAAAAAAATCATGTCATTGTATTAAAAAAAGACAATAACATATTAATGTATGTAATCACATATAAAAATCTAAATTCGTTCTGTGGAACCCTGAAAAAAGACTATCACAAGTGAAAACATCAAATTCACATATGACATTGTGATTTTTTCCAGTTCACATGTGACAATCGTACAATATAGGCAATTAAGCTAATTGTGTAGGACAATCATTTACGAACAATACGGCACTAATGTTTGCTCAATGTTTGTTCATAATTCATCACCACGTTTTAATCATCTTGTTAGAATTTTGAACCAATTACAGCACTTGTCACAACATTAGCTGGCCAGTTTACTCGCAAAATGGCTCCCCCCATTAGCCAGGATCTTGAATGCCTTTCCTCATCGAGAAAACGATGAATCTTTCTCTTAGAAATCCATATCAGTCAGGACACAATTGCTGTTTTGATGCCAGTCTGGGTTTGTGGAAACAACTGATGCACTTTTGAGGGGTGAGAAAATGATGCCTGCGAGGCACACTTATTGTCCGTCAGCGGGGTTAGCTATGTCTCAGTCTGAGCATTTATCCTGGGCCATAATGGGGTGCTGAGTTGCTGGTGGCGGCCATTGTTTAATGATCTCCTTGGGCTCTGGGAGTAAACTACTGCGGTAATCAGAAGGGTAAACTCAGCTATATTTCAATTTGGAGAGCCGCTCTTCCGTTCAGAGAGGCCGCTCTGAGACGATAAATAATAGGACTATTTAGCCTATCCCACAGGCTGCCTCTCTGACACCTACCCAAACACACACACACACACACACACACACACACACACACATATAAGTCAGCCTATAACAATTCACGTCCCTTCCATAAATCAGCCCCACTAAAAGCTGGTGATTAGCGACATCATTTAGCCCCTAAAACCCAAACAGCGACAACTGTTTCCTTCCCTGTTTTAGGGAGAAGATGGAGAGATGCACAGATGGTAAATTGGTTGGAGGGGGGGTGAACTGTAGCTGGATGACTGGACTTGGGGATGTAGAATAAATTCAATGCAGATTTCAGTTGTGGAGTTGAGATTATCTGGGCCATTTGTTGTGGTCAGTGACGTTTTTGACCTTGTACATTATGACATCATGTCGCCGGGGAGATAAATGTGTCCTTTCACTGAAGACTTGGTTGTTTATAAAAGGTCAATAAGGGTTTTTTTTTCCCTCAGGAGAGTGAAAGACAGTACTTCCTATAATTCTATGATATCTGTATTTTATTTCTGAACTGCACTTAAATGCATGTTTACTTCTCATAATGAGGTTTGATGGAAAAAGACATTTCCTCTTCCTTATTTCTACAGATGAACAAATAGACCTCACCTAAAAAAAATAATGTAAACATGTTGTTTTAAAAACATCTTAAGTGAGTAAATTTCACTTTTTTTTTTTTTTTTTTTTACTTTTCCACATATTTTATTATCTCTGCCCCCTGTACATTAATGCTCAAATTGAAATAAAATAAGCAAACATTCAATTGAATATATTAGTTTGCTCATCCACTGGTGTCAAATAAGCAGTTGATGTGAATCATTTTTTTTGTTATGTACACTTGTGTTCCGTGCCGGTCGTCGCGCCATTCCTGGCTCCATTTTTGTTCATTTAAAAAGCCGTTTTCTCGTGATATATGGACAACTGCACTGTAATATTCCTCTGCTTATGTTCTTATCAGGAGCTCAGTGAGCTCATGATGATTTTTTTTTTTTCATCATCTGCACATCAGCGGTGGAAGCAATTTTCAAATTACGGTCGGCCACTGCTGCAGCTTGAAACACGCGTCCCGTTCATCTGTGCTGGAGAACGTCGTGGTGAGAAGTGAAAGCACGTTGAAAACAAAATGTGAAACAGTTGACAGCGCCATGCTGTGCTTTGTGAATGCTGTATAAGAAACAAAAGAATAAATAATAAAGAAGTATTTATATCTTTAAACTTCAACTGCAATTTCTCTTTCTTTTAGTTTGATACAGTTCTTCAAGACAGACCTTTAAGTATCACAAGATGCTTCAACAACAGGAATTTTAATTTGAACTGACCTATACTTGGAACAAAATATGGTCAGTTAATGGGTTAAAGAGCAATAGAAACATTTTCCAGTCAATAATATCCTCATCCTTCAAACCAGTGATTTACAAGCACCAATAAAAATCAAACAGATTAAGCGACCTAACCCAACAATTTTCTCATCTAACATCCTGCAGCACTGTTCTGCTGGTCTCAGTGGAGAAGGATCAGACGTGTGTCTGATGATGGCTTCCTAAAGAGCTTCAATTAATGGCCTGTCACTTATCATTAGAACCGCTGAAAGGCGGGACGCCGGGGAGCACGATGCAAACAAAGGCACGTTTTAGAACGTCAATTCTAAAAGCACCATCGACTCTTCTATTCTAGCCGGCCGGCCTCTGAGGCCCTCGTCCCTGCTGGCCCCGAGCCCGGCTGTCTCTCCTGGGGGATTAGAGGGATCTGGAGAAATTAGCCGTTTGGATGACAAGCAGAGGCCAAAGGACGAGCGGGTGTTAATGTCCCCTTTTACGGGAACAAAAGCAGTGGGGATTTTAAATAACACGTCTCCATCGCCGCCTGCGTCCACTCCAGTCACAGTGTGTGTGCGGTAGGTTCCTCAGCGGCGTTAATTGATTGAAATCGCGCGCTAACAGAAGGAATTGGTGTGTCTGATAGCCTACATCGGCCTGCATCTGCGGCTCAGAAATCCAGCTCATTTTAATTTTTTCATGACTGGTGCCAGTTTAAAACGCAAACACTCACCCAAATCATCGTCATTTCCACAACAATATTTCCAAAACTGAATTAGATTTAAAAGAAATGTTTCTATTAGGGGCTAAAGGTGCAATATGTCAACATACACTTGAAGCAGTACGATTCCTAATGCATGGCATGGCACAAGCAAGGTTGTTTACTCTTCATTACTGTTTCAGACAGAGGCAGGGAGATCCTCAAAGAGAACATCCACAACAACATCCTCTTGACTGGGGCTCTGCAGTGCTGCTTTTGTCCATTACGCTTGGCCTCCTCATTGACAGCCAATAAATCATTCATTTAGAGGCAAAGCAGGGAGAGAATCAAACAGCCATTTCAGAGCCTGAGGCCTTTCACTGTAGTGGCTGCTGCAGGCCACAGATATAATGTAGAGTGGCTAGGCTGCAGGCGGGTGGAAGGGCTCTTAAGAGACAGGAGCGCATTGTTTGGAGAGACGGGAAACGCCGCTCTCATTAGACCTGGAGCTGAAAACCAACCTGAAAGGCCTGCTTCAATTTACCTGCCCTGTGCTTGGAATAAATCACCCCAGTGTGTGTGTGTGTGTGTGTGTGTGTGTGTGTGTGTGTGTGTGTGTGTGTGTGACTGTGAGGCATGCACACTTACAAACACGTGAACAACTGCCAACACCCCCCCCCCCACACACACACACACTTACAAAGAGCTTTATACATGCCTCTTCAGGTTTAGAGTTGTTTTAGCGCAGCGCTTGTTAAAGGTAAAACCTTTTACCTCTCTGCCTGCGATGGCCCTTTTATTAAGGTGCTTTCTCATTCAAATCAGAATCACAATTAAGCCTGTCCTGACTAGTGCTTTTATTTCCTCTTCTATGCTCTGTAGATTTGAGTACTTCTTTGCACAAAGCGACTCGAAGCTCGTGCACCAGTGAGACCGGCCACTGCACCCCAGAGCCGCTTTCGGGGCAGATAAATATATACAGAGATACTGTCATTTCCACGGAAATATTGCTGGAAAAGGATCAGGATCATTTTGAGCACAGATTTAAGTTCTTGGCCTGTCGCCATGCTGAATTTCACCAGAGCCAAAAGCTCACTCAGCGCAGCCAAAGTAAAGAGAATCTAATACTTTACACCAGGTAGTCAGGCACAGCAGGTAACACTCTGTGACAAATTCCAACACACACTGAGACAAAAGAAAAGAGAAAAAAAGGGAATAAATTACACAGTCACTGATGTAAAGACCAGAAAAAGTAATTGACACAGCGCGAGAGTGGATTGTTGGAAGAGGACGCAGACAGGAGACAAGCTTGGAAAAAGTGAGAATGGAAAGCGGGAAGCGGCAGAAATGTGGCGTCCAAGAATACTTAAATGCGGACGAGTCCCTCCTTGTCTCTGCTAATGACATGCTCGTCAAAGCCAGACAGAAGAACCTGCTCCACCAAGCCTGTCACAACACACACACACAGTCAACACATCTGTGTTTACGTGTGCGTGCCGGGGGGGATTCTCACATTGCCGCTCTGTCAGGGCGCAAGGTCCCACTGAGAGGTGATAAATCTCCTCCTGCCTGTCAGAGAGTGCTGGCACTGCATCCTCACACACACAAAGCAACCAAAATCTCTACTTGGGTCACTTTCGCATCTCTTTCCCTCCTTATTTCTGTGTTTCTTCTTCGCTCACTTTCTCATCCATTCGTCCCCTTAGCCTGCTGTGCCTCCGGCAGCATTCAAAATTAAGGTGTCACACTGGAGCCGATGGATTACACACACACACACACACACACACACACACACACACACACACACACACACACACACACAGCTCATAAATGAGGTGAAATGGAATCAGACTCTGATTGAATGGCTGCTTGAAAAACTGTGTTCCGTCCATAAGCACTACACTCCGTTTCAGCCCGTATCGATCTGTGCGTGTTATTTGTTTTGAAGTGAAAAGTACATACATGTTTGGACTAAAGACAGAGTCTTTGTCTCTCCAACTGCTGACAGGAAACAGCAGGTGATAGAGCAACATCATGAAAGGAACGGCCGGCCATTAAACTGGCAATAAGCACCTCTGAAATGGGTGCCTCACAAAACACTTAAGTCTGTTTGATACATGAACATCAAGTCATGTCAGACAATAAAGTGTCCGTGCAACAGACACTCAAACAGACGGGGGGGAAATATATTTGTTTGGGTTTGCACTGTGCAGACTACATCTCCGACTGTTATTGCAGCTGGAAACAAAACTTTTGCTCCAAATTGGCTTTAAAAAGACATCATAAAACTGTCTCTCCATCTTTCATCGACTCTCCTCGTCTTCTCCTTCCGTCTCCTCTTTGTGACTTTAGCTCTAAAGCAGAGGAGAGTGTCAGCGAGCGTTCTGTTTGATTCAGTGCTATCTAACCTTGCTTTATGAAAGCATTAAATTGATGGTTCCAGACCAGCCCAGAGAAAATGCACATAAAACTGAGACTAACTGAGAGATAATAGTCCTCGTAAACTGGCCTAAGAGCTCTATAACTCACAACGTCCTCAACTTGTTCCGTCTTACACAGCACGAGCTGTCGCATCCAAAATACTGATGGCCCGGAGGCACAAACTGCAACGCGAGTGCAAACAAAAGGGAAACCACACCACACCAGAGGAGAAAAACACAAAGACTGGAGCCTGATAATCTGTGGAATGGTATTTAAAGATATTTATCAATGACTTGTGTAAATCATCCCAAATATTTCTGACAGTGGGGCTAACAGAGAAATCAATGATATACTTAGGAAAACAATGCATTTCTCTGGTCGCCTGTCGCTAAAACTTCTGGGAGAGTGTGAGAGAGAGAGCTAGGAAGTTGGCGAACTAAACCGTGAAAGAAATTATATGACATTACCTCACTTGTTTACGTGTGAGTCACACTGGACAGATTTTCATCTGCAATTGTGGTTCTTTAATGATGAAGACAACAACTGCTGTGCACAGCTGAGATGCTGGTAATTGTTAGTTACATCAGCAGATAAAAGGGCATTTATTTTCTCGTATCTACTCTTGTATGCTTCATGGTGGAGAGCTGATGAAAAGATTTATACTGCTCCCATGTTTGTTCATTAAGTATGAAGCTAATTAGCTTAGCAAAAAGACTGGACCCAGTTAGTCCGGCGTCAGACAAAATACACCTACGAGTAGCTTTGAAGAACAGTAATTTAAACATTGTTTATTAAACAGTAAGTGTAAAAATGTCAGTTTGGCATTTTATGTAGGGTGATACGCTGGACTGTTTCTTGGCTGGCTGCAGTAATTCTCTCGAGTCTGCCTGGCAACTGTTCCCAGCCAACAAATAGATTGAATGTGTTTGATTATTGATCTTCAGAGGAGGTCACAGGAGAATTTTGTCAAAAACTAACCGCTAAATGTTCCACCCCATTTAATTGTGTAGTTTCATTACAACAACTACAGCCAAAGACACAAATTTAACAAAACAGAGTGCCTAACAACGATAAAGAATATAAAATAAAAACACATTGACAAGTGAAACACAACTCATATATCACAGTTTTGCTTTACAGAGCTCTACTGGAAGGTACAAATGATCTCTGGGCACAGGAAGTCCACAAAGGTGGTTCCATGTTACCAATGGTAACAGCTCAGATTCACTGAAGAGGGTGTGATACATCATTAGGGACTGCCCTTCCATCTTCCTACCTCTCGGGTCTCACAAAGCAGTGACATACTGTGGTTTTGTTGGCCTACGATCTTGCTGGAGATGATAACAATCTTACCAAATTTGTCCTCATTAACAACAGTTTTCAATCTTCGTTTCAAGCTAAACCAACAGGCTGCTAGCCCCAGCTTCCCATTTAACAGGCAGGTAACACTTCAGAATAGGGAACACATATCAGCCAATAACTAGTTCTTCATTAGAATATGCCTATCAGTGGCATTAAGGTCTATCCATCTAGTAGTTTCCAACCTCATCCTGTCAGGGACAAAAACAAGGCTTTTAGTGGACAAAACTTTGACAGTCAGCGTTACCGCAGTGACCAGAACATGTACATACTGTAATTTACCTTCCATGGTTAATATGTGTTCCCAAATCTAGACAGGCAAACATGAGAGTGGTGTCAATCTTCTTCTCTAACTCAATGCTGGAAAGTGAAGAAGCTTATTTCTTTAAATGTTTAACTTTTCCTCTAAATTGTGCGATTCCACAACAAATCTGAATGGCTCAAAAATCACAGAATAGGCCTTTAATGCCTCGGGGTAAGTATCACTTTGTCCTCCTCCTCTGTCAGATTACTGTATTTTATCAATACATAATACAATTACATTTCACCGCAATGTGGAGGCATGTTATGTATCTGTAAACAGTACAATATGATTTTTCTACATCACTTATGGCTAATTAAAACGGCAACCTGAAAAAATGTGTGTGAATGTGTGTGTATCAAGTAGAAGCAGCTGCTGTCAGCTAGAAGAGTGATGAGCCATGGAAGGGCAGCCTCAACTGTGTGTGTGCGTGTGTGCATGTGCGTGCAGTCAGAGAGAGATGAAGACATTTTCCATCCAGCAATCAGCACTACGGAGGCCTGCTCAGCTCTCAGCAGCCAAACTCTGGATCCTGGGCCTGCTGTGTTTTAAATCTACCCTCTGCCCCCTGACCTCATTTTACCTTTGCGGGATGTCACAAATCACACACAGCGCGAGAACAGGTAGAATATTAAAAGGTCAAATTTTCTTCTTCCTAAAACATGAGCGGAGGAATGACTGCTGTTGTATACGCAGACGACAACTGAAAGTGCATGAAATCTGTGGGTCTAGCGTACATCTCTGCAGGTTGCATGGGGTGGTAATGGATGGCCGGTGGGTGCCCGCTGACGTGTTATTCTTTTATAAAACATTGCCTCTGCGTACCGGAGCGCAGGGGAGAGCGTGTCACGCTTGTGATGAATGACCAGAGGGTAACATCTTCACTCCTGACCCCTAAACACAGGCGTGCATGCTCACACATAGACACAAACGTACACAAAATCAAGCATGCACATTCAGGTTAGTAAACAGATTTTTTTTTTTTTTCCCTCTTCCATGCTGCAAAAAGAAAGCACGCATAAACATCTGATGCCGTGAATCCACTAACAGATGGTGATCCAGATGCAGGTTGGTGACCTCTCTGTGTGTCTTCCCTTTAGAGCGTGTGCTGAATACAGAGAGAGGCTCCATCTTTGTATTCTTTTCAAGGCTCTGGCTCGAATTGGTTTCATCGCTTTATTACTTTTTATTTGATCACAGATCTGTCATTAAAAAAAGACTCCGTCCTTACTTCCTCTCATTTATCACGCAGCTTGACTAACAGGGCCTGCGGTCTTCAAAGGTATCTTCAGCTATGTCTCCATACAAAAGCATGAAAGACCAACATGAAACATCAAAAAGCAGCTCCTATTAACAGCCGCAGAGCAGGAGCCTGCTGGACAATGCCGGGGGACCTGGAGAGGTGAGTAATAAGCGCTGACCTTCTTGCATGCACACTGCCGCCACTTGAACGCAGCACACAGATGTGAAGCAATCAGCGAAGACTGCTAATACAACCGCAGCAGCGCTACACCTGAAGAAAGTGCAGAAAGGGAAGAGAGGGACAGAGAAAGAGATGGGAAGAGAAGGAGACATGATAGGGAGGAAAGCGAGACAGAGGGGACGAGGGGGGGAGACAACGAGACAAGGAGACAGAGACAGAGTGGGTGAAGGTGGCGGAGGAGGCAGCGGAGGTTTGGTGCGGGCGGGTGGGGAAGGGGAACAGGCAGCCAGTCTATTATCAGGGGTCTATAGAGAAGCATTTAGGGACAAATAGGACACCACCCCCCTGTCACCCCGAACCATTCAGCCCCTGTCAGCCCAGCCCATTCAGCCAAACCCCAGGGGGGGCGGCAGGCGGGTGGAGTGGGAGAGGGGAGGAAGCAGGATCGGGGTGGTGTGTGGGGGGGCTTCGAAGATGGAGCACCCCGGCACCACCCCTCCATGATGCCTCTGATGCTGTATCTTAGCAACGGCAGTCTGGGTGTGACCCGTAGTCATATGGCTCCATTCGGTTTCAACACACACACACGCACACACAGGGGCCCCGCAGTGCTTATCAGGAGCCAAAACAGACTCTCATGTACAACAATTAGCACAGTTCATGCACCCTCCACCCGCCCCCTCCAACCTGACCATACCAGCAACCCCACAGGGAGCAGACGTAATTACCATCAACAGACAGAGGGGAGTTTATCTTTACACACTTAAGATGATCCACTTTGCACACACACACACACACACACACACACAGAGGAGCGGCATCGTCCTATGACAAAAACTCTCTATTTCAGCCCGCTGTCAATCATATGCTAATCAAAGCAGCATATTGATGGCATTCCTCTCTCCCCGATTTTCATATGAAATTAGTATTTAATGACTTGTGTGCAGATTAATTACACGATAATGATATTTAATTGTTACCATCTAATTGTTGTGGCACTCTTTGTTTTGCACTTGCCGGGGAACTTTGTTTAGTTTGAGTTCAGAGAGGAACAGTTGGCTGGAAGACACTTCATTGAGCACGGCTCTAACTTGAAACATTTCAGCAGAAAAAAAGTAGAGCCTTTTAATCACAATCACGTTCTTTTCTGTGAAAAATTAGCACATGACGTTTCAGTTGAGTTAAGTGAAATTAAAGATGGAGGCTTGCATGTTTTCAGCGAGGGTTGTTAACATGCTTTGATTTCTTGGATTCAAAGTGTGTGTGTGTGTGTGTGTGTGTGTGTGTGTGTGTGTGTGTGTGTGTGTGGTTTATCTCTGCTGTCACCTATATAACAAAAGACACACACGTTCACACACACACACAGTCTTGGTTTGGTGATCCCCCTTTCAGAGGGATGAATGTCTCTATCAGGCTTGTTCAGGCTAATAGATTTATATACTCCATCTATTATTTATCCAAGGATTATCACTGTTGCCTCAGGGTAGTGATGTACAATGTTTACCATGACCTTGGGCCACGCACACCCACATGTGCACCCACACACACACACTTCCAGCGCAGTCAATTTGGCATGGAATTGGTGAGTGATAATAAACAGGCATGCAATAATTGTCCCAAAGTCACTTTGCTCTTTTTCAACCCTGAGGACCCTTACAAGCCAGTTCGGAGGCCTATTGAATAAGATTGTCTAGTGAGTCTTTATGACTACTCATTAAAACACACTTTTATCATTTGTTATAATATAGCGCACTCCTCTCCAAATGACATCATTAAACATAATTCAATCTTTACCTCTTCTTCATGTGTGCTGGTTTTCCTGATTTATCCACACTTTTATTTCATTTTCTCTCCCCAGTCCGAGGCAGCTGCAAACTGCTGCACTGCCCCTCTGTGGATGCTTACAGAGCTGCATGGTTGCCAACACAGATAACTGCAAATACAGGAGAGAGAGAGGAAAAAAAAAAAGGGAAGGCAGAGACCACTGAGGGAAAAAACCAAATAGTCCACTCAAACCAAATTGATCTGCAATATTACTGGAACACAAACAGACAGCGTCAAGTTTGCACAAATGCTGCCGAGCACAGACATTAGGCTCATGCACGCCGAAACACACACTCACACAAACACACACTCACAAGCACATATATATTATATATATATATATATATATATAAAATATATATATACACACACTCACGCATAGGGCAATTTAGTAAATGTCATCAGGTCTGCAGAAAGAGAGGGAAATAGGCCTGCCCCCCATCTTTGTATCGGGAACACAGGTGAGATTGATGAGCAGCGTCTGTTTATGATATCGGTTATTCAAGATGAAAGATGAGGGTTTGTAGAGGGGTTCCTCCCATTCACTGTCATTGATTTACACACACAAACACACACACAAACACACACACACACACACACACACACTGGGGATAACATACCCACAGTGAGTGAGTGTCCTTCCTTTGTCAATAGTCAAGGTTATTTCATATGCACCAGAATATTTGACTAATATGGTGATATCAAACCTTACCAAACAAAAAAAAAAACAAAACAAAACAAAACAAAACCAAAAAAAAAAGCACTCTGGGTGATGATGACAGAAAAAGACTGAGTTCTTAAGGGACGTAATCTCACAAGACAAGCCGGTAAGTACTGAGTGAACATCCATCAGGGAAGAAAGAACATAAAACTGTGGTTTAAAAGCAATAAAAGACGGTGGGGAAATTTGTGAGGAGCAGTCGGGGTAGAAAACGAAGCACTCAAGCCGGAGCCAATTCTGTTCTGGTGAATTAAAACCTAAACCTCTCTCGCATTAACATCCGCGGAGAGACAAGTGCCGCGGTAAGTGAATGTGTTGCCTGTGTTTGTGTCAAATGCCTGTTTTTTTTCCCTCCCCGGCCAATTAGAGTGACTAAGGCACAAAGGCAGCTAATTTTGTCAAGCTCCTGTAAATGGAGTGATGGATGCTGACGTGTGGTGGTGGTGGTGGTGGGCACTGTGAGTGAATGTGCGCCTCGTGGTTACTCAGCAAGGCCCTCTTCATTAAAGCTTCTTCTAGAGAAACACATACAGACGGACACGTGGAGAGAGAAAGAGAGAGATGCACAAACATTTCCTATTCAGGATGAATTAAAAACCTACAACACACTACTTTTCACAAGAGAGCATTCATTATGTGGCCCTAATGTAATGGCATAAAGCACGGGAGCAACAGCCTATCAAGTGCAGCAATTTGGCTTTTTTCACTTGTGCTGTTTCGTTGCTATAGGGTAATTTGTAGCACTCAGCAGGGCAGGGTAAAGTGAATCAAGATTAATTTACATGCAGCCGAACACTTAGGCAAGGCAGAGCGGTAAGCAAACGCACCGTCTCTGCGGCTGAACGGGAAGAAGAAGGAGAAGAAGAGAAGGCAGAAGAGGAGGAGAGAGCTGGATAATTAAGGAGCATCAAATGTGATTGCTGAAGGCAGATTAAAAAAAAAGAAAAAAGGCCACAACATGCCGACTGTGGTTGCTCTCAGAATGCAGCCTCTGCGTTTTAGTCGAGCTACACTGATGGACGCACGGGTACGACGGCGGCGCAGCCAACCAGCCACTCCGGATTCAGTCTTCATTAATTGTGCTTCAGTATCTCCCCTCTATAAGCACATTTTTCCGAAACATTAGTTTAGGGGGAAAGGGTGCCACACTCACTACTACAAAATTTAATCTACAGGGTAAGTGTACATCAACACAAATTCTAAACTATTTTCTTGGGTCTATCACAAATTGCTTGTTGCCGGAATCCAACACTACATATAGGATTTTTGCTCGAGTTGCAGAGATGTGATCATAGTTGATTGTGTGTGCACAAAGTCCAGAACCGACACAGCACAATCCAGCGTTTGTAACCAGTCTGCAGGTACATTTAGGCAACAAAAGCACTTTTAGTTAAAAAGGTGCAATGCAAAGGAATTTTAGATATGTTCAAAAGAATGTGAAGAAAGGCCAATTCGATGTCACGACGTCTATTTTCTGTGTTGCAGAGAAATCTGCTGAAGTTAGCATGTTAATTAGATAGCAACAGCCCATCCCAGACCACTAGATGCTAAGCTAACTGAGCTAACTTGCTAAGTGCAGCTGTTTGTAGCTCTTCCTCTGGTGATAGAGTGACACGTTAGTTTTGAATAGGAATTCAGCGGACAATTCTTACATTAATGTCCCTTTAAGTTTTGGAACAGATATTTTCACTTCGTATAATAGTTATGAGATGCAATCTGTAGGATTCGCTTTGGTAAAGATTGTTCAAAAGGTTGTGATTTCACTCAAATTCAGAGCTTAGGTTAGCACAAAGTTGAATATTCAGAGAAATACTCAGCATCAGATGCACAACAACACTGGTCAGGTAAGTAACATTCATGGATATGTGTTGAATCTGCAGCTGCAACACCCTGTCAATCACATCCTCTGTTGAAGGCATCACATCATCAGCAGCAGTTAACAGTTCTTGGAAGTATTTTTCAGAACATGTTCAGAATTATATATTTTTAAAAGAGTGATCTGCCACTTCGCAGAGTGGTGAGGACATGTCCCCTGGTGTCTCCTGTGCAAATGACGCCTATGAATTTGTCACAATCTCACAAACTTGATAAACGTGATAAAGTGTCGGCATCAAACAAGGCAGTGAATTGCCACAAAGTCCGTGGAAGAGTCAAAGAAGCTCCCCGTGAAGCAAAAAGCAGAGGTTATTCAATTGCAACGCTTGATTTAAATAACACATCGCCGCGCATCATGGTGACACAAAGACGAAGCAAAGAGTCCCCGAAGATGCGAGGCTGAAGTGACAAGGCTAACGTGGACAAACCGCCGCAAACATTCAGACACAAATGCGACTACCAGTGCGCCAAGGAGAGGGGAATGAAAACGCTAAATGAGCTGTTTGAGCCGGACACACATCTCGGAGAAGCGGTGGAAGCCGAATCCCTGCCCCACTGAACAGACTTAACATATCAGAGAAAGAGAAAGAGATCACTGGGATGGGATAAAAAGAGAAGAGCTGGTAGACTTTCTCCCCTCTATCGCTCAGTGGTAATGGACCCTGGGCCAGGCCTGTGGCAGGGGAATCTGATCAAGCATGCTTTCTCGGAGACGCGTGCACGCCCTCCGCATGCGCGCACGCACACACAGAATCGTTCTGTCAAATCTGAATAAACACAAACACACATCGGTCGGATTGTGGGGTGCAGCTTGGGGATTTGGGCCGAGCGTCTGGCATATTTGGCCATCTCAGATCTCCTGTCAGGGCCTGAATGCGGGATGACAGCGAGAGAGAGCCCGCAGCGTCTGGAGACCTGTCTCCATCTATGCATCTCTCACATAAACAAATTCTCCCATCGCTGTATTCAGACTAGCCTCTCTGCTCTATTACACACAACACACAGCTGCCACAAGCACTCAGACACCCAATCAACAACCACAGAGAGAGGGAAGGGGAAAAGGAAGAGGGAAGGGGAAGAAAGAGGAAAAAAGCAAAAAAAAAAAGGGAGGGGGGGGCAGCGGAGGGAGATGGAGGAGAGGAGGAAGCGAGACGGGAGCAGCGTCGGGGGAGATGCCGCCGAGATGAGAATGTGGAGAGGAGGACCAGTGCACCGAAACTGTGCTCAGCGTTCTGTCTGGTCGAGCAGGAACCTCCTAAAAGCAGGACGACGAGCAGCGTGGATGAAAGAGAAATGGGCTCTAGTGGGATGAGGGCAGGGGTGGGGGGCTAAGGGTTGCAAACACATTGAACGCATGAAATATTAGGACCACCTGCTCTTTCCATGAAATAGACTGAGCAGGAGGATGAGGCCAGACGTCAGGAGAGTGATCGCTGTGTTTTGTGTAATCTGAGGGATCAGGCAGGGCGGTCAGCACTGTCACCTTAGCTTAGCTGCAGAGGAGTTCGATCACAGGTTCTGCGTTTCATGTTTACATGTTCCTTTGCATGTCTGTTCCCTCCTGGTGCTTCGGTTTCTTTTGATAATTCAGGTAGAATGGACAGTGCTGAGTCACAATAGCCTTAATTCATGAATTTGAAACAATTCATTCTGTCGGCAAAGCACATAAACCGTAATGCTGCTTCCAGACAATTCAAGACAGTGGGGCAGGGCTAGTTGTATGTTGTTCAGACTGTGAAGCACTCGGATGAAAATGTGCAACTCATAGTCAAAATGGATTTTAGTGAAATGAACAATCAATTAGTTGACTACTTTTCAACAATTGAATCGATTGGCAATTATGCTGATTGTCTATAAATTGATTTAGGTAATCCATAAGAAAAAAAGTCTATGATTTAAGCTTCTTTAATGTGAATATTGTCTGGTTTATATGCTCCTCAGTCACTGTATTCTAAATATCTTTTGATGGTTTAGGCAAGACATTTAAGAATGTCATCTTGGGCTTTTGGTATAACTGACATTTTTGACCATTTTCTGACATTTTATAGACTAAACAACTAAATCGATCAATCAAGAAACAATAATATAGGGTGTGGGTAAAATGAGGCTTTGATGATTATTATTGTGTTTTTCCTTTATTATTTTTTTGTCTATGAAATGCCAAAATAGTGAAAAATGCACATTGCTATTTCTCAACACTATTACTGTATCATATGTGCTAATTTCACTTTGTCATAACACTGTTTAAGAAACCCAGCTGGAAAAACAAGTATGCCACTTTAAATTCCAACATTTTGATGCAGAATGGCAGAAGTGGGACTTGTCAATGCAGCTCTGGACATCTGTCATAAAAGGCGGAGCAGGTTACAGTGCGATCGTGCAGAAATAAATTATAACCTGAAAACAAACCTTTGCAAGAAATCTTGTGACATTGTTTGATTTTCAAATCGTTTCACCCTCCCAAGATGTTAAGCTGTTCAGTTTACTGTAAATTCCTGCCGTTCATTCAAGTGCTGTAACCATATTTCAGTATTTCAGCAGAGTACTGTTCCAATTTCACAGTAAATTTCCATCAAAGGTGTGTGGTTTAGTGTTAATAACATTCCTGAATCACACTGATAGATGTTCAACAGCAGTGGTTGGTGGTTGTTCCACAATAAAGACAGCAACTCCCATGATCACACACTATTTTTTTCCCCTTGCAGGACAAAATTACATACTGTGTGTTTAACTGTGCAAAATTCTGTGGCTTTCAGTTGCCTGAAGCTGTGTCTGCATCAGTTTATCTGTTTATCCGAAGACGTGTGTGAGAATTTGTAATGACCACGGGCCCTAACTGAGTCCAAATATATGTCGGGCAGAGGAGCACTGTACCTAGTAGCTGAGAAACCAGCTCAGCAGCTGAGTTCAAATGGGCAACACAGTGAGTGTGACAGGTGGACTAGAACACACCCAGAAACTGTTCTGTTCAGCCAGATTGATCTGCCACATTACAAAACATCCATGCGCCTTCCTCTGCATCCCTACTTTCTGCTCCCACATCTTCTGATAAAGGTATCGATCCCCCGGACCAGTCGATCGGTTCCTACTCTGTGATCTGGGCCGGGCCAATTACTTCAGTGAGTAATAGTGATTAGTTTGTGTCTAGATCAATCGACAGTGATGCAGTCGGAGAGGATGCGGATGGGGGCCAGGGGAACCACTGACTATTCACATCAACAGCACATTTGTGAGGCAACAACAGTGTTATGGCAGGATCCTGTGCTTAGCAACTTGAATTTAATCGTTTCATCTCGCTGTCACACCTCCACTGACTACATACCTGCGGGAGACTGTCACAGTGGAAGTGTACTACCTCCATTTCTTATAGCCCACACCAAACAGACAAACACACACACACACACACACACACGCACGAACATACACAAATCCATCACATACCGTTAGTGCTTATACCTCAGCCTGTGGCATTGGTGTGACATTGTACAGGTCATTAAAGGAAAACTAGTACTAATGTCGAAGGCAAATCTATTTATGTTGATAGTATTCATGGGCAATCTTTCCATAACATTGATCAACACAGTTTGTCTAATAGGAAAATAATAAACAATTACTCCTGCAGACGAGAAGGGTAATTGATTTTCTTCTGTAAATTACTACCACCATCAGGACTGCGTACACAGAAAGGTGATCATCTGCATAAAATCAATGGGATATGATCCTATCTGTATGATAATCATGGACTGTAACCAAGGAGCCTTCATTAGCGCCGGAGAGAAAGAGGAGCGCGGAGGGTAAAACAAAGAGACAGACACAACGAGCTGTAAGGCTTCAAACAGCTGTTCTCCTACAATAGATCCAGTCTATGTCTCCAATATTTCTGTAAATCAGAAGTTAGAGCAACATAATTATCCTATTTGTCGAGTTTCTCTCAAGTCAAATTTCAGCACGATGCTGTGTGAATAATGTGAGAACTGAAGTGGTAGAGATGAAGGCTGTGTTTAATCTGTCTGATTAATTTCTGATGGGTGCTCACACCACCCCTGGTGTTCCCAGCCAGACACTGACTTATGGTGATTGGTAAGCCCACCACCAGACAGCTGTATGTATGACTGTGTGCAGGCCTCCAAATCAATACTGCCACCAATATTAATATCGCCACATACGTCAACAGGCGAGTGCCTGCCTGCCTGCAACAAGGACAAAGAATGACTGGAATGGATATGACTTACTGACACTATTAGCTGCTGAAGACCAAGCTAAAATATTATTTGCTGTTATCTCTCCGACAGCATCGCTCATTTGTTGAAACACCCGTATGTTTGTTACAATCAGCTCATATCATGACAATCCTCCCTCTGAGGCAAGTTGAACATTCTACACATTAAACAAACACACTTATGAACAGGTTTCAAAATGTTTAAACTCGGCAAACAAAACACTGTGTCAATAAAAGCCTCTTATTCCTAGTGGTGCATAGAAGTGAAGGCTGCACATTTAGATCCTTATATCATACAACTAATTTACAGAAAGCATAACTTACCAGTGACAAAAAATAATAATAAGGTCTTCTTTTTAATTTATGGTCATGAAATTTGAGATTTGGGTGCTTTTGGACGACTCATGAGATTAATATCCATCTAATCTTATATTGTTCAAAACAGAAGTCAAATCCTGACCACAGTCTTTCCTTGACCTTAACCCAAGTAGATTTAAATAATCTAAATATGTTTATATATTTAAACACACTCTTTGAATCAGTTAGAAAATTTGCCTGAATCTTCAGGAGCTGGTCTCACTGGATGCATTCAAAGTGATTTCACAGAAGAAAGATGCTCTAGCTACAGATGTTTTGACTGTTTGTTAACCGTCCTCACTTTTATTTCTATATATTTGTTTTCTGTCTGCAACCATTGTATGTGTGCTACTGCCTCTATTGAAAAATACATTTTTAATCTCATTCTAAGTTAAATAAAGCTTCAATTTGTAGCAGTTGTGAGAGCTTGTGTTTTTGGAAGGTAATGACAAACAACAACTTTGTCATTTTGATACAAGGATAAATGCTCTCTGTGACCTTGTAGACTACTCATTATAACATTTTTGCATGGCACTGGTTTGGCTCTGATGCAGTATGCAGAGTAACTAGTAACTAAAGAGAAATAAGAACAGTACACATACAATATTTGCCTCAAAATGTAGTGGAGTGGAAGTACAAAGTAGGAAAAAATGTAAATAACTCCAAGTAAAGTCCAAAAACCCCAAAAATTTACTTAAACACAGTACTTAGTTACAATCCTTCACTGCTAGTAAAGAACTATTACTACCTACCTATTTGTCCAACAATTATAATGCCCTTTTTACATTTAAGTATACGCCCCATGTAAAGACAAATCTATTGTTTACAACTTGATATTGACTCGGAGTCCTAATGACTCCCAGATTTATCCTGACAAAACCTGCAACAAGACAGGGAGCTTTTAGTGCGTTTGTTTTTTGTTTGTTTGTTTTGTAGCTGTACCTCCATATTTTCATGAATCACCTTCTATTCAAACACAGACATTCTGTATAATGAACCTACTTTAGGCACCGATGGCACTCAAAACCCTTTTCATTCTGTGATCACAGAGGAAGAGCTGGTACACAGTTTTGTTAGACCCTAAAACCAAAGAGAGGCCTTTTCAATAATAAAGGCTTTGGGCTTTTAAAGCTGAAAGAACGGGTGGCTGGCGACAAACAGTAAGAAGAGGCTTTCAGTATATTAGCTTCTCAAATCAAATCAGTATGAAGGGAAGACAGAACCAGCATTTACCATAGTGAGGAGGCCTGGACACAGAAGAATAAAGTGTTTGAATCTGTCCCCCCTTCATAGATTTTTAATGGCCTGTGGTAAGTGAAGTGCGTTTACATTCAATAACTACATTAGCTGGGACTGTTTTTTGAAAAGAACAGAGAGGGCTTAGCCTATTTAGCATCTCCATTTACATTACTGCTGTAAATTGAACAGAATGAAATCAAAACCTCTGGCACACTCAGCCCACAGCCTGTTATCAAATCATATTGATTTATTAAACACTACTTAATGTAAAACACTTATAGACTCATATGTTGCAGCCACCAACATGTCACCTCACTGAATCCAGGGTTTTCGCAGGTTTGAATACAGTGAAAAACGTCTGAATTATAGTTGTTGAAGAAGAAGCTTTGTCCAGATTGATGTCCTGTTTCCGTCATGACCGGCTGGAAGGCTGGGATCACTCAATACTAATCAACAGGCTGGACACGAGCTGGTCTTTATCACTTTGTCCCCTTTATATGACTCCCAACCTTGGCTGCGCGACCAGTTGCCTGATTTCTCATTTTGTTGCACTGCGACTGACAGTGAGCGGCTCTGATTGAGGGGATCCATTAGGGATCAGCCCGAGGAAAGCCTGTTTGATGGATGAGACCAGCAGTCACCTTCAGAGCTTGCTAACAACACCTGTATCCTCCCTCTCTCTCTCTCCTTCTCTCTCTCACACACACACACACACACACACACACACACACACACACACACACACACACACACACACACACACACACACACACACACACACACACACACACACACACACACACACACACACACACACACACACACTTTTGCTGACATATAACAATTCACACATAGTATTGTGTAAAGAGTGAGAGACAGAGAGATTTAAACAGATGAAAATCTATATCGTCTTATCAGCAGACTGCTCAGTTCAACCTGTAGCCTAACTGCTGAAACAAGACTTTTACAATAAGGAGCTACTGTGCAGCAAAACATCTTTAGTCAAAGCCTGATTTCATTTGGAGAGAGAGGACAGAAGCTTAACAACAACACAAGTCAATCAAAAAATATATACATATAAGGCTGATTTAATGAGAAATTAAAGGAAGTTCTCATAGTTAAATCAAGAAAACACAATCAGAGTGTCAAAATGTTGAGCACACTGTAGGTTCCCTCAAAAAATAGATATAGAAAAGATATTGGAGTCAGCTGCCCACATGACAGCAAACTGCATATGAAAGATATTTCAGCAAGGCAGCTGAGATGGACCACTGGGAGAGAATGCACTATAATCAGTGTATCCAACAAAGATTGAATACATATTGTATGATTACCCCCAAAAAGAAATAAAATTACCTCAAATAATACATTATAGTCAAACAGTCGACAGAATATATCGAAACATATATAAATCCTGATGAAATTACAAAAGCTCTGTAAGTGTGGCTCCATCTACTTCCTAAAAATGCTGCGTACACACCACAGTTTCAACTAAACAATCCAACAAGCTCAGGACAGCAAGCTTCACCTTTCAACCAATCAGAAGCCAGTGCTGACTGCAGCCTTAATTGTTTCTAATTTAACTTTTTTGCTTCAATATCTCATTATGAAGTTAATGTTGATGCACAACATAATTTATATAGATTAATGAAACCATCTGCAATGGTTTCCTATAAACCTCGCTATCGCTATACAATTTTGACTGCACCGGGCTCATGGCTGTTGAGGAAGAAATCAAGGGGGGTGATGCAGAATCTCTCCCCTCTTGCCAGAAGACTAAGAGGTAAAATATGTTAACTTTCCCTTGGCTTGGTTCGTCAGACATCTGTTCTGTTCTGTTCTGTAGACATATCTACAGTAGCTTTGAGTATCTGGGTTGCAGAGATTACGAGAGGATTGCTCATAGAGCAATCATCACTATCATTATCCAGACTTTAACGTCTATACAAGACACTCTTGTTTGGAGACGTACTGTCCTTGGATAATCATATTTCTTCCACAACAACGGTCACCGGGGACAAGGAGGGTTAACTGGCGATCCATTTCCATCATAGACTAAATGATTGAATAAACTCATGTTCTGTCCTGTGTTGTTGTTATTTGCTTCAATCCAGTTAGAACAGTGAGGTCAACAATAATACTGCTTGGAAACGCTGGAGAGACAAAGCCATCTGTGTCCACCGTTAGCAAGCTGCAATGAAACCATGGACAATGTTAATCCTAGCAGATCAAATTGTTCTTTTGACAATGGTGTAATTAACACTGGGGACGCTGGAGACCATTTGTCCCCGCCACTTGTCCTAACATTATGCATTTTTTCTTCACACAGTGTTAATATCTATGTTGACCTCATACCACATTACATTGCACTAAAATCGCACATGTTGACTGTTGAAACAACTTGCCCTTGTCCCCACCACATTCCAACACAAAGTGATGGGCTTGAATTCAGGGCATTTCCTCCAGAGAAAGAGAGAAACAGGCCAGTATGTTATATGTTATGTGTAAGAATATATAAGACATGTACAGGACAAACCTTCTATGTGCCAATTCAAAACCTGGGACAAAACGAGGACAGACACCAAGTGTGTTATGTACGTAGAAGTTTGATTAATAAGAACTGGTTCTAGTCCTGCTGTGGTGGACGAAGTATCATGTAGCAGGTAGCAGAGCATGGTGTTGTCTGCTTAACATACTGCATTTTAGTTGTTTAACATCACAAGGAAATGTTAAGAGCAGCTGACGGTCATCTGAAGCTGTGAAGGACTGAATACAATGTTGTTGAAATGGCAACATACTGTAAAAGGTTGACTTCCCTTAAATAAATCAAGTTACAGTGTGTATACATTTAAAGCAATCTGTGTATTCTCTTTAAGTTGTTTTCCCCACTCGCTGATATACAGTGTACAATTGTACTGTATGTGTGTGAGTCCGCTGGTGTTGATGTGAACAGTATTCTCTGTGTGTAGCAGGCTAATTGCTCTCAGCAGTATTATCTCATTAGGGCCCATCAGCATTTGACATTTAAATACAGAGCTGCTAAAAGCCTCTCTGCTTATTTAATATTAACATTACCATCCATCACATCCTCCAGAGAGGCAGGCCAGGCACAGGGCCTTGGTCTTGTTAGCTCCTTTTCTCCCGACTACCAGCTCTTGAAGCCTCCAGTAATTTTTTCCCTTAAATCACCAATTGATGCATTTAATAAGAATAATGTTGCTAATAACTGGAAGCGCGAGCGCAGGCTGAAGGGAGAGCGCAATCATATCACAGGTACAGTGAGCAGAGTCGTGCTGCGATGAGTGAAGGTAAGCAGGAAGGTGAAATGGAGGAAGAGAGATGGAAGAGAGCGGAGGGTGAAAGAGAGGGAGGAAGGTCAGCGGAGCGGTGTTAGAGAGGGAAGGTAGAGCCTGATGGGCACCAAATGAACAAATTATGACGGGCTCCATTTTGCAGGATGGGGTCACCCCCCCTCCACCCCAGCCTCCTCTCCCTCTCCTCCGCTCCTCCTCTCTTCTCTTCTCTCTCTGACAGTTCAATTTCCCCCTCTCGCCTCCCTGCTCCTGCCTGCTAATTGTGAGTGAAGCCTTATCATTGGGCCCCCCATCCACCCTCGGTCCGAGGTATCTCAGTGTCTGAGAGAGGAGACTGGAATGTCAAAATGTTATCTGAGACAGCGAACAGCCAGAGAGACGGAGGTCACACACAATAAGACCGGACGTTCATCTGAATGCACCAGCACAAGGCGCGCCACCTCTCACAGGATGCACCCACAAAAAGACGAGGAAACAGTGCAGCACGGAGAAAAGATGATTCATAAATTTAAGGATTAAATTCTGTTTGTTTTGTATCTCTTCTGTATGTGTGAAATAAATGATCTGTTCATGCTTCTCGTCAGTGGTTTTGAAACAACGGCTGCAGTGAAGGATAACTGAGTACCAGCTGTTGTTCAAATACATGAAGTCATTAGAAAAACACTGAGGGCAATAAAACTGTGATCCAATGGATTCTGATCCGAAACATATAAATCAAACATTCTCAACGGGAGCCTGAATTTTTTCGAGCTGGATTGATTCATGTACTTTATAAAAGAAATGCCTGAATGGTGGGCGTACTGGCGTCTCATTGGGTAAAAACCGCACACAATCTCACACACACAATCACACGCACAGACACACACACACACACTCCTCTACTCCAATCTTGGCTGAGAGCACTTGACTCCTGTGTGCAAAGTGGAGCTAAGGCGTGTTATTTACAGACTGGAGGAGGCCAGGTTTAAATGACACCTGAGGATAAAGCTCATCTCACACCAGTGCTCAGCTCTCCGTCTCTACTTTGTCATTTGAAATTGAAGCATTGCTGAGGAGCATTTGCTCATGGCTTCCTTTTTAGTCGCACTGTTCCCTCTGTTCACACGAGACACAGACAGATGGACAAACAAGCCGAGAGATATGAGGCAATCTTCGCCCTGCGAGGGGAGCAGCTGGCTGTCGGATAGGTTGGGGTGTAAAGTGCTTTAGTGGTCAGCTGATAGGGCTGATCTAAGGTCAGAATAATCTGAATGCAGGAGGAACTATAAGGGCCGACACAGGACAGAACCGCTGACCCCAGACGTCCCCCATCACAGAGAGCTAGATGGAGGGTAAGGAACAGGACAGAGGGGAGAAAATTCAGAGCAAGAGCCGGAGAGAGAGCGCTCATCTATATTCCAACACTAGTAATGAGGGTTAATTCATTGGTTAAGGATTAACAAGGTGCAAGAGTATGATAGGCAAGCAGTTGCCTTCTCGAATATAGGTTTAAATCAACCCCATTATGCGTGATGTAATTTCAGCTCCGGAGCCCCGCCTAGTGGGAAAGTAATTACGCTATGACTTCAGGGACTCGTCTTAAAGTAAAACTACGAGAGGTGGCTCATTCATAAGTCAGTCCTGTTCTTTGTCTCCTTCCTTAACACTCTGCACTTAGGACACAATGTGAAGTCAAGTCAGGGTGACAGGTGTCTAAAGTCATCAAGCGTTTCACAGTCAGACAGGTGATTCATGTTTAAAAATAAATACTCAAAAAAGCTGAACATATTAGCAGCATAACCGCCGTGATTTCATTGCATTACAGTGTCCGAATCCCTATATGCATTTCAGAGTTCAGTGTTCATTGTGCAACTCAGATGCAAATATCACACGATTAATCGATTAGCTGATCAAAGGAAAATGAGTTGCCCACTACTTTGATGATCAACGAAAGGTTTCGGTCACGTTTCAAGCATAAATGTCAAACTTTTGCCAGTTTCACTGTGAGGATGTTCTGCTTTTGTTATCATTTATGGTAGTACAGTAAATGAAAAGAGTGATTTGTAGATGCCGCTTTTGGCTCTGGGATATTGTGATTACCATTTATTTATTTTATTTTATTTTTTTTTTTTTACATGTTATGGACTAAACAATTAACACATGAGTGAAAATAATCAGCAGATTGATTGATTGTTAATTCCAGCCCTAGTGTAGAAGCTCCTGGATATGTTAAGCTATGATTTAGCAGAAGTACAGTGTGTTATAAAATGCAGCAACATGGAATTGTGATGTAAAGTGAACGAAATATTGAGTCTCTTAAATGAGATTTAGGTTGTTCATTGTTAATTAATGTAATGTCTGTGCAATGTAATTGATCATTAGTATTATATTAGTTTTAGACATTTGTTGAATATTTTGTGTGTGTGACTTCAATCTGTATCCAACAGCTTTGACTGATAGTTCTGACAAATGTCAAGCCATGTACAAGTCATCTGAAGGAGAGTATAGTACAACAAAACACTACAAGTTTACACAGCATTCAAATTATGTATAAAATGAAGTGTCTAAAGACTCAAACATATCTCTGTGACACCAAAGACAATGAGGGGTCTTTACTCAAGATGTTCTGAAGAGCGTGTCAGTTTTAGTCTGGCTGAATATTTATGTCAGGGATTTATACTTATTCATAAAAGCTAATTTTTAATGTCAGAAGTGTCATATATTGTTTTCATTCATTTATTATAAGTTCTGGTGATGATTATATATACAGTTAGTGGTATCCGATATTCAGATATTTACATATGTTCGTTTTCCGATAAATATACTTATTATTAGGGGTGTCGCACAAATAAAATACAAATATTACATAATTGTGATATTTGAAATAGAATTGTTGGTATTGTTACAAATACACATACATACATACATACATACATACATACATACAATAATGTCATGTAAATTTCTGTTTTTTTCAGTTCTTGCTTTTCAAGGTGGCGGTGATGCCTCTTAATGTTGGCTACCTGCTATAAAATAGAAGAATTTTGAACATGTAAAAAGTGTAATTGTTTTTACAGTTATGGTTACAGACCATCCCAACCCCCTACACCTGTATCTGGAGCGTGATACATTCTACATATATATTTTTTTTTTACCTTATTGCAGAGAACATTATGTCCTTGTACCTATTCTTACACTGATGTCCCACTGACAGCTTTTCAAAATGTACACATTTACTTAAACATAAGAAAACTACTGAATCATCATAGAGGTAGAATCGTTCCTTTCAGGTGGATCCTGATACATTTAATTTTAAAGTCTTTATTGGCAGAGTCTGAGTTTCCATGTTTGTATCCCAACAATCCAGTAGAGACACACACACAACTATACAGAAAAAGCTGGAAAATGAACATCCGAGCAGATAAAACGGTGAGAAAATGTAATTTAATTCAGCTGATTTAGGCTGCAGAAGTCTTTGTCAGGTCTAAAAATTAGATATTTTTCTGACACACTGATAAAATTAAGAAACTAATCTGCACATTCAGTTAATAACTGGGTTTGATCTCTGTGTGTGAGAAATAAGATGGACCTGACCTCCAAGGCAAGCCCAGACTAACTAATGACGGCCTGAGCTAAGCTAATATTTCATCATCAGCTAGCCGGCGTTGGAATGATCTTGATGCTATTAGCGGACTAATGGCTAAATACTCCGGCGCTGCTACAGAGGAGCCGGCCACTGACACACTTAGCATCCGCTGGCTCGTTTAGCATCGACACAAATGAACATGTGAAATGGAGACATGAGAGGGATGGGCACACCAGTGACCCCTACATATATACATGCACATATACACACACACACACACACACACACACACACACACACACACACACACACACACACACACACACACACACACACACACACACACACACACACACACACAAGCACGGGCATGGTGACCCCTACACAGTTGATGAGACGGGAGCTGATATGCGAGTCAGACGGAGCCACATTTGTAAAAAGCGATAGCCAATTACGGCGGCCCGGGCTGGGGGATAATAGCCTGCCTGTCAGGCTCTGTGTGCAGTATATGCGAGTGCATGTATGTGTGTGTGTGTGTCTGTGCCTGAGCACGTAGTACCCAAGAGTGAATATCGGGTTCCTATTCTCATCTATTTGCCCTATATCTCCATTCCTTAGATATTAATTCCAGAGCAGTGCTGCAGCACAGGGCCCAGGTCGTTAGTGTGATTCATCTGGGCGTCATCCAAAATGGGCATGAAAAAGACAAAAAGAGGAAGCCATGTCTACCAGAATGGGAGGCATATTTCTGTTAGATTTGAGCACCATGGAATAATGGGGAGGTTTTTATCTATAATATTCTCTATGCCTGCTTTATGGTACAAATGATGTGCAATGCGGAGTGGAGCATGAAGATGGAAAATATAAAGATTTGTAAAATATAAGGAACGTGTTTTCAGAGTATCAGAAAAAGGAGAGAAAAAAAATGTACACTAACAACATGTATTAATGGACGGCATATGTTCCACTGGATTGTATGACTGTGAATGCCAAGCCATGGCCCTCATATCATAAAGACATTGGCAGTGAAACACAGTGGAGACTACAGGGAAAAGGGGGCAACATCTGGGACATCGGTTTTGAAAGCTCAAACATCAGCGCTTGTCCTGTACTTTCCACAGACACATGATCTCCTCAAGGACTCGGCCCCGTCAGCCACAGTGGCCAGCCACCTGAAACCGAGGCATGATAGACTATCAGAGGAAGGGAAACTGTTCAAGGGAATTGTGTGGATTTAGTGGTCTAGTGCTGACACATGGCTTTGAGCATGGTAGAAAAGCACTTTAACTCTTCAGTGCTTTTATCGAATGTACACACCCCATAAAACATGGCTCTATGTCGTAGCATGGCTCACATGTACAGTATAGTAAAACACACACACACTCTCACACACACGTAATGCATACATAATGCTCGCTCGGTAGAAAGCAAAATCTTTGTGTTCTTGTCAGTGTCCCCTGCTGCGGCCTCATCTAAAGTCAAAGATGAGGATGAGGAAAGACTGCAAAAACCTGAAAAACTGCTGGAACTCAAGAAAAATTATCTAAACTAAAATCTGACATGAAATTTTACCAAACAAAAACACAAAAACATAGGCATTTTGATAGTTTCATTAGCAACAGAACAATAAATCTAGAGCTTCCACTGGTATCTGAACAGTAACATCTAAACAACAATCTCCTGTGGCCGTTTCAGAGTAATCCACTACCCGCTGTGGCCACGTTTTGTACTGCACGTCATGTAATGTAATGACGTCATTATTAAACAAGCGACGCGATGAGGTGGAAGAAATGAAGCTTTAGATTTCCAGTACAACCACTCTGTTCTTTCATTAATGCAAACAACAATCTCCTGCGACCAGATGTTGGCCACCCACAAGAGGTCTGTTTTCATTTGGTTAAAGGTTAACATCATGTGCAAAGTACCTCTGTCGGGACACCATGACTCGATCTATCTCCATATATCTTAACATAGCGAATAGTTGTTTGCTGCTATATCAAATTTCACATATTTAATGCTCAAGGGCACATTATCCATTTTCTGCTATTAGATAGTTGTGTTTTAAAATCGTATTCCTTCCGTCCTCAGTCAGAACCTTGAGAAAAATTATGGGATTTGGCTGTTTTTTTTTAACATTTGGGAAAGCCTGGCGTAAACGTACAGGTCAACATAATATATAACATAACATTGGTCTAGCTGTTGTGAGCCAATGCAGAAATGTTAAATATTATATCTTTAAAAAGTTCTCACCTTTAGCTCAGCCACTTCATTAAGTGTACATTCTCCACAGTGTCGACAGTTACGTTCACGCAGTCATTTGCTCCAAGCGTGATGAGACTGCGGCTCGGCACGTAATGAAGTCTTACCTGACCTTTTCTCAGAGTGTTTCACAGGGAGCAGCAGCCTGATTCTGCTTGGTTATCTGCATCTGTTTGTGTTCCAGCTGTGAACAAATTTCCAAACGGTGGGACTCGCGCGGAAAGAAGATTCATGTACACTCGCCCTCCAGTATTTGTAAATGAATTGTCCCTGCAGTTGCCATCTTATCATTTCCATAAAATCAAATCACAGCGAGGGTACAAAAAAAAGAGAAGAAAAAAACCCTACAGAATTGAAACACACCAAAACGTTATGGAGGTGCTTTTTATAGCGTTATTTGATTGAATTTAAAGTAGTTCTCTATAAAAAATTGATTAACTGAAAATCAATTATTTTTCAAGGGCTGGCAGCATACAAGAGCATGAATTTTAAAATCTATTCTGATGCTGTAAATAGTTTTCTCTTGTTGTTCATGTTTATTTGTA
The DNA here is from genome assembly GCF_904848185.1 of Acanthopagrus latus. NCBI lineage: Eukaryota > Metazoa > Chordata > Actinopteri > Spariformes > Sparidae > Acanthopagrus > Acanthopagrus latus. Next base: position 21,821,129 of record NC_051043.1, read on the forward strand.
TTGTGTCACTGGAGAAAACTGGAGTTCTGGTGGCAATGTTGCCAGATTACAAAAGTTTTGACGACATTATTTTTCATCAGCAAGCGTCTCCTTGTATATTTATATACATAATTCATATGTACTTAAAGAAATCCCAGATTGCGCCTCTAATGCTGAAAACAAAGAATGAAGTTAGAGCGTATCCTATGCGATATTCCCCTCTCTCCTATTCATCTCCGTAATAGAGATGCAAGCTCCGTAATGCTCGCTGGGAGCCAAGCATGAGATTGAGGATTTCTCACACACCATGCATTATTCATAGTCCAGAGCAACAGAGTGTGTAAGATGAGAATTACACAGCATGAAGAGAACAGGGGAGAGGGGACTGAGGGGAGAAGTGGGGAGGAGAGGGGAGCAAAGGTGAGAGACCGTGTGGAAGAGAAAGAGATAAAGGAGGAGAAAAGAGAGCGAGACAGTGGACACTGTCAGACCTCCATTTCCTCTCCCTTTCAGGTTAACCCCTGGATTGTTTTTTGGAGTTTGCGAACAGTGGGGTGGAGGAAATGAATATGGAACCGGCAGCCCAGATAGCTCCACCAGATTGGCTCACAATTTGCATTTGTTAAATGTGCGTCTTGTGAGTTGGTTTGTATTCCGAGCACAAACCGAGTAGTGAGCAGGAAATTTCAGGGTTCTGTTATGATTCGTGTCCGGCCTTCGTTCTTCATAATGAAAAACAATGGGAAGCGAGTCAGGGTTGGAATTGATTTGTTTAACAATGGAAATGAAACAAAGTAGGAGGCATGGACCAAAATAGGAGGCATGCTATCTTAAATGAAAGCTCGGGACCAAGAAATTGCAAGATTGTGGCAGATACAATTTGACAAATGACTTGTACAGAAGGATATAGAGCATTTTTCATCAGAATAATTGGTAGATGGGTGAAAAAAAAAATGATTTCACGTCCATTACTCCGCAAAAATATTTCTGTGCTGACACACGTGGCCAATAAACTCTCAGTGCGCTTAATTTACAGCTCAGAAAGTTCTCGATGCTATTACACAACGTAAAAGTAATTTATCAGCATCCGTTCTGTGGTTATAATTATTAAATCATAGCAGGGTATGCAATATGAAATAGTAGCAATAAAATTTTACTTATTTGTCTGATGACCCCATTTGATGGTCTGAAAGCCTTTTCTCAGCAGAAGACTAATGTTATTAGTTTGCCAAGTTAATGGAAATATTACATTATATATTTCTTCCCTCCAACTTAAACACACATATGAGCGAGCGCGTGTGCGCCTGTGTGTGTTTGTGTGCGTCCGTGTCTCCTCAGACGCAGCCTTAATGACAAGAATGTGATGGTTACTGGCTTTTTAACTTCCCAGTGATGAAAAGCCAGTATTAATTTGGGCTACAGATTTCATTTGTTCCGAACAGGAAAAACAATATAAATCACTTTTAGAGTGATTAGAGAGAGGGTTAGATTAATCCAGGCCTGATTAGGGCATTATGCTGGCTTGTTATGGACACACAGGGTGACTGACGGTAATTACTGTCTGTAATAGGAGAGCACACACTCAGTCAAGGCACGAGCCATGGCACAGTGTGAGTGAATTTATGTGTGTGTGTGTGTGTGTGTGTGTGTATGTGTGTGTGTGCGTGGTTATGTACTGTATGTGTGCGCATAGTTTGACTGAAACCAGGCTTGATAATGTTTGCTTTTCACCAATTACACGCTGAAATACTGTGTGCAATCAGAGAGCGAGAGCTGAGAGCAGCGTTGTGTGAGGAGACAGCGAGAGGGGTATGCAGAGGGAGAGGTGAAAGAGTCATGGCTTTGTTTATGATTATTGATATCCTTAGACAAACATATTCACCCGGGTAATAGAAACAGATGGCCGGTGGGTAAGGCAAATATTACCCCGTGGAAAATTAGAGAGGTGCTAAATCAGCAAATCGAACCTCGATGTACACACACACACACACACAGAACTGAGTCTAATCCACACACACACACACACACACACACACACACACACACAACATAGACAACATCTGTGGAGTCGCTGCCACTGCAAAGCACTTACAGTAAAGGATATCCTGATTAGTCTCATTCTCTCGTCACTTCCATGCAGAAATAAAAGTCAGATAAAACCTCTAAAGTCATCAGTTTAATTCTTTTCGAGCTACGTTACTACCATAGGTGTCCTGGCAGCGCTAGGAGGCACGGAGAGGATTCTGCAAAGTCTCCATATGCCAATATTGTCTTTATTATGGGGGATCTCTCTGCAGGTGTAAAGCTAAATATCTTTTATAGTTTGGAAGCAGGCATAAGGTGCCCAATGAGATGTGTCCCATTAAAGGCATGGAAAATAAGTATGCACATTTAGCCGAGCGCTGCACATCTCCCCTTCAACTGCACTCTGTCTCCCTCCTCCATGCTCCCCTTCCTTTCCTTTCCTTTCTTTCTTTATGGCTGCAATTGTTCCTTTTCATCACATCATTGGTTGAAAGAGAACTTTAACACACCGTTGGCTCAGCAAGAGCTCCACATGATTTGATAGGCTGAGAACCCCCCCCTTTCCATCGTCCCTTTGGGCTGTAAAACAACAGTCTAGAAGCTTATTTTATGAGTGCACGCCTCTGCTCTTTGCATGTTTATGTCAAACATTTGGAACAAATGGCATCCATTGGCTGGAACAACACAGATAAATCTAGTCAATTCACGGGCAGGCAGAGCAGCACAGGCCACTGAGAAAGTGGCCCACTTGATGGCTGACAAGAGGAGTGCTTGCATTATTCAATTAATACCTGAAAGGGCTACATTTTATGCAGCATTTGCTAAAGCATCCACTCGTCAACGTACGCATGGCGCGCAACAAACACACACCTACTCCCACACAAACACAGGGACTTGTGTTTGCATCCTGGGAAAAGACTGGACTCCCCTTCCATTTTGCCAAATCAAATATACAGTGAGAGCAAGCTAAAAGGCACTTTCAATCAGCTGCTCTGGGTCTGTCTGTCAATCTGGGAACAACAACAATCTAGCCTACTTGGAGTGGTCTAGTCAACATCCATTCCCCAATAAATTCAATCAGTGATGCTTTGTGTGTGCACGTGTGTGCGCGAGCTGTGTGTGTCTAAGTGCAAGTGTTCGTGAGAGAGGTAGCGCTGAAGACGGAGACTCTTTCTGACAGGGTTTGTTTTAGAACAACAAAAGGATCATTTTTAAAGTGACAAGAAGATGCTGAATATTTAAGGGGAAAAGATAGAGTTGCATCCAGGTGGGGAAATATAGAAGTAAATATATTTTACTTTGAAAGTAACCCTATAGCTCATTCAAAGCAACAATAAGAATCTCTAGTTCGCCAAATAATCTTAGAAAGCCAAGTAGCGGGGTTAACAGGCCTGAGCTAATGACAATGATGTGGAGGGCTGCACGCTGGAGTGATTGTCTGACTGTCTGAGACCCAAAAGCAGCACTAGCGGGCTCATCATGGACTCGCACTCTCATTATTTGGCCACAAATGGAAATGCAAATCGCTCGCTTTGCAGCGGACGCCTCAAATTTATTAAACTAAAAGGTTTAATTTCCATTTTTCTCTGCATCAGCTTTATTTATAAATGTCGTGCCCTATGAAGACCCTGTTATTTTCTCCCTCTCCTGCAGGCTCTTAACAAATCTGCTCATTAATATGGAAATGGAGAATCAATCGCTTTTTTCCGGCGACAGAGGGGCTGTTTCCCCTCTGCGGTGTGTAATGTGCTCTGACTGGTCAACAGCACAAACAGGTTCACATGCATTGACACACACCACATATATATAAGCTTCACATTCCCACATACCTATCTGTATATCTCCACCTGCACATTTATACAAAAACAGCACACTGTATTTACTATATGGGCGTAACGTCAGTTCAACATTGACTTCTCGCTCAGAGGACTATCAGACTATTGCCAGAATGGCACCAGATGTTGCAGCATTAATAACCCATAATATCACGTCCTGCTTATCCAACCTTTTCAGAGCCCTAAAATAACACTCATAGACCTTAATGAGATCTAATTATGCACAAGGTTCTTATTCAGGGCAATATGATGATAATTGCATCTGCGGCTTTTAACACTCGGTCATCATGTTGCCCAGTAAATTGCCTCTCTCTCTCCATCTGTCTCTCTGTCTGTCTGTCTGCCTCCTCTCTCTGTCTCTTTCCCCGTCTTTCGACAGTCAACAGCGGGGAGTGAACTATCACACCTACCCACTCTGGTCCACGACCTAATGAACATTTCTAAATGGCCATGACCAGCTGGTTAAGAGACTAATGTAGCAGCTATTAGCCAAAGAGGTTGTTTCCTCGCAGAGTCATCTGTGGAAAGCTGCATGAGAGAGGCAGGAGAGAGTGGACGAGGGCAGACAGCGCTCCATACACACACATATACAGTACATAGATACACACACACATATGCGTGCGCGCACGCACGCGCGCACACACACACACAGCACTGCCCTGGCACGGCGTGTTTATCTTTCACATTCTGCAGCAAACAAACCATGTGACGTATTCTCAACCCACAGTGCATTAGTGCTTATTAGGGCCTCAAGGTGTGTGAGTGTATGTGTGTGTGTGTCTTATTAGGAAAATTCAGTTTCACTCAAGGTCTCAGCACTGTGGTTGCAGACCACTGGCCATTGATTATTCATAGAGTCTGTGATTGGGTCCATTAATACAAGATTAGGGAAGGAACCGATGCTCATTTTGTGTGTGTGTGTGTGTGTGTGTGTGTGTGTTTGTGGGCCTGTGTGCATGTGTTTGCGGACAGGGGCTGAATCGTAATAAATCCACAGTTTGTGTTTATCCGGACTCTATCAAAGCAAAACGTTATATTAGGTACAGTACACTGGAAAGGCGGAGGTATCAATGTGTTTAGTTAGTTATTAACAGAAGCGCATTAGTACGAGTTAAATGTATTAGTTGTGAGACTACTATATAGAAAACGAACACAGTTCCTTTGTTCAAAAATGAGCAATTGGTTTCGACAATAAAAAAGGAATATTTTAACCTCCATCATTCACCACATACTGTAAGATTTCCTCCTAATAGCATTTGTTCTTCAATTGAAACTTAATCTGGGTAAATGGTGCTTAAATGTTTAAATCACATTTACAGGCTGTCAACTGATGTGATGTTCTTCACATGGTCACCCTTTGTTTGAATGAAAATAAATTGATGGCAAATGAGAAAGGATTCTGCAAAAACGGGTTGAGGGGACCTATTGGATCGTAGCGCCCCCAAGTGGACGTTTTGGGCAACTAAACAAGTCTCAAAAAGCCAATGTGGAAAAGCACACACACCGCCGGGAGCTCTCAGGGGGTCTGATATTTCTTATAGGGACGAGTGAAATAAAATGATTTCTGGTAAATTGTCTGGGATTGCCACTAAGAAAGAGGTCACTGTTACACATCATGAAGGAGGCAGTCTGGGTTCGCCTCTCCAGCTCTTTCTCGCAGGCGCCGACTCAGCCGGCAGACACCACCATACATCACACTCCTCATCATCATTATCATCATTAACATAATCATCATAATCATCAAGCGGAGGAGATTGCTGTGGTATTTGACCTACAGGAGATCAAACGCTGTGCTGTGTGCATACAGTTCATGCACAGGAATAAACACAGGGATGATGTTAAAAAAAAAAAGATCTGGTGAAAAATAATCTGAGACTCTTCTTTGTTTTATTTTAGTCAACATCACAGTCTAGGTGGGCGGGGCCTACCTTTGTGTTTACGGGCAGCCAAGTTTTAATTTGTATAAATATTCCCTTCAGGGTCACATTAAATACAATTTTGATTCTTGATTTTTTTGCGGTGTGCCTGAGAAACAAAGATGGAGAGGATGGTAAAAGTAAGCAGCTATTAACTTGGGTTGAGTCACTGTCCTACAGTGTATGGACTACAGGCAGATTTGAGAGCTAAACCGAAATAACTCAAATTTAATAATACTCCATGATGAGTAAAAGCCCTGCATTCAAAAGTTTAAGCAGACATAGAATGATAAATACCTAAACTTAAATATGAAAAGTAAAAGCACTCAGGTGGCTGAGTGACCCCAGTCAGAGTGGGTTGTATTCTTTTTTTATTATTGTTAATAACAGTTTCATGTGAGAGCATAAGTGTTGTAGCTGGTTAATTTTATATCATTGCTGACATTTTTATCAAAAGCTGGACATCATATTTTATAAGTTCATCGTATATCTTTAATCTAAACTCTCAATATTTAAAAGGGAACTGCACTTGTAAGTAAATCAATGTGATGCTCTTATATTCAGTATTTTTCTTTGTTGGTATTGGTGAATTTTCTGTCAGACTGCCATTAAAATAAACTCATTCAAAAATGTACTACTTTGGCTCAGAAGTCACACCATGTTCTGCCAACCACAATATCTGATATATCTGGTAAACACGGCACAAATAATAGCCTACAAACACGGAATAATAGAGCCTGCTAAGCAAAAAAAGGAAGTGTAGAGAAGCAGAAAATAGTAATATTCAAGTTGCCTGAAAATTAGACTTAAGAACAGTACTTGAGTAAATTCCACTTTATTTCACTGGTTGTTTTACAAGAATATCCCTTCCTATGGTTTCTAGTCGACTCAACATACAATAATTGGTATCTGTATCAGCCCTGAATAAAACATACTGAACGACCCCTATACTTAAGTAAAGTACAGTGTAGTGTTCCAGCATCTTGTAGTAAACAAGGTAGGTACATACCTAATGCTCATAAGGTGGGACATGTGGTGGTCTTGGTGAACCCCTGATGTGTGAACCTGGCCCTGTCTCAAAAGGGAAATGAGTAATTATTTCTGTGTATCATCTCATATCATCAGTGCTCACGTTTCGAGTATAAACATTATGATTTCATCTATGATATACAGCCAGAGGGTTGTAAACAGCACCGGTGTGTTCACATGTACTGTACCTGTGCGGACGTCAAGCTATCCGCGGTGCTGAAACGGTGACGTAGCAGGGCGCCGCTCATCACGCATCCTCTCGTCTGCTGCCATTTTTTTTGTGCTACTGGCTAACCTGCTAACGGAGGGGTCTCCATCAGAAGGAGGCGGAGAAGACTGCAGGCAGCAGAGAGAGGCAGTCATATTGCGAGACTGAACCTTCCCTGGAGCATCAGGGAGCTCTTCCACACAGGAACCCGTTATTAGAAAGGCTGTACAATGTCCGACTTTGACAGCAACCCGTTTGCAGACCCGGACTTCAGCAATCCCTTTCAGGTAGCTAACTTAGCTAGCTAGCTAGCTAGCAAGCGAACGCTGCGAAGCCCAGTCAGGCCAACCGTAACTTAGCATCCCCGCTAACTGTCTAAGCTAGTAGCCTGACAGCTAGCTAAAGCTTTTTCCTCGGCTAGGTAGCAGAGTGAGCATATCATCATCACATTATTTATCTTATCTCTCACATAATTTTGCTGTACACGTAGCAAAGGAAGCGATAAACGAGGGTGTAGCACGTTGTTGTAAAGGGTGTTTTCGTCGTTGTAATAGCGGTTTATGCCAACAGAACAAAGACATATGATGATAGTTCGCTGTGCCCACCGTCTGTAAACATTTGCTGGTACCTGCTAGCTTGATAAACAGCTAACCGGCGGTTTAGTGTCAGTTAGGTACATTATGTGCCTTCAGTTATTACTAATCATTTCTCTGAGACGAAGGCTCAGGAGATTCAAACGTCTTATTGGGGTTGTGTATCGCCTCATATAAACTTAACTTTGCGTTGATTTAATACGCTGCATGCGTACACGTCGTGCACCATATTCACAGATATTGACTTAAAACACTTCTACTAAGTGTAGAGTTACACAGAAGACATCTCCTTAAGTCAAACGATGAAAATAAATGAGTAAATTCCTTCTCACTGTAGGCCAGCTGCAGGCAACACGCCGTTTATCTGTGTTATGCTCCAGCAGATTGAATCTACCTTGTAAAGTAACCTACCTGTACCACAGAGCAGAGGCTGGCACTAGTCTGCCGGGGTTCATCACAACTGAACACCTTTACCAGGTGATTTAACTGCTCCCGCCCCTGGAGAGTGCGTTGATCAGTGGGCGGAGTCTTGGGATGAAAACCTGCAGACTTTTGGCTTTTCATTGCACATGGTAGTGAGATGGAATGTCCTGTCATGCAAAGCATGTAATTAGTGGCATTTTCCAGTCCCCTCTGCACCTGATCCCATCCAAAGAAGGGGGATGGTATAAAAAATGTCACGTCATGATTATGGACAAGATGATTGCAGTACACAATATTATTCTGATAAACACACTGGAATCAGTTGCTCTTCCGTTTTTGTCATTAAACAAATATTGGAATTGCAGCAGAAGCAGCTCACATTTTTCAAAGTCAACATACTTTGTTATTAAAAAGACTAAATAAGCGTATCATAAATCATGAGGTTCCCCTGTATAAATAAAGGATAAATACATGCTGGACACCTCATTTCTCTGTTGCTCTTCTGTTTGTAATCTATAGTATCTACACATCTGGAATACTATTTTTCTGTGGGGCATGAACAGCAAGATGTGGCAATTTAAGATAAAGCAGGAAATCCTTATAGGATTGTATGTTAAGGAGCTATAAAGCTTTTCAAGTCACTCATATAACGATATTCATGATAACCCCATAATGCAAATTCACCACAATCAACTTATCCTGAGTTGTATCATGTATCCTCCCATTCCCATCCCTTGTTTCGTATGGCCACAAGATCAAGAAAGGCCACTTAAAGTGAATTAAAATAGCATGAATGTTTTTATTATGTGGTATAAACATCTGCTCTGTGTTTTCAGCCTACCTGTTGTTAACACATCAATAGCAACTGGTCCGAACATTCATAGAAGCGCTGAATGTGCTGTGATTTTGTGGTTGTAGTGCTTACACCCTGAAACCCTTCATGCTCCTCTCTGCCCCATAGGATCCTTCGGTGACGCAGGTGACCCAGTCTGCCCCTCCTGGCGGTCTGGAGGAGTATAACCCCTTCACAGACGCCAGAACGGTCAGCACAACTAGCATCACTATTGATGAGTGTGTGTGCATGCGTGGGGGTGTGTGTGCTTCTGAGTCAGTGACCTCATTTTATCCGCTACCCTCTTTCTCTCCTCCTGCACCTCTCAGTCACAGAGGATTTAACTGGAAAAATATGACTGTGGCCTAATTACAGTTTTGATCCACTGTCTTTTGATTGTGCAAATATTAACATAGCAGGTCTGTGCTGGTTTTACAGGCGGCCCCTGGAAATGCCCCCAAATCTGCTCCTGCCCCTTCCCAGAACACACAACCGGCCATCATGAAGCCCACAGAAGAGCCGCCAGCATACTCACAGCAACAAACTCAGGTACGACACAGAAACAATGTTTATATACATCGATGTACACCATGTAGTTTTATTTTGCCCTTTGACTTTTCTTTAGACATTTTTACTCACAGCGCTAAAATATTATTAAGACACTCTCTGTCTTGGCTTCTCTTTCAAATTTCCTCTTGTCCTTCATATATTCATCTGTTTTCTGATGGCTCATCAGCGGCGTAATGAGGTACTGTCTGTCATCTGATGTTGTCATAAGCCTTCGTGTCACTGTCTCCAAAAGTGTGAATTCATTTAATGCCCTTTCCCCACTACTAGCTTTCCACTTGCAGTACAATTTTAGAGCTAGTCTAAGACTAACTAAAGAAGACAAGTAAGCAAACAACAGTAGCTGATTGCTTTTCCAATCGTAACCCCTTTTGCCCCGTCTCTCAAACTAACACATCTAAGCTTACCTGAGTGGAAAAATACCTTCATTACTCACCTGATTGGTTATTATAACACCTGTCAGATGTTGGGTGGGGAGTTTTAAGAGCACTTCTGTGTCTGTTTTAGGACCAAGCGCGTGCTCAGGCTGAGTTGTTGAGAAGGCAGGAGGAGTTGGAGAAGAAAGCAGCAGAGCTCGATCGTCGGGAGAGAGAGCTACAGTCCCACGGAGCTGCAGGTCAGTCAGTCCGTCACTCACTCACCTCATTAACCTCGGAGTCTGAAGGGCCATTCGCAGTCAAAGCCAGATTCACGATTGTCTTGATAAGACTCAGAAAGTTTATGTGTTACCTTGGCAACAACATATATGAAGATATATTAAAACACATAACTCTCTAAGTCTCATAATACATATACATGAGACAATGTTCATTCATTCATTAAGAATTCTGTAGAGGCATGAATATACTGTTTGTTCTTTTTCTCTCTGCTACAAATGAATCATCTTATTGGGAAGAATCCATTTGAAATAACTGAGTTCTCGGCAAAATTTCTGCACAATATCCAACTGTTTAGACACTAAGTAGTTATGAAACAAATATAAGGTCCCGGCAGACGAAAGTCAGGTTGTTCTATTAGAGAATTAAACTTCTTCTTTGGTGGGGAAAGTGCTATATCAGCCTAATGTGCTGTGGCTAACATAATCAAAACTCAGAAGAGTTCTGATTGAAAAAGGTATGCTAGCATTAGTGTTTGAACAAATGTAGAGTATTTTTTCCAATAGGTTCCAAATTCCTCAAAAATGTTAAGCAATTTTCAAATCTATCCAGGTAATTTCCTGTAATATAGAAGGTCTTAAACATTTCTCGTTCTCTCACATCCATACATTACTCACATCTACTAATCTCATCTACTTGTTGTAGGGTATAAATAGGGTGGTTACAACTCTAAAGGGATTATCGGATCCAGTGTTCAGCATTTTCCAGAATATTGCAATCTCTGTTTCTATCTGTATCAAGGCTAAGTACCTCAAAACTGTTTATTGAGTACATTTTACTTTTCATCACTGGATATGACACCAAGATTTTCATTTTAATTGCAAACTATTGGTGCAAAATATTTTTTATCTGTGTCCTTGATTACTGATAATCTGTATCAGTATTGACCCTGGAAAATCAGTCAGTCCCTTGTATTTTTTGATTGGCAACATACTGTACTTCATTCTTTTGTTCTGATTCTTGTACACAAACTTGATATCAGTATGATTCATAGTGTATTGACCTAGAGGTGAAAATCCGATAGCTGACCATCTTGTTGCCTTTGTCCACACAGGGCGTAAGAACAACTGGCCTCCACTGCCAGAGAAGTTCCCCGTTGGCCCATGTTTCTACCATGATATTGCAGTGGACATTCCCATAGAGTTCCAAAAGACCGTCAAGATCATGTACAACCTTTGGATGTGTAAGTCTATTATCTGATACATCTAAGTATTGCCACCTATACCCACAGACATGTAACTTTAGAAAACAGTGATTTGTATTTATTTGGCTGCAAATAAATGAAAACATACAGCGTTCTTGTGCTCAAATGACACTTTTCTCCCAGTTCATGCAGGAACACTCTTTGTGAACATGTTTGGCTGCCTGGCCTGGTTCTGTGTGGATGCTTCTCGTGGTGTAGATTTTGGCCTGGCCATGCTATGGTTTCTGCTCTTTACCCCGTGTTCTTTCGTCTGCTGGTACAGACCACTTTACGGGGCGTTCAGGTAAGCAGATACATGGAAACTTACAAGACCTTCTGCAACAGTAGTAAGAAGCGAGGCTAAAAACATGTCTCTGTGGACAACCATTTGAGCTCATTATTTATCCTCCTCTCCAGGGTTTTGCAGCTGGATCATGCTATTGACCACATCAACACCCTAACAACCCTGCCGCACATAAACTACCACACATCAGATTAAATTATTTACACATGCCAAGCACATGCAGATTAACACATGCCAAGCGCCAAATCAAGTACATTTCCTATTTGGCAAGTAAAATCTCATTAATGAAAGTGCGATAAAAGCTTTGGGAGTTAGAGGCCAATGAGAGTAATTTATCAAAACATTTAACGCCTTACTGATAAATATGTATTTTGAGGAGTGTCAAGCAGAAAGCACAAAAGTGAAGGATGGGTTCAGTGTAATTATTATAATAGCCCCTTGCATCTGATTTGCAGAAAGAAAACTAGCTTATTTAATCAAAGCAAAGTGAATCAAGCAAAGTGCTACAACTGTCTTCAATAAATAATTCATAATTGTTCATTTCTCATGCCGAACAATAAACAACATATATTTTTTCAATTTACTGGTATGTTCTGCAGATACATCACTGTGATTAGTATGTAAAGAAACATTTTATTGCCTGCACATTGCTCTCACACAACCTTGTTCTCTGTCTCCACCACAGGAGTGACAGTTCATTCCGCTTCTTTGTCTTCTTCTTCGTCTATATCTGTCAGTTTGGAGTTCACGTCCTACAAACTATCGGCATCACCGGCTGGGGAACATGGTGAGCACTTTGTGCTTTTACTGATTCTTTGCCTTGAGTGTGTACTGAAGTAATCTCATATCGTCTCAATTGTTTTCTTTTGCTAGTGGTTGGATCGCAGCTTTAACTGGGCTGAACACCAGTATCCCAGTGGGCATCATCATGCTACTGATCGCAGCTCTGTTCACCGCACTCTCTGTGGGCTCTCTCATTATGTTCAAAAAGGTAAGACGATCACAAATAAGTCCAACATGTTGGTGTTGCTGTGTTTAACAGACTTGAGATGCACCAAACAATATGGCAGTAGGTCGACCTTAAAAAATAAGGTTTAAAGCAGGTTCAAACAGTATCAGTTAATGTTTATATTCAAGGTTTGTACCACTGCTGAAAATCCTCGTTTGGAAACAGCTTAAAATTGTAACTCACATTGTGGCTGCCATCTGCCTTGATGGTTTTGGGTAGAAAGAATATATAAATGTACTTTAATATGTAATTTACCACAGCTGCAAGGTGGTGGAAAAGCTTGAAAACACCCCCTTAAACACCCCCCTTAAATAATGCTTGAAAAGTGGCGATAACTTTCCAACAATGACAGGAAATGTGAGCCAAAGCAAACACTACCAGGGTGATAATAACGTGTGTTATTCACTGACCAAACATCAACATCGTTACGATTATCCTGGAAATAACATCTGCCAAGCTGAGTCATTCAGTGCTGTGCTCAAGACCTTGTGGTAGATTTAAATCTTGTGACTTAATCCCAGCTAATTTTCCCTTCTGCTCTTTCCAGGTTCACGCACTGTATCGTACCACCGGTGCCAGTTTTGAGAAGGCTCAGCAGGAGTTTGCGACCGGGGTGATGTCCAACAAGACGGTTCAGACTGCAGCTGCCAACGCTGCGGCCAATGCTGCAACCAACGCTGCTCGTGGGGCCTTCAAACCATAAACTGACACACATGAACATGCTCACAACACACACACATGCACATACAGTACATGCATATACATATACTCCTAAAAGATGGAAGTGCACAACTCTGGCCCTGCAGGCTCTCAAATCAAATTGATTCTATTTATGAATGTCGTTCTGCTAAGATTGCCCTGCACACTTTGCGTAAAAAGTGCAAAGAGTCAGAGACCAGAAATAACTGAGAAATTAGTCAGATAAAGTGACCAGAGTTGTCCGCCTTCACTTTAAGTTTCAGTAAACACTCTCCTACATCCTTCCTGTCTGCTTCTCAGTCAGATGACTGTCTGCTCACATCCCTTGAAACATCCACTAAGTGACTCGAGGTGTGCTCTGAGTGTGTGGGATTTCATCTCACTCCTCCGCTTTCCCCTGTTCTTCTGTCATCCTGAGGTCAGCCAGAGGTCGCAGTTCTAGCATACCTTATTTTTCTCATGGTGATGGCCTCCAAACAGCTACCTGCCTGGTTAATACAGTATAAAGTCATGAAAAAGTGATAATCTGATCATGGTGTTTTTTGCACATAGTTCTGTTTTCTTGGTCACATACTGGAAGTACAGTGTATGTCTGAATGGCTGGGCCTGTGTGTGGATGTGTACTTCATGTTAAGAAAATAGTGGCTCTGGCTTTTTTTCCCCCTTTTTTTATAATCCAGTGCTTGGTCATGGAGATCTGAAAGGTAAACTGTACCTCGTCCTATATCTGTGCTTCTATTCTGAGACTCTTGACTAATCCTGGTAGTCCCTATAAATAGAAATATGTCAGTATGTTCATATTTAAGGACCTGCCCACAGCCCCCAGCAGTGCTCCAGTGACACCTGTCAGTTGAACAGTTATTCCTGCTTTGTGTGCTACTTTGATTGGCAGAAGTGGGCTGGGTCAGCATCTCTGTGGCTTACTAAGATCTGACAGCATGATAACGACATGCATGTTTAGCACACTCCAGGTATCTTTTTTTTTTATTTTGGCAAAGTCATTCTGTCCACTTCTCTCTGGCTACAGACCAGTTTCTGGGGGGGAATGTCTGCCTTTGGTTTGGAGAAGTGAGCTGTAAAGTTTTTGCATGTTTGACTGATTGATGGTGTTTGGATCTATTTGTGAAGACACACTGAACGCCCAGGTCACCAGCTCTCACCACAAAGGTTCAGATGCTTTCATGGCCTAATGAGAAAAAATGTGTGAGTTATTGACATTTTCATTTCTGTATGTATGGCATTAACAGACTACAATGTGGCCGCCCCTCAGATGTTTTTGTAATCTCGCTCATTTGGTTCAAATCTAACGCTGCTATGAATCTGAGAGCCAGTTGTTCGTGGCCTCCGGCTGTCATGTTTCTTGTCACATTCATAGAGAGTACTGAGAGAAGCGACCTGCCTTGGACAGTGATAAAACTATGATTTATCTTGAGATTAACCTGCATACAGAAAATAGTAAAAACATTGATACTGTGTATATGTACACTTCATAGACTAACAGTCCGTTTGCATTTTTACAGACAAAAAAAGTCAGTCCAGTGACTTTTCCTCTGTCAGTATCGGATTAAGACAACAGAGGATTGGACTTGATGCACATTCAGTGATATCACTAAGATACATTAATTTATATATGATAATAACAGTGTTATTCAGTACTAAGTTGTACAGACTACTGTCACTGGAGTGAAATATGGATGTGGGTTACATTTGTGTCATGCTTTAGCACCTCTCATAGTGGTGGTGAGTGTCTGACGATGTGCACAATGGATGACTGACGACTGGTACTGCTGTTATTTTAAATGTATGGACTGAACATGGCAGACAGAGAACTCCAGTGAGAAGTTGAAGGTCAATAATTTGTCACAAATTAATCAGCCTGCATCTTGGCAGTTTTGTTTTTGTTTGGAAGTATTTTGTTCTAAATTCATTGCACACTTCCTGTATTACATTGAACTTAGCGCAAAAGACAAACATGTTTTTATTTATGGTGTAATTTAAGTTTTTGGTTTGATTTCATATTGTGTTACGTTTGTGTGGTTTTTTTTGTAATGACATGATCATAGCATCAGCTAGATTAAAAAAAAATGTGTTTAATGACTTTGCAACTTGACCGTGCAAGAGGTGTGCGTGTGTGGATGAGGATGCGTGCATGATTGGTATGAAAGGAAGGAAAAAAGATATCTCCCTCAAGTGTTATTCTATGTCCTGAAAAGCTGTGAGAAATCTACCAAATGTCCATATAGATTTGTTTTTAAATCTCAAGTTTGTGACGTGTTCCCTTGCCATGTTTTACCATAAGATATTACGCCACTTTTCTTTGCTACAGACGCCCACATGATTCACATCATCCAGTTTGAAACAGCTGTTATATGAAGCCATGCTGCAGTTGGTGATCTCTTGATGTATTTGACGAGCTGGTCTGCAGTACAGAGCGACGTGTCTGTAGTTTGCTGACACAAAACTGTGTTTTTGACCTGTGACCATGTTATTTCACTGAATCAGAGAAGAAACTCATTCAAAAGGGACACTTGTATATTTTGTAAAGTTGAAAATTTGATCCCCATTATCAATCACATGTAAAAAGAAAACATAATGCACTCCTGTCTGGCCTTTGTTGCATGTGAAATAGTTTGAGTTTTGTATATTTATGGTATTAACATGAAATAAAATTTGAAAGAAACATTTGTGGATTTTTTAGAAATTTATATTTATATTTATATTTAGTAAAATTACTTTATCTGATTCTCAACAATGTAAATTATTGTCAGAAAATGACCTAATTTGTCTTTAAATATACATCAAGGGACTTTTAACTGGTTGTGAAATATGATATAAAGCTATACTTTATTCATGAGTGCTGAGGATCAATAGAAGTTTCCTCAGTCTGAGGAAACATGCCATCTGTAGTCTGGTGTTACGGCATTAAAACAAAGTTTCTTCATCAGGTTGCAGTTATTAATCTTAGATGCATTACGTCATCAGTGTGCAGTCTGCTATATCTGTGCTTAAAAAATACATTGTGTCTTTCATGAACTCGCTTCCAGAACAAATGCAAGTACTAGATAAATGAAGATTTTTCGACACAAGGCCTGTGCGCTTTTGTTGACAGGGGCATCCAGAATCAGAAATGAATGTTCCTTGTAGGATCGGTGGTATAAACCGCCGGTTCCAAGCCTTTTTAAAGGAGTTGCAAGCAGTTCAACCAAGAAATCAACTGTCCGTGCAACTCAGGCTGGTTCAGCGCACTTTCTACTTTCCGTCTCTAGGGGTCAGAGTTTCCTCAAGCAGTTTGGGTTCAACAGGAGAGGAACACTGAAGGCGCACATGAGAATCAAATAATCCTTCTCACACACAGATTTACTAAAGAAGGCCTGTTTTATTTGAGTACAAAGCGCAGACTGTATCTCTCCTCACTCACATCAACCTCTCACACATGCAGCATCAAACACACAAGGTGCCACAGATGCTGTTACTCTTTTTGTTAATATAACAAAAACAGCTGGACAGACAACATATTAACTTCAGCACAGACAGACTAGGAATGCTTTTTTGTTTGTTTTTTTCATACAAATCCATGTCATGATTTCACTCTTCAGTCTCATCCGCTCAGTCCACTCAATCTCACAGTGTACACACACACTCACACACACACACAAGGCTGAACTATTGCACGTCTCATCTACAATGAATAAACGCAATCACATGATGTTACATTTACCGCAACTGTTGGAGAACAAATGAAAACAAGTGAGTAAAAAAATATGTAGCAATGTGAAATGAATCATTAGCAAGTGCAAGAGACAATATCAACAGTAAAAGTAGGTACAAACGAAAGAAAAGCGTAAAAAAGAAATGTCCAAAGCAGCACACGTGAATATTTACTCACTTTTCTTTTTCTGAGCTGTGGACTTTACAAAGCTAGATCTTGTCTGCATGGTGTGCCGTAAGGTAAGTCCCGATAAGGCCGCCTGCTTTATCTCGCAGTGAACAAACATCCCCCCCCTCATGAAAGCGCACCATATGGTAAAGTCTCTGCAAACACTCTGCCGGTTAATAAGCTGCAACAGACCTCAGAACAATCCATTTAACAGGAGGAACTCCCTTTAAAGCGAACAATCCCTTAAGTGGCATGTTTAAAAGGTAGCCGTCCTGCTGCGAATCAAAGCATGAGGACATTTAGAAAAAACACACACTCTTACGCACACACCGAACACATGCAAGCTGTTACTGGGTGTTTTTTAGAGGGGCCGCATCTGCGAGAGTTCAGTGGTTTTGTTGAGGATTTGCAGGTGAACCGTGTGAATGAACATTACAGCCCTACACACTGTTTTACTGGCAGTGTTTAACCTGTCCACAATAGCAGTAACGACATACCTACTACCGCTTTTTATTAACTAATCTCCTGCTATTTCAATACAGTGGTTAACGGCAAGAATTATTACAAAAATAAACAGTATCTTGGTCAAAAAAAAAGTGGATAAATGTACAGGTAATGTTCCTTGACCTGAAGCCTGAACCTTTTTTGTCTTGGTATCGCCATGAAGGCCTCAGCGTGTTTCAAAAGAGAACACCATGCCTAGCAACTAAAAAGAACTGTTGGCTTCTAGCTTTTCAACAATGAGCTGATTTTATGCAGGCTATGTACAGGTGTCGAGTTTCCCCGAGGTTTCTGAAGGCTCAGAGCAGGCAAATCAGACTCTTCCCCTCCTCGATTTCCTCCTGAACCTTGTCGCTCGAGGTTGCGATCTCGGCCTGCGCGGACAAAACAGCACACAGGAAGCTCGCCAGCGTCCCTCCGATCGCCGCGTAGAATGCCCAGCCTAGCGAGCACTGTGCCGGCCTGAAGGGCAGGGCCTCGGCGCCGCAGTAGCTGATCACCTTCTCCGAACCCCAGCCAGCAGGGTACAGCATGAGGCCCACCATCAGCAGCAGGCCTGGAGGGAGAGCACACAATGAGACGAGGGGGTTTAGTCATGTACGTGTAAACACCGGGGCCGAATACTACAAACAGATCACAGTGCAGCTGGGAACATGGTGACTCAGCTCTGGCGAAGAATACATCCATTTTTTTCAGCTGACAAAGAAAAACCCCATTCGACCGCCACTACAGTGATGTCACACGATGATGGATTACACACTCGACAGGCATGTTCCATCCAAACACACCTGTGGGAGCCCATTGTTGAGAGACACGTGCAAAAAAGACCTGGAGAAGTTCAGTTGGAATATCAAACCTCCAGTTAGGAAACGTGTGATGGAATGTCACAAGATGCTGCCAACTTGTAAACGCAGATGTTTCAACTTGAAAATCCATAAAACACTGAAAGTCCCTGAAGGCAACATTATACAACATACAGTTATAAGCTTACGTAGAGCTGTTACCACCATACAATGTGTTTCACAGATTATTAGCATGAGCTTCTGTAACAAGTGAGGTGAATCTGTTGAAGTTCTTGAATTTAGAAGCTGCACCACATATCCAGATTCTACTCACATTAATGAGCATAAATACAGGAAGCACATACTGTGGGAAATTCTGAGGTTCTTTTAAACATGTGGAACGAGAGGAAACAAGTCACATTTTTTTTGTTCTTACGGGTGAAATCTTTGTATATAAATTATATGCTATATACTTTGAATTTTTCCAAACAGTGATTCCAATAATGATTTTTTGCTTATGTTTTTACTCAACTACAGGGTGATCTTCATCTGTTCTTATTTCTTATTTCTATGTTATTTTACCTGCCTCTACCAGCCTTTATTAGTGAAGAGACAGGCCATCTAGGTGTACCATTAAAAAAAGCATTAGGGAATTAGAACTAATGTTTAAACTTCTTGAAACATAAAAAAAAGAGTTTTCTAATTGTATTAATACCTTCAGGTTGTGGACAAAATAATATCATAGATCAGACAACTTACAAGCTAATAGTGACGTAAAAAATATTTAAACATCAATATCAACACACCCATACAAGCTTCTTCACACAGAGAGAGGTAGATGTCTCACCTCCGATAGCCTGGAGCAGCCCACAGATGTTGAACAAGCTCTTCTTCATGATGCTCTGGAAGCACAGGCTGAAGACGGAGATGCAGGCCACTCCTCCCAGCACCAACGTCCCAGCTGCCAGAAACAAAATGGCCGCCTGCCAGAAGCCACTGGCCACTTCTCCAAATGTCCCAGCGTAGGGCCCGCAGCTCACCCCCACGCCCCGTTCCCCTATGCGGAGGCAGCGGCTGTAGAGGCCGAGAGACGGCCGGTACTCCCCGGAGTCCACTCCCGCCCCGCTTGTGCTGGAGTCGGACCGAGGGAATCCCAGCAACCAATCAGGGCTTATGAAGGCAATGAGCTCAGCGAAGGCCACCACAATGCTGAGCAGTGTCCACAGCATGGAGCGGCACGTTACAATAACATGGCACATGGTGGTGAGTCTTTCTGATAACCGATGATATTAAAAAAAAAAAAAAAAACTCCTTGAAGCCCTTTAAAGCTCCTGGTATTAGGGGGGTTTAAATTCCTTTCCTTACAAAGAGTAAAGTCCAGTAGGTTCCCGGTTCAGATCCAGATGTGAGTGCTGATCTTATCCTCTTCCGAGCAGATGTGTTCCCCTCCTCTGAAGCAAGGTCCAAACGGCTACAACGCACCGAAGCAGCTTCCCTCAGCCATGATCTTGAAGAGCTACACACACACAGAGACACAAGGGGGTCAATGACACACACAGTTTGTGTACATGAAGTGGGAGTCACTGACGTCCACAAGAGGGAAGAGGAAGAAGTGTACGAGGGATGGACAGCGACCGATTTCCCAGCCTCCATGACTCATCGAGCCCCCTCGTGTTTGCAGGATGCCCCACAAGACGTCCAATTTGTTACCACTGTCATCAAACAGAGCCGTCTTCACCCACCGTCTTCCCACAAGAGCGCTACTTCAGATTCACTATCAGCCAGCTGTGACTGTGTGAGCAACACTTCCAGATGTCTGTTGGAGGAGTCAACATGAATCATACACACACACACACAGTTCATCGTTCCACTCACGATAACTTGGCCTTTGTGTGTTTGCATTTATCTGCACAACAACTGGGGCCTTGTGTTTCTTGCCACCGGGCAGCTGTCAGCGCAGATCAGTGCAGAGCTCTGTCGCTGCACGCCGCGTCTGACGGCAACACATGCCAGATCCTCAACACTGTGGCAAGCACACACACGACATGTGCTGGAGCTCCATCACTCACAGCCCAGAACGAGTGCAGCGCCTTAGAGGGAGTGGTTACTGGCGTTATCGGACAAAAACAAATTAAACGTCTGTTTGAACAGCAATCCAAACTCGATTACAAATAACTTAAAAACCTGTAACAGATTTTCAGAGCCGTCAATCCTCTGCATGTATAGGCCGCAGTCAAAGCGATTATGATACTGTTTGCTATGTTTTGATTTTTAGTTGCTGTGACCACACTGGCCTCGACAGCCACGGTCCCATGGGAGCACAGAGGTTTCTCAGAAGCCCTCTGATGTCATGATCCAGCCTTATGATACACTCGGGAAAATATGCGGGATCTGGTTTTAAATACAGTCTGGCCGGATCTGCTGTCTCAGTGGATCTCACTGGTGGAGTCAGGGGGAGAACCTTCGCATCTCCAAGCCTGCGTGTCCTCCTGAGCAAGGCTGTGAGAAGTTTAAAGGGCGTATTCACCCAAATTACAAAAACTATCTTTCACTTACATGGACATCTATGAGGGTAGGAGCACCTCCTGGACTCAAATTGAGTTTGTAAAAGGCGCTCTTTGGATAAGAGACTCCCTGACGAACATGAGTTTGTTTTACAGGTCTAGGTGCCGTGGAGTTTGTCTTTTAACATGTATGATAGGTGTAATGTATCTCTAGTGGTATCTGGAAATGCAAAAAAAAAAAAGAAAAAAAAAAAGAGGTCAAACGATCTCCATTTATGGCGTCTATGACTTTTTTCCTTTGGATTTGTTCAGCTTTACTACAGTTCTTTCAATATATAACTTTCAAAAAACTACTACTACTCGTCTATAGCATCACTCTGCACCACCCCAACAGGTGTCTGGCAGGATTGGCCCCCCACAGTTTCAGTGATGGGGCCCCCATGGAAAAAAACTGTTTATGGTCGAGGAGAAAACGGACGTTTCAGGAAAAAATGAATCATCTCTTACTTGGTCGGACCTTGGGGAAACAGATAAAGTGATCTGCCTCGTCTACAAACAAGAGAATTCTGTGCTCCAGGAATGTTTTATCTTAAACGCTGTTATGAGAACAATCACAAATCCCACAAAGGTTCATGTGTTTTCCTGTCTGGTCTTTAGTCATATTCTGGCTCACTAAATTGGCATTCAGTCATCAAAATTTTGAGAGCCCTCGAGCCTGACTATGTGTTGCAAGTGTTGGGATAACTTTGTTTAATTTGGCCTGAACAAATCACCAGCGACTGATGCACCCATCACGCCGACTTCATTATCATTCAACAGTTAAACTCCAAACAATGCATAGCTTTATTGATTTCGTACGCTTTCGTTGTCATTTTAATATCCACTTCTTGTTGATTTTAGCTATCTTTATGGCTCTAACAAAAGAATATGACATCTCCTTTCCCAGTCCCGCCTACAAATGTCTGTTTAGTGTCCAACTGAAAGGGGGGGACAGCCATCAATGAGCAATGAGTAAGGCCATTCAGTCATTCCAGTAATTTCATTCTTAAGAACTACTTTCTACTGAAGAAACAGTCCCTCTGGAAAAGACAGCAAGGTTTGTGGATATCCAGAGTAACAGGATCATATCTTATATACCCCCCCCCCCCCACTGTGTGAGGGTGAGGACATAAATCCCCTAAAACTAATATGTGGGAACATGAAAGCAAACATTCTTTCATGGCTTTGATAGTGAGAAGATTTTTTTGGTTTTTATATTTTGGGTGAAGCGACTCCAACCGTCTCCAGTCGGCGTCGGTTATCAGATGAACATAAAAGGGAAGGGAGGCTGTTCCATCATGTTATCGCCCTAATTCTTACTGAATGTGTCACTTTGTTGGTGATGAGGAGTTCGCTGCACAAACATTCATTAAGAGTTATAAGTCACTGCAATGCCCTAAGGGGGAATAAGTGTGGGGTTAGGTTACACACAACCTCCCCGCCAGCCTCCATTTAGGATGCTAAATCATCCCGCCACATCTGTAAGGAATGAAAACTGATGTTGAATAGTGTCTGATATGATCTGAGTCAGTTCAAGGCAAAACACTTGAGACATTTCCCGGGCCGCAAAATAAAGAGAATTATCTCATGCAGCTAAAAAGGGCTGACTGGGTGAAGGCAGAAAAACTGGGTCACGTTAACAAAGTCACACAGGCATGACAACATCTGAGGCGCAGGTATGAGATTCGAAACACTTAAGATGTGGGTGTGATTCAGGTCAGCAGGACTCGGCGGCGTCTGCAGGTCACAGTTGTGTTTTCAAGTAGTTCTGTCGAAGCTGTGATCGGTATGAAAGGTCTGAACAAAGGTTTGCTTTGTCTCGAGTTCGACGGCGATGCCTATCTGAAACATTCCCAGGCAAGTTCATCTCCATTTAAAAAGCAGATTCATTCTTTCTCCAATTTTGCATCCTAATTACAGATCATATGAACCCTCAGCCAAAATGCACTGTCTGCATTATAATTACCCAACTCGGAGATGAACTGAGGGAGTGAATTTCAGTTACAACCGAGACGGGTCACGGGACAGCGACCGGATAAAGACGCTACGACAGCTATTTATTATCAGCCAAAAAGGAAACGGCAGATGTAAACAGGAAGCAAACAGGAAGCAGCAGTGTCTGACAGCCTCTGAGGCTTAGTCATACATTGTGAAGATGATCTAAATGCTTATCGTCTGCCAATCTAAACCGTCGACCATGTACACAGGACGAAGGAGCGCTGCAGCGCCCCCTAAAACTAGTCATTATTAAAAAAAAAAAACAAACATCACTGATTTAGAAAGTGTGTGATAGGATCTCACTTTCCCACTGTTATATGTAAATACATACATCATTTTGTAATGCAAAAAAAAGATACATTTATGTGTAACATAAGCCGAATTAACACAAAGGCCCAAATAATCAAGAATTTATCACAGTGAGCCTTTCACAAAGTTCATAAAGTTGCTCCTGACTAGACAACACTCAAAATTTAGCAATTTTTCTAATGAAGTCTGGGGAATTTCCATCCCTCTCCATCTCCTTGCTGTCACTGACTGCAGCTGACCTGTAGCATGTTGGTCTGCTGCTGTACAAAACGTCTCAAACTGTAAATAACTACTTGCTTTAAGTTATCCTGTATGTTCAAATTAATAAAAGCCACATTTATGTTGCACAATTTACTACAACGTCATTGTGACTGACTTCCAGCATCCTCACCGTCGACCATCACAGTGTTTCTCCCAAAAAGAGGAATGTTTTCATTTGTGACTCTACTGTAGGAAAAAGGCAAAGCGTAGTATACTTGTAATCAGGTTTAAGGAAGTGTGTTTATGTGCTAGAGAATGGTTTGGGGTGTGCCTCCTTCTATTATAGTCCTTGAGGTTATTCCAGGCACCCTCACAAACCATGGCTCTCCTTATTGTTATCACAGTTTCCATTCTGCAGTGGTTTCACACAACAGCACTCACTCAGTTTGACTCACCGCACAGACGGTGTTTTAGCACTATTCATAGCAACCGTTATGACACACAAAATGTATGTGATGTAAATGTATATATTCTAAGTGTGCACACTGCATGTATATATACGTGCACCCATGTCAACTTTTTCCTCTTCAGCCACACAAGTTTTGGTTTCTCAGTGCAGTTTGACTCAGCTGATTATAGTCCATCCAGGCCGGGCACGGTGCTCCCTGTTAAGACTACAATGCCCTCAAATTAGCAGCTCTGCCTCTCTAAACTACAGGGATGGAGCCTAAACATACCTTGTCGAGGCAGTCAGCAGGCACCTTCTGTGATCTCGCCCCGATTCTTACAGGAAATCTCTTCACTCGTACCTCATCATGGCTCCCTGTGGTCTCACTTAAGACTGCGCTCAGACGGAGAAGAGAACTCAAAAGGGACTTTTTGCTAGTGGGGTAAAGAGCAAACGATTTTGAGGAAGTGTGCAGTCAGGTTTTTACTACTCTTTTTTTTTTTATTTTCAAGATGAGACATTCCAGGAATTACAGATTGATCTGCTAGAACAGACTTACTGTGACTTAAAGACAACCACAATAAGCCTCATTAGCAACTTTTTTTCACACAGCACTATCTAGAAAGGCACCATTAAAAAACTGTTGAAAAGAGCAGACACTTTCAAAAAATACTTGGCAGGTGATTGGACAAACTGTCAACTGTCTAATGCCATCTATCATGGGCTAACTTCTGCCAATCAGATCAACTGAAGGAAACTCAAACTCTTCCTGAAGTCAATCAAGAGAAGAGCCAAAACATCTTTTCCAGTTAGAAAAAAAGCCTTTGGTGCTGTCCTTTGCTCCTGTTTCAATGAAATAAACTCTGCAGTTCTGATATAACTGATCCAACAGCAGCAGCTCGGCTAACCTCCAGAGAAGCCGCCATTGTTGTTTTCAAATGCTTCTCTTGCTGGACCTCACACCTAAACCAAACCCATGGTCTCAGCCTCTAGCTGCAGTGTTCCCCACACATAGACTTCACTTGGACAGGCCGCCAAAGTATATCTGGTGACCCATTTTAGCATTTTCTGCTTTTACTTTCTGTGAGAACAACAGTAGCCACGATCAGTTAAGTAGTGCACAATCTGCCCTCACTCTGCTCCAGAGAGACGCTCTAGGATAGTGAAGCAACCCCTCCAGATTAATGTAGGCCTACTTATACCGCTGATTTGTACAAACTTGTCGATGCGCCTGGTTGTTGCAATGTTGTCTGGTAGCCCCTGGCTACAAACCCCATTCTACATATGTAAGGGAACATGGTTGTTTGGTAACTTTCACATTTCTTCCTTGAATATTAAGTGCAAAAATGACCAACCCACTAAAATCACTACTCACAACTGTCACATTAATTGCACTACACTTTTGTTGCATATTGTTCAGCACATGTGTGACTGCCTGCGTGTGTGTGTCTGTGTGCACCGGAGGAGCAGAAAGGTCACTACATCCTGAAACTGATGAATACTTTCCGTTTGTTTGCTCCTTGCTGAACAGACTTCTGGGAAAGTGCATGAGCAGCACTTCCTTCAAGATTTTTCTGTGAGTTTTCTTCGCGAGCGCTGAGGGAGGAGTATTTTACACTCCACGGCACATGAGACACACAGAATTATGACTTATTCATGACCCGGCGATCAAGGCGCTGTGGGTGAGAGGTCTCTGCCTCCCAGTTGCCTTTCGTAGATATGTATCTCCGAACTGTCAGATCTTTGTTACTGCAGTTCTCTGTGTGCCTGTGGAGTCACTGTCATGGATATGTATCATCACCAGCACTGACAGATTGCGGAGACTTATGCTTCTTTCATGAGTGCTGCATGATGCTGAGTTTGACAGATGATACAGAAGATACGCTGCATCTGCATCTGATCTGGACCGGCTCCTGCTCCGTCCCACACTGCTCTGCTGTCCTGAAACAAACCGAGCCTGCCTCACAGGATTACTACATGCGCATGTAGTGAGGGAGCTGAAACCAACTCACACACAGCTTTCCAATCCTTCATCCAGCGAGCCAACGCGAACAGTCTCCGTGCTGCTCAAAGACAAACTTTCTTTAAGGAAATTTACAAAAAACACAATCCAGGGGCCGACAGCCAGCCATGTGGACTGCGAGTTTGGCTGTGAAACTCTGTTGGCCGGGCAGTTTATATGCTTAATAAAAATTTCTACTAATGAAGCGTAACATCAGTTAGAGCCGAGGCCTTTAAAAGCTCCAGACAAAGAAGGCATATGTGGGTCAGTCGGTGGGCCGTTAGTTACAGGAGGTCGCTGAGTAGTAAATCTAGAGTAATTGGTCTGAGATATCAGCAAAGGCTCTGGTAGCATGCCAAGCTGCTGAGGTAATGAGTGCTGGCCACTGTTGTAGAGGGCGCAAGTGAATGAAGACTGAAGGTGGGTGGTGGAGAGATCTAAATTACTGTTGACCCAGATTGGTCTTTAAAGGGGAGGTCAGACACAGCCGGTGATAGTTTCCAGGAAATAAGTCCATTCATGGGCATGAATTTACTGCCTCGGGACGTTGTTGAAAACAGAAATAAAAACAGATTACAATCATTTGCAACAGTTATCCGAAGTGCTCCAGAGCCCATGTGGTAATCATTCATGTCTCACTTCGCCCCATCCTTGCCTGTGAGGCCTGACACCATCACCTATAACAGATGAACCTGTTAACCTGTGGAATATTCCTAACAGGTGCTTTTTGAGCATTCAGCAAAATTTTTTCAGTCTTTCAGTCTCGCTCCAGTTCCATCTTCTTTCAAACATGTTGCTGGCATCAATTTTATGAAATTTGTTTAAACGAAGGATTACATGTGACATACACTCCGGGTTTGACCTAGGGTTTTTCCTGGATGCCTTGAGACAGCCAACAGCATTACTAGATCTTGCTGCATGCTAACTGGCTCACAGATGTTGATAAGATTAACTCCTTAGGTATTGAAATTTGGTATCAAATGACAAGACATTTTACGAACAGCATCGAGGCAATCCAGTTGGTGCCTTAACAGTATCAAACTTTAACACCCAGCCCAAGAAGAGGTAAAACATTAAATATATTGACCCCATCGGGGAGGTTGTGTTATCACCATCATCAGTGCTTCTAACTTTTTTGGAATGAGGGCTGTAAAAAATTTTGAGAGAGGATGGGAACACTCCTGTTTCCCCATAATGGCCATGAGCTTGTCCCTGTTTAGAAAAGGCACATTTCAGCTGGTGGATCACCCACCCAGATCAGATGACCCCCCTGTTGATCTGGGCCGGGAGGACTCCATTAGCTCATTTTTTCTTAACTCACAGATCCTGAACCAGAAACCTCAAACCAAGGCAATCTGTTCCCTAAGCTGCTGCGTCTGGTCATGCATCTGGACCCGCCAGGAGGAAGGCCCTCAAACCAAAAACCACACGAGAGGCTGTTTCACCCTCCTCTGGGCTCCACAGCAACTCAAACAAAATGTGGACAGTGACGAAATCACTGGCCATTATTGAAGGTCTCATTTCCGTTCCAAGAATCAGGAAAATGTTTTGGGGTTTTTTTGTTTTTTTTTAAAAACCCACAAGAGATATGAAACTAGTATGATACTAGTCGGAGTGGGGCAGGACCAAACATATCCCTCTCTCATGAAAGAATGCAAGCAGCAGAGCTCGAGGTGATGTGAGAGCGAATGAAGCAATGTAGCTTGAATACTGAACATACATAACCCACACGCTGGGAAAGATATCACACACCCTCCACTCCGTATTACCCTACCAATTTTATATTGATTTTCAAGGCTTCATCAACATCGCTTCATCAAGACTGTGTCTTGTCATGGCAGAGAAGATGATATGAGAACAGCAGGCAAGCTGTAACATTAGCCCGAATGGAGACACCCATGCCCTGCAGTGATGACTCGTAAATTTTCATCACAGCTCGTTTGTATCTACTCAAAAGCGAGAGATCCAACGCTGTGTTTTTTGCCCCCCCAGCAGTCTGAGAGGCAGCTTTGGGAACTTGTGAAACCCAAACCAGGTGGAGAGAACAACGCCTTCCAAACACACACACACAAAAAAGATATGAGACAGGTTGCGCTAATGAGTTGAACATTATGGCTCCCTTTGATTGTCACACCTAAACCTGTAGCCTCGGGCTGAGCAAACATCCACCTGCTCTCACAGCGCGCTCCATGGTACTGAGGACGGATAGCGAAAGAGTGAGTCATGCAAAAACACACAGGGGACCAAAGATAACGAGCACAAAGACGGGTGTCTTCGGTTTCCGCGAAACTTTCTCAATCCTCCCAGATATTATGAAACAAGCCGAGCCGCTCTCTTCAAGAACTCCTCCTTGCTAACCATAACCATGTGAACCGCCGCTTTTGCAGCCCCCCCCATAAACAGCGAATGAAAGAGCTGCAATGAGAGGAAAATGTTTCCCATGGATAGGCATTACCGCAACTTCTGTCTAATAAGTCCAGCCAGTGAGTGATGGTGGCCATCAAATGCATGTTTAGAGCCCCAGAGTTAGTTTGGATTTATTTTACAGACCCAGATTAAACACTACAAAACAATTCAAGCTGTAAAAAGCCATTAAAACGTCTTCCCCATGACTGGGTACGAAGAACGAGGACCTGCCAGCACGTCTAGCTTTCAAGTTCAACCAGGGGGGCCTGAGGTTTCGATGACAATGAGCGGCCCCAAAATGTAAACAGCAAGTCAACAGCGAGGAGCCCTCCAACAGTGTGCAGAAAACAATACCTCACTTTGGCGACACACAAACACAAAAACAAAACGCACATCCATAAACTGAGAGAGGTGCCAGCCTGCGCTCACTCATCCAGGGTGTAATTGCATCAAAACGCATGACTTCCCCAGAGGAAAGTATCGGCCAAGCTCGTGTGTTTGCGTGTGCATGTGCCAAAAAAAAAAAAGCCTGAATGAAGAAAAAACGGCTCTCTTCATCTGCAGCGGCTCAACTCAACAAAGGCTGCACAAAGACGTGCCGACACCGGCCCCCCCCCACTCACTCTTCAGCTCTCAAAGACATGCCACTGTCGGCCCAGAATGCACTCCCTCATTCTTGAAGAACAGGCCGCCGTGGCCCCTAACCTATTCAATCTGTGCAGCGCTCCGGCCCCCTCACTCCCCACGCTGACTCTGCAGAGGCCCCACAGTTCGTGACGCACAAAGCCCCTCAGTGACCCTCACATTTCACTTGCACAAAGACAGGCATGACACGGCCCCGCTCTGCTCCCTCGTCACTTCTTCGCCCGTCTTGTTTGTTTCGGGAAAAAAAAAAAGATGATGGATGCCCAAAACAAACTTCTCTTTTCTTCTACTTCTAGTGAACTCTTCGCTGTGCCTTCCTACGAGGAGGTCTAAAGGAACTCCTGGGTGTTTGCTGCATGTTAACTCGCTGGTTTTACTTTATGCGTTACATCGTTGTTTAGATTGGTTTAGATTTATCCCTTCCAAGCAGCTGCTGATTTCCACTCTTTCCTTATATGCAATTTGAAAACACGCAGAAACATATTTGTAATAATACGTAATCCCTCGCAACAAACACTTTTCATGTTAATGTTACTACAGAGGGATGCTACATCTGTGATCGGAGACAAAATCTTGCTGTCGGCGCATTCACAGATGTTCCCCTATCTGAGATGAACATCTGCTGCATTAACAATTTACTCTGGCAGACAAACTGCATGTAAACACTCATGGTGGGGGGAAAAAGCTGAAAAATAGGAACTTTCTTGCAGTAAATGAGCACTACTACTTAGCCTGTGAGAACTGTTGGATAGAGAACTTTGGGATCCAGCTGTGCGGTGGCTGCCTCTAATGCTTTCCATGAAAGATATTTTACAATTGGCAAGCACATTTCAGCTCTCTGGTGATTTCACTGGTTTCCTAGAAGGTGTAGAACACATTTTTAAAAAAGACTGTAAACCTATGGTAGTAAGCAACGGTGTCAAAAAAATGGAAATGAGTAGCTAACATCATGATATATACATGCCAATTTCATATGTTTTTGTGTTCTTTGAAGATTTTTTTCTGCTACTCCAACTCATAAATCCTTGAATTTCTTCCTAGACTAATAACTTCCGATGACGTTCAAAAACATGTGGTAGGCAAAGGCAATTTGTTCGAACGTCATAAGGGCGACATTTCTCATACTACAATTTCTTTTTATCCAGTTATCTTTCTTCCCTTCCAACAACAATTGTGTCTTTATAACTGTGTGCTAACGTAATTAATAAATACACTTTTAAATCTTATGCAGCGAGTTAACGGCCTGACAAACCGGGCTAACGGTCAGCTGGCCGGCACTGTTGTTGGAGTTGGCACTTGACCGCCCTTGCTGGCGGCATTTTTGGCCCATTGAGCTTGTAGGATCAGTGGCGGCTAGTCTGTGAGAGAAATCACTGTGCGGGAGACAAAAAAAAAAAAAAAAAAAAACAGAAAAAGAAAGGGAAAGCCCCTTGAGCCTGTCACAGTAGTGTCCATGATTTCACCCGTCTGGCATGGCGTCTCCTTACATTTCCCCACCAGTGCCATTTGGCCGTTTTTAATCAGAAATACCCTCAATTAGAAGCTGCTACATTAGCAAGAGTGGTGTCAAAATAAGACGATTAATCATAACAGCGGTTCGTATTTGGCAGAGCGGTTTTCCCCTTCGCACAGACGCAGAACGTACAAGCTTGTTGGACACCAGCTGTATTCTTAGCAGTGTGTTCAAGTGCAACTTTTGGCCGAGGCACAGTGGACATGATCACCAAAACGCAAAGAAATAATAACTCTGATGTAACATTAAATATGTCTGTGTATTGTTTGCTATATCGACTGACGTTAGCATGCTAAGAGGCTAGCCCTGGCCCCTGTGCTGTAATGCTACTCCAAACTTCCAAACTGGACCGTTAGCTGCATGGCTAACTGACCCAACAAGCTAAAGTCAGCTATGTTAGCAGCGAGACAGCCTGAGACAGTTTGCAAATCCTTACATACTGCACCTTTAAACAGGAGGCAACTGCACAGGATGAAATCAAAAGAAGAAGAAGAAGAAGAAGAGTGACCAGTTTCTCTACCGTCTGATATGAAACCACAGTAGATCCAACTGACGTGCAGAAACTACGACCCGCAACTTCTTTTTTTCTCTCTTTGCCCTCACATCATATTGCTCAATCCATCGACATGAAACAAGTTCGCACCTGTCATTCTGAAAGCTGTCAAAACTTATTCTGGGAAGAGTGTGCAGGTCAGGGCAGTCTTTTGATTTGTAAACATTTCTGATGGGCCGCTCATTCATTCATTTAACCCACAGGCCCCACAAGAAACTTCCTCTTTCCATCACCTCACTGCAGTTTGTCCTTGAACTGGGCTAGGATAAACACTGAGTGTTTTCCTGGTTTTGTTTAGTTTACCATGGAGCACCACTTCCCCTCTCGGCACAGTGTGCATCAGGAGTGAGAGCTCCATGGGTGGCTCTCACATAGGGCCGGACCTCCTCCTCCTCCTCCTCCTCCTCCTCCTCCTCCCCTGCACTTCCAAGGACTGAGTGAGGTTGTGGGTGCAAAGAGAAGATGGGGAGGGGGAGAAGCTGAGTGGACGCGTGTGAAAGACAGGTTGGGAAATAAAAGCAACAACCAAAGAAGTGCTTTATAATTAGAAATATGAGGTGATTTCTTTTAGAGGCAGTGTGCTGTGGTGCCCAGCTGCTGCCAGATGTTGTACCTGGACTCACACAGCGGTCAGAGGATGCACAGCAAACTGAAAAATCACAATTCAGACTGTCTGCAGGACGATTTCAGTGATGCATGCAAACTAAAAACAGCTGCCAGTAAACACTCAGCAAAAAAAACCACACACACACACAATTTACACTCCGGTGCATGAGAGAGGAGATGAGCTCTTACTCACAGTCAGCGTCAGTGTGTGAACAACAACTTCCTATATGACACTTGGAGCGGCAGGAGTCATACCTGCCAGCCGAACAGGAGCTACACCAGCCACATGTCGTCTCTGTGTCTCTGTGTCTTTTACTTACAGGAAGTCACAGTGTGGAGCTCTCAGGTTGAAGCTTTTGTTTCTGTTGTCCCGGCGCTGGGTTGTGTTGTTCCTCCCCGGCGGCGCAGCTCTGTCGCTTTCCCCGGATTCATTCACCGACAGCCCGCTGCACTTTTCTTCGGGAGAGCTCCTCTCTCTTCCCCCTCTCCTTCGCGTAAAGCCATCCCACTTCTCCCTGACGTCGTCCTTTCTCCTCCTTTCTCTCTCTCCTGCCACCCTCCCTCCCTCGCACCCCCCGGTTCCCCTCCCCCACCCCGTCTGTCGAACAAGAGGAAAAGTTGCACAGATGATGATGATGATGATGATGATGATGAGTTCTTGGCGTCTCCCCTCCCAGAAACTCCTCAAGCTGATTTATTCCTCCAGTTTCTCCTCGCCTGTGTTTCTTTTTCTTTTTCTTTCTTTCTTTTTTTTTTTGATAAATCACAACTCAGATGTGTTGAAATACAGGCCTGCGTTTTAATATGAAATGACTTAATGTCTACAGCGTGTTATAGAATACAATAATAACTAGTGATGTCACTGATTAATCAATTAATCACCATTAAACCAATTAAAAATGTCTTAAACGACAATGAGAGGTGGGCAAGTAGTATCCTACAATAACTGATTACAGATGTTTGTCAGATATATCGGACAAAACAGAAAATACTGGTGAGAGAAAATTAATTTAATTAGAATACAAGTCATTTGTCATTTGAAAACACATGAAGACATTTTACACAAACTGATATCACATTTATTCACTTCAGTGTTGATATTTATGATTAATCGTTAAGCAATTGTTAAAGTGACTATTGATTAAAGAAGTTACTTCAAATTCGCATCCCTACTGATAACCAACAACAATATGAATAACTCTACATAACTGTAGAGTGAGCATAATTACGTCACCAGTTACATTGCAGATTGAGATTGTTAAAACATAACTCTATAATCAGACTAAAACATAATAATATAATACAAATTGATTATCATATAGATACATACAAACCAGCCATGAAAAGAAACTATTATCTGTTAACCTCCTAGGATGGCTGTCGTCCTGTTTACTGTCCTTGTGCTAAGCTAAACTAACTGGTTGCTGGCTGCGGCTTCACAGACATGAGAGCGGTTTCAATCATCTCATCAAACTCTTTAAAAGAATGTGGGAAAAAAGCCTGTTTAGGAGTTGAAATTTCACCTGAGATTACTTTAGGACTGCCTGAGACTTAACTTTGACATGACAGCTCTGATTATTAGCTGTGGAATCATGGTTGTTTTCTTCACTGAGTGCTCCAGATCTTAAGCTTCCTCCTGCACGCTGCATCTCCTTCTGCTCTTTCCTTTTCCTCCCACTCAGGGAGCTGAGATCGAGACATAAACCACACTTATTACAATGTGGTCGGTGGAACTGTGACAACTCGGGGAAGACTGTCACAGTGAGCCCATGTGAGCATTTCGGGGAGGGCAGATACACTGCAGCAGGGAACTAGTGAATGACACTGGGCCCCAACTGCATGTTTTGAAGGATCGTGTGGCTCGTGAGCAGTGGTGAATGGTGACGGTGATAAATTGCCAGAGGAAGTCCCTTTACATTCATGAAGGCCTTGAACTATTCTGTTTAGAGTCATGTGAGTCTCGACATAATAAGTATCAGAGGGATCGTTTGCAGACAGGTTTGGAAAAACTTCATACTTTATTTATGCAAGATGGAAAATATAGTCTTTTCTCAGGACTCTGTGCCAGTTTGGAAACATGTTTAAAATACTCCTGCTTGTCTGTAATTTCAGATCATTAAGCAGCAGTCGGCTTACAGTCCCAGTATTGTTTCATATGGTCCACACACTGTAGCTGAGGGGACAAGACGCACCTGAAATCTGACTCACCGGGAAGACTAGCTTTGATATCTAACATTGAAGCAGGGATCTCTGTCTGCCTGTCTATTTGTTATTTACTATGAAGAATCATTCATCTGATACAGTTCACACCTCTCAGGTTTCTTGTTGAGGACCTAAGTAAACACTTGTCAGATTTGTTGGAATTTGGACAAATCTAGTATTAACAAATGTTGCACAGACATCCCTCCATGACGTTGTGGAGAAGCAGACGTAAACAAATGGAGATTAGCGTGTTGCAGCAACTTGCTTTAGTAACACGTTGCATTGAGAAAAAAATAAAAGCAGAAGGATTAAACAAGTCTGGATGAGTGTGGAGATGCATTCAAAGCAGGGTTTTTTTTATTCTTCAGCAGGAACTTGGATGTGTAATTGTCTGGCAGTATGCTAGCTAACGTTAGCCTCAAGGGCTTCATGGCTGCACCATCAGCTGCTGCAGGATAGCTCTGTGGTTGTTTGTTGTGGTCCAGTTTGGAAAGTGCAGATGTAATCATCCAGATTTAATCTACATTGATTAATCACATTTTTATTGGCCATATGTGAGCACTTAAACTCTAATAACGTCACCAGCTAAATACCTCTGCTTATTAAATCCATGGTCTAACTTTACAGCTATGCAGGTAGGTTAAAGCAACTAACTAACGGTCTTACCTCTGAGTTCTTGCACTTGTTCGGCTTCATATTTTAACATGCTTCAGCCGGTGGGGAAGCTGTTGTGTGAAAGTAGCTTGTGCACTAGATGTTAAATGTCTTGTTGGTGTATTTTTCCGTCCTTTTCCAACAGAAGAGATGTAAAACCTCATCACTTCAGTTCGCTTGTTGGACGCCTTTCTCCCTCTCAGTAGATTCCCTCACATGTGCCTGTTTATTAAACACAGAGGTTATGTGTAAGGATTGGGCAGAGTTGTATAAATAATTTATAATACACTCTAGTCTTTGTTGAGACTATCAGAAATTATGATTAACAAAGATCCCATAAAGTGTCAGCATTTGTGGGACTGATCCAGTTCACTTTTTTTTTTTTTTTACCATGCTGATTTCATTTGGCTTCGCCCTCATATTTCAGTGTTTGCGACACCGCATCTCGACCGTCGTGAGTTTCACCACATTGGCATTTACTGCATTCTCGCTGCGTGCTGTTTCTGTTATTTTCAACAAGCCATATACAAAAAAGCACATCAACCCCTCTTCCCAGCCTGTTAACACCAGCTCTCATTTCCTCCCTGGGATGCTGCAGTGGGAGTTTGTTGAGTGCAGGCCTTCACGCCGCCCTCCTCACATTCTTCACGGCCTCAAACTTCAGACTCTACAGTTTGTCTCCTCGCTCACACGGCGCCTCGCGTCTCCACTGTGTCATTTGGTCGAGCCCTGCCTTCAGGACTTCCTCTTTCCACACCAGATCTGTCTGTGTGTGTCGTCCTGGTGAGAACACTGTGGGAGGCAGAGAGCTCTGTAAATAGAGAAGTGTGGTCAAGACAGCGCTCTGGTCTCAGAGGCAGGAGAGGTTCTTAGCTGCAGGGCAACTCCATGGGAAATCAGACAGAGACGCTGGGGGAGATGACTGGGTTTGATGGTTAGCGGCTGTGGGGATAAAGTTAGTCTCTGTGCAGAAATGATGCCATGATGCCATTCATGATGTATGTGTGTATGAATATTTGTGGAATAAGGGGGCTGGTGTAATCACATTGATTCCAGCAATGGTTAAATCACATCAGATTTTTATAGCAAAGGTGAAGATTTGAGGAGGCGCTGAGATCTCATTGCTCAGCCCACTCAGAGGTGGTCTGGGACTCATACGGTCACACTGGTTCAGCAGTGTGCATGTGAACCCATTTCACATTTGTTCACATCTACGTACCATATTAAGATTTCTAAAAAACATAATATGTCACGTTCACATGACATGTTTATGACCTGATTTTGATTTAAGGAGGGGGAGGTGATGGTGGTGGAGTTACAGATGAGAAGGCTGCAGATTGTTTTTTGAGACTGCGCTTCGACATTTGTAAGTGGGGTTAGGGTTAGTGCTGACACCACTGGATATTTTAAGGAGACCTTGAGATTTCACAGTTTCAAGCTGCATTTGTGGCAATCAAAACAGGTATTTTGAGCCAGAACTAGTTATTTTCCTAACTGTAACCAAGTGCATTTGTGTGCCTAAACCTAACCATAGCCAAAGCACCACTGGTTAGGACCATTCTACGCATGACTGACAGGGGGCGCTGAAAAGTTATGTAAAAACAAAACGATATAAAAGTATTAACCCATCATAATTAACATAGTATTTTAATCAAAATATTGTCATAAAACCAATGGTCTCTTTGTCTTTTATGATTTTTTCATGGCAAAAAGTAAACATCCATATTGAGCAACCCCCTATAACTGCACGAAATGGTATGGTCCTGCCTGAGTGTGTCAGTGCTTGCGAGCAGATAGAAATAGAACTTTTTATGGCAGAGGTTTTGACTTGTTAAGGCAGGTAAATCACAGGTGGAATTTATACCATTAAGGATGGCTGCATTCAACTTGAGGTGAGCTGTTTAGAAACATATGATGTTGTGCATGCTCACTCAAAGACATGTCTTGCTGGGACACGGTTTGGACTACAAGAGCCAGGACATTTGTTAAGCTTTTAATGGGTCAGTTGGGTCCTGGAGATGTGGTTACAGCACTTGGGCAGGGGTAGGGGCGGTCCATTAGGGTTAGGGTTAGCGCAGCAACACTCTGCAGCTGCTGGAACACACTGTGTCATGAATGTATTGACAGCAAACATGTACATTTATTTTAGATACAGTCAGAAATGAGCAGTAATCTACCTTTATACTTCCAGGCAGAATGTCCACAAGCTCACTAAAAAGAGCTTTACCTTGACAGCATGACAGACATCCTGAATACTAGAGGCCTTCTTGTAGTGGGATCAGAGCAGCCGCCACACCCATCGACATGTTCATGTCCCAACCCATGACCACTCACTGTTCATTACTACACTGGTATGAGAATGCCCTTTTAAAATACAGTGAGTTCATTTGTTTTGAACACACATACTACCATTCCATGAAGAAAGAATCCACTTAATTAGGGGTTGAAATGCCTCCTTTCAGTGAGGTAAACATAAACATACAGTAGGCAGCAGTGTGGTCAGAGTCCTGGCATTTAGAAAACAGGAGAATCCATCATTTCCTTTTTTTTTTTTTTTTTTTGTTTCTGGGGATTTTCCCGGCAGCGCACAGTTTGATGTTGGAGATGAAGTCATGGCAGGACACGCGTGAGACAGAAATAAGGTATGACAGAGAGGTGACACAACACATCGGACCACAAAAACAAAAAGGAACATGGAAGATGAGAGCGCACAGGCCCTCCTGGGACGAGCCAGGCGTGAGTGCTGTCATGACCTCAGAAGAAAGCAAATACTGTCTCATGTATTATGTGTCAACATGGTGATAAATGAAGTTGTAACATTTCACCTGACCAACAAAAGCAGCAGGGCTCCTCAGTCTGCGTCTCACTCATGAACGTGCACGCAAATATGTAAAACCAGAGATCAACTTATATGGAGATTTCTGCACCTTGGCTCAACATTCACCTCTACAAATATTTTGACTCTTTGCTTTATTTATCTGACAAACCTTCTTCTACTAAAGTCAACACATTAATCAGCCCGCAAACGTACAGCGTCCTCTGACTCATTCCCATGAAATCGCATTGAAAACCCAACTAAGCATCAACAGTCACACGGCAACCAAAGTAAACACGACTTTTGGCTGCAGGTGGATTGAGTTTGGACAACACGTCTGCGGTTGCTAACAAACAAAAAGAGAAAACACCAGCGAATTCAGGATTTTCTTACAGCATCTCCAAGTTTATTAATAAAAGAAAAATGAACACATGGAACTAGAGAGAGCATTGTTTTGTCACCAACAATCCACAAGTAACTCGATCTCCTTGGGTGTAAAAACTCAAGATTATGTTCGACCCGTCTGGCTAATTTGATGATGATATAATCTCCTGCGCTGATTATCTTTTATGCACATTTAAGTGGTGGCAGGATCTCCACGGCTGTGAAACTATACTAAAAGACTGAAAGCAACAGAGTAAACAGACGTTAGGTGACTGTAAACCTTCATCACGTTTCTTTATATTTACAGCATTTTCTCACCGAGAGGTAATTGAAAGATTACCGTTTATTACAGGGAACCACTTTACTTTGAGTGTTTTTTTTAAATATTTACGTTTACTTGTTGTGAAGCATCTACTGTACCTGTATGACCCAAACTAATCAGTGTGTTCCTGTGCAATAGCTAATTTACTTATCTTGTCTTACAGCTGATTGTTATTATGATGCAAACACAAATTTGTAGTTAAAGGACGAATTGAAGGATAAAGAATACCTGTTTGCAAAAAGCTGTGAGGCTTCAGAAATCTTTTGTGGCCTATGAAACATGACTTGACTTTCCATTTGCATAGTTTCATATTGTTTATATTGATACAGCTTTTTTTACATATCTATTTACATAAACATATATATTATTTATGTATAAAAAATATATATGTATTGTATATGTATATGTATGCAACACAGCCGTCCCCTTTATCAGACAGCGGTGGAGTTAATTTATTAAGTGTTAGCTAGCTAGCTAACTCATATAGGGAAGATTCAGGGTTACATGTAAATTTGACATGTTTTACTGCATATGTTTGACTGCGTATGTACAAAGTTAATGTCAGGCTGGCATCATGTCTTATTACATTAGGGTGCTGCAGCAAACTTGTCTGGTTGTAGGCCTAGTTCAGGGAGAGGCCAGGTGGAGTTACAGGTGTCTTTTAAATGCAGAGAAGTAAAAAGATGTTTTTTAAAAAACAAACAAAAAAAAAAAACTTTGTGCACAAAAGCAGAAACTAAAGAGGCAACAGAAAGAGACGAAAGCTTTAGACGTGGCTCCTGAGGCAGAACAAACACACTTTGGAGTAACCGACGCTCTTTTTCCTTTTAATGTCTGCACAAACTAAGCATAACCAAACATTTCTTTCACTTCTCTGTATTGAAAAGCTCATCAAATGTTATATTTCTGTTGTTTTCTGTGTGCATTACCAACAAAATGACATCCAACAAAAGGCATAAATTGTCACGAGTGTCGTTTTACCCGTTTTGCACCTTTTTTAAAACAGTTATTTTTCTTTATTTGCTCTGTCTTCCCTCTCTCTTCTATCTTATTACACTCTTATTACACATTATCATGATTTTTATATGTTTTCATTCTAGTTTTCTCTTGTTTCTCGTGTCACATGTTGCTGTGCCTCCATCTGTTTTGTATGTATTGCACGTCTCTACCTCTGTCGGTGTTCATAAAGAGTCCCTCTGCACCAAAAAAAGACACCTCAGAATGTCCAAAAGAAATTTAAACTGGAGATTTCTAAGGGCATATCACACTGATCAAACTGTTGAGTGACCTCTCGTGTCCCGCATGAAAGCATCATGGTAGTTATGCTTCTCCACTCATCTGTTCAGGTTTTCTTGACTGTGCACACGAGATAGAAGGAGAAAGTGTACTATCTCGCCCTCCTGTGTCTGAGAGCAGTATTACATCATGTCATTTTGATTTCCCTCTTTTTGTTTAGTAAATGTTTAACAATGAAAATCCTAGAAAGAAGTAGATCATGATGACTCATTGCAACCAGATGCCGCTTCACACAATAAGCATCTTTATATGTGAGGAGAGATAAGACACATACAGTGAGTTTATTAGGTCATGGAGTGCATTCTCTCTCTCTCTCTCTCTCGCTCGCTCGCTTTCTCTCACTCACTTGGTGTCTCTCTCCCTATTTATCTTTCTGTGGCCTACAAATCCACAAAGAATGGACAGTTTCAGCAGAATATCTTCTTCAGCTTTGAGCTGTGATTGGACCAGAGGAAGGGGTGGAGGTAAACAGGAGGCTGCAGTGGCACAGAGAGTCCCTCTATAACACCAGAGGAGAGGGTGAAACAACGCAGAAAAACAGAGCCTGTGAGAGGACGTGCAAGAGACGGGCTGGCGTCGACCCACAGCACTGTCTGGCTAAAACATGAATGTACAGGGCACGCAGTTGAAGGATGAAGAAGCTGGATAAGATCACGAATGATCAATGTAGTATTACCAGGACTTGAGATCAGCATGCTTGGGGTGCTGCACCAGGTTTTCTCAGCTCCATTTCTGTTGCCACCTGGCCAAAAGAGCCTGTGACCAGGTCCAACATGTAAGCGCTCCACCAGGAGTCAATATTTAACCACAACTTTATGTCAAGCCAGGTCATACTAAAATGTGCAAGCCGCGTCTGCAATCATGCACCCGCTTCCGCCACTCTCGTGCTTTCAAATCTGGCCTCCCGCCCCTCCCCCCCTCCCCTCATAGAATCAGCCATCAGTCCCCGCTCCTTGTCCTTTCACCCTCTTCTTCAGCCTTTGGTCCCTCTGCAGCTGCACCTCCAGCCTCAGCCTGCGAGAACTAGTTGTGGCTGCAAAAAAGAAAATGTCACTCAGTACAGCTGCTGGTCCACGCCTGATACTCCAACTGGAATACCTAGAATATCTCAGACGACACCGGATATGGCAGAAATAACCATGTAAATAGATTTCATAGAAGTGAATCTACGGTGGTCAACCCACAAGGCCCCACATGATTCATTCAGAAGGAGACAGAGAGAAGGAGCTCCGAATTTTGTATGTGAAAGACCCTTTCAGAAAAATTATCAACCTTTCCTAACCTCTCTGGTCCCTTTATTGTGCGTTGCAGAAGCCATCAGGTCAGTGAACATGGCATAATGTGGGGAGTGGGCCTGGTGAGCAGTGTTCACTTTGGTGCGTTTGAGGCTCATAACTGAACAGGGTCGTGGTTCAGCCTGCACTTGGAGTTTGGGGTCTCTTCCGACTGACTCAGCACTTAAACAACACCTGACACGTCTGAGCTATTTCTACATATGCGCACACTCGCAAACGCTTTGACAAACGACACATGAGCACCACACTTACACTTCACATACATTGGAACAGGCCCGCTGGTGTTTCCCATGCAAGTGAAGCTGTTACACCTTTTAGAAAACAGACCACTCCTCTCTATATATACAGCCGGGGCGACTTGATGAATGGCTGGACTGTATGCATACAGTCGTTACCTTCCCGCCAGTTCAAGGTACATCATTTTTAGCAACTTACTTAACTTTTTAGCAACTTTTTTTTGTCCATAATGCTGCTCTGTTTGGCAACAGCTTGGATGTTAAAGGTCACAGTTTTGCTGGCCTTCATGTTTCTCCTGCTCACCTTTATCCAGAGGCAGTATATAAGCACTTTAAAGGCAAAGTTGGACATTTCAAGCAATACACTAAATGTATTCAATACTGCTTGCATATCTTTCAGATATGAGGCTACAGCCAGGCAACAATCAGGCAGCACCAATACAAACTGATGGAATCCTATGGTGAACTATAGATTAGAGGCGTTTCTCTGAACTTTGACTCTGTTGATAAACACAGAGGCCTATCTGTAACATTCCCCCTGAAACTGGATAGACCCAGAGTGGACAGAGCTCCACACACCACCACCAACACGCTACTGAAGGTCAATATTCCAGTATCTAGCGTCTGTGTGTGTGTGTGTGTGTGTGTGTGTGTGTGTGTGTGTGTGTGTGTGTGTGTGTGTGTGTGTGCAGTGCATGGGAAAAAAAATAAGGACAGCAGAGAAGAATGTGGCCAAGAATGGAGGTGTTACTGGTTAACCTGGGTTTAGTATGCTTTTTTTAAGAAAGCAGACATTAAAATAAATGTATTTGTCAACAGAAAACAGTAACTTAGTCCTGTATGCCAAGACTATAGGGGGATGTTAGCAAATGGACAAAGTGCATAATACCAGCTTATCTCTTCAGGCCTCTGCAAAAGATTCAGTCTCTGAGGACACAGCCAGTCTGTAAAGCCCCTAGTTGCATCAGACATTTAAGGGTCGCATGAGGAAGACGAGCGCAGTGATGTTATCACGATGGTTAACAAAGAGATCATAAACGTGTCTGAACATTTCAAACAATGAAGCTAATTTGCAGTTTGAAAAGAGTTGCGTGTGTTAAACATTAACGATGCCCACAATTTGTATTGTAACAAATCCCATGGTTTGGGAATTAGTTGATTTTAAACATATTAACAGATCTCTCTCTCTGTCTGTCACATAGCCCTGTTTTACCTGAGATACCTTGCACAATTTCCAAACAGAAGTTTGGCAGTTATACACAATTGTGGCACCGACATGAAATCCTCCCATATTCGCCAAGCGGTATAAAACAGGCAAGGAGCTTCTCTCTGTACTCTCCTGCCCAAAAGAGGGGGTTCACTGTTACAAAGAGCTTAGTGCTGCAACTGAAACTGGGAAAAAGAGATGGCACCTGTGAAGAAGGTAAAACAGCCTCTCAGAGCACAGCACTCTGTATATGTAGAGTTAGGTTATTCTGTCTAGAACAGAGATTTCTTTAGGCTTTAACATCATGCAGTGTAAATAGATATTAGGTCACAGTTGTGTGTGTGCTTGCACTCGTGGTTGGTGAAACAGCCGGACTAAAGCAGTTACGGCTGGATAATCTTTGTACCTGAACCAAAGCTTCTCTCACACAAACACATTCAGAATCTTAAGATTTTCATTGTTCACAGAGACGTTTGTCCCTCTGTCATATTGTGTCTATATATATTGTCTAAAAACACATTTTGTCTGGACATTGTTGGCCTTCTTTGCAAATGCATTTCTTGAGATATTAAACTGATACTGTGGAACTTCTGGAAGCTGATGGTTAGTTTATGTTAACGGACTAAAACAAAACATCCACAGGCTCGTATAGGCAACTGAGGTCTCATTTTTCACATCTTGTTACAATCCACTCAATAACAATTGATAATTACATGCACATTTCTACATAGAGCCCCTTTAAGTTATCAACAGAACATGCAAAAACACTTGTGAGTCCTTGAGTTTGGATGGTAATGTGTGTGCAGGGTATCCTTGAGCGTCTGAATGCCGGGGAGGTGGTGATTGGGGATGGAGGCTTCGTGTTTGCCCTGGAGAAGAGGGGCTACGTGAAGGCCGGGCCATGGACTCCTGAGGCTACTGTCACACACCCTGAGGCTGGTAAGACAGGCAGCACACGTACAAACATTATATCCGAAACCACATGAGGCCCAGATATACACTGTATTAACCTTTAATGTGACAAAATCTGTATGTCAGTGCGGCAGCTGCACAGGGAGTTCCTGAGGGCAGGAGCAAACGTCATGCAGACGTTCACCTTCTACGCCAGTGATGACAAACTGGAGAACAGGGGTCAGTCTCTGAAATACACTGTGAGTACTCAAATACAGCAATTTAAAACCGACTTTAGCAGGATCTTGCAGACCTTGCAAATTCACTGTGCCCCCAATACTAATTGCATATGAAGAGGCGAAGTCCGTCTTCTTCTGATATCACCCATTGAATTTTATTTTGAAAAAATATGCAAGAGACAACATGTCGATCCTGTTTAAATTGTGCCATGGATCATACGCAGGGCTCAATTCAAATAATAACTTTGCAGGTCAAGAAAGTTGCAGAGGGACATGGTCTGTCTGTCGTAAAGAGCACGATCATAATCAAAAACATGTCTACTTCTTTCAGGGGGCACAAATCAACGAGGCGGCCTGTGACCTGGCAAAGGAAGTGGCCAGCGAGGGAGACGCTCTGGTAGCTGGTGGAGTGTGTCAGACTCCATCCTACCTGAGCTGCAAGAGTGAGACGGAGGTGAAGGCCATTTTCAAGAAGCAGATGGAAGTGTACATCAAGAAGAACGTGGACTTCCTGATTGCTGAGGTGAATTCACGTCCTATTTTTGATATTTTTAGCACACATTTCGTGTCAGATCTACTTCAATATGAAACACGGCGCTCAGTGGGAACTTTTGTCGTGCCTATGATTACAGTACTTCGAGCACGTTGAGGAGGCGGAGTGGGCCGTTCAGGTGCTGAAGACCAGCGGAAAGCCTGTGGCTGCTTCCATGTGCATCGGACCAGAAGGAGACATGCACGGCGTCTCAGCTGCTGAATGTGCCGTCAGGCTGGTGAAGGCTGGTACGTATTTAATCGGTCCTGCATGAAAATCTGCCCCTCTGTTTACATTTAAGTCAGCAGTGTTATCTGATATGGTGTTAATCATTTCCATCTGTTCTTCAGGTGCCCAGATCATTGGAGTCAACTGCCACTTTGACCCCATGACCTGCGTGCAAGCTGTCAAGTTGATGAAGGCCGGAGTGGAGAAGGCCGGGCTGAAGGCTCACTACATGGTGCAGCCCCTGGCATACCACACCCCTGAATGCAACTGTCAGGGATACATTGAACTGCCAGAATTCCCCTTCGGTAATATTTTGCCTGGACATAGAAAATAAAACAGCATCAGGTGACAGCTTTCCATAGTCGCCTAATTTTTCCTTCTGCTCTCAGCTCTGGAGCCCAGGATCCTGACCCGCTGGGACATGCACAAGTACGCCAGAGAGGCCTACAAGGTTGGCATCCGCTTCATTGGTGGCTGCTGTGGGTTTGAGCCCTATCACATAAGGGCTGTGGCGGAGGAGCTGGCCCCCGAGAGAGGGATAATGCCCCCTGGCTCAGAGAAACATGGAATGTGGGGTGCTGCTCTGGAGATGCACACAAAGCCCTGGGTCAGAGCCAGGTAAACCATCCCAGGGACTTATTTTAGGAATAGAACTATTTGGTGAATCTCTTCTTCAGTGTCCAACCCATGACTGTGTATCTCCTCCAGGTCCCGCCGTGAGTACTGGGAGAATTTGATGCCCGCATCCGGTCGCCCCAAGTGCCCATCCCTGTCCACGCCAGAGTGCTGGGGTGTGAC
Organism: Acanthopagrus latus; assembly: GCF_904848185.1. Taxonomy (NCBI): domain Eukaryota; kingdom Metazoa; phylum Chordata; class Actinopteri; order Spariformes; family Sparidae; genus Acanthopagrus; species Acanthopagrus latus. The sequence continues at coordinate 21,865,870 of NC_051043.1, forward strand.
CAAAGGCCACGCTGACCTGCTGCAGCACAAAGAGGCCACCAGCACCCAGGAGATGAAGCACCTGCTGGAGATGCAGAAGAAGGCCAAGTCCTCTGCATAAGCAAGAAAACCGAGCCACCCGTCCCTTCAGTACAGCAGAGGGACGAGAGAGAAAGAGTCTTTCCCAGTTCTGTTTGGAGATAACAAGCACTTGTAACAGCGATGCTCCAGCTGTGGAGTATTACCATGTGAACCCCAAAACAATAAATCTGAGTTTGTAACTGAATTGTTGCATGTTGCCACTGTGGAATGAGTCTAATTCATTCAAAGAAACTTATGGAAACAGTGTCTGTGAGTGTAAACGTGTCACACATTCATTGAGTTAGAAGTTACTCAATCCTGTCTGGTTTGCTAAAAGCGGCTGCCAACTACTGAAAAACCTGAAACCCCCCCAAACTCACTGAGGGACAGTCACACACCAACAAGTGTAATTAATCCGGCCCAAACTTAACCTGGTTAACCTGGGTTTAGTATGCTTTTTTAAGAAAGCAGACATTAAAATAATTATATTTGTCAACAGAAAACAGCAATTTAGTGTATGTACAATTGTTTTCATCATACATTAATCTTTTTATAATTTTATAAATTAATCCCTGAATCGCCTGGTCTAAAAAACATTAGGGTACAAAGAAACGTAATTTACTTAAATGTCGGACAAGTAAGAGCAGCAGATTCTCACAGAGGAGAAGCTGGAACCCTACATTTTTTTTTTCTCCTTTTCACTGTTTAGTCCTGTATGCCAAGACTATAGGGGGATGTTAGCGAATGGACAAAGTGCATAATACCAGCTTATCTCTTCAGGCCTCTGCAAAAGATTCAGTCTCTGAGGACACAGCCAGTCTGTAAAGTACCTAGTTGCATCAGACATTTAAGGGTCGCATGAGGAAGACGAGCACAGTGATGTTATCACGATGGTTAATGAAGAGGTCATAAACATGTCTGAACTTTTCAATCAATGAAGCTAATTTGCAATTTGAGTTTGCAGAGTTGTGTGTGTTACACATTAACGATGCCCACAATTTGTATTGTAACAAATCCCACATGGTTTGGGAATGAGTTAATTTTAAACACATTACCTGATCTCTCTCTCTCTCTCTCTCTCTCTCTCTCTCTCTCTCTCTCTCTCTCTCTCTCTCTCTCTCTCTGTCACATAGCCCTGTTTTACCTGAGCTGCCTGTTTCAACCCATGCCATCTTCATTGACCTGTGAACCGGACTACGTTGCACAATTTCCAAACAGAAATTTGGCAATTACACACAATCGTGGCACCGACATGAAATCCTCCCATATCGGCCAGGCAGTATAAAACGGGCGAGGAGCTTCTCTCTGCACTCTCCTGCCCAGAAGAGGGGGTTCACTGTTACCAAGAGCTTAGTGCTGCAGCTGAAACTGGGAAAAAGAGATGGCACCTGTGAAGAAGGTAAAACAACCTCTCGGAGCACAGCTCTCTGTATATGTTAAGCTATTCTGTCTAGAACAGAGATTTCCTTAATCCTTAACATCGTGCAGTGTAAATAGATATTAGGTCACAGTTGTCCTCTTGGTTGATGGACTGCATGATTTGTAAAGAAAAGGTCGACAGTGCAGGTGTTATGTGTGTGTGCTTGCACTTGTGGTTGGTGAAACAGCCGGAGTAAAGCAGTTACTGCTGGATAATCTTTGTACCTGAACCAAAGCTTCTCTCACACAAACACGTTCAGAATCTTAAGATTTTCATTGATCACAGAGACGTTTGTCCCTCTGTCATATTGTGTCTATATGTATTGTCTTTAAATCACGTACATTTTGTCCGGACAACACTGTGGAACTTCCAGAAGCTGGTTGGCAGTTTATGTTGACGGACTCCGTTTCTAATCTAACACTGGCTACTGTTGCTCTCTGTTAGTGGAGAGTGGCACTGACAGGAGGCACCCGAGAACTCACTTAAAGTAGCGTCCTTTGAAGTGTCGCGGAAAAGTCCACAGTCCAGCAGCTTCAAACAACTAAAACAAATCATCTGCAGGCTCGTATAGGCAACTGAGGTCTCATGTTTCACGTCTCGTTACAATTCACCCAATAAAAAAAGCGATTAATACATGCACATTTCTACATAGAGCCCCTTTAAGTTATCAACAGAACATGCAAAACACTTGTGAGTCCTTGAGTTTGGATGGTAATGTGTGCGCAGGGTATCCTTGAGCGTCTGAATGCTGGGGAGGTGGTGGTTGGGGATGGAGGCTTTGTGTTTGCCCTGGAGAAGAGGGGCTACGTGAAGGCCGGGCCATGGACTCCTGAGGCTACTGTCACACACCCTGAGGCTGGTAAGACAGGCAGCACACGTACAAACATTATATCCGAAACCACATGAGGCCCAGATATACACTGTATTAACCTTTAATGTGACAAAATCTGTATGTCAGTGCGGCAGCTGCACAGGGAGTTCCTGAGGGCAGGAGCAAACGTCATGCAGACGTTCACCTTCTACGCCAGTGATGACAAACTGGAGAACAGGGGTCAGTCTCTGAAATACACTGTGAGTACTCAAACAGCAATTTAAAACCAACTTTAGCAGGATCTTGCAGACCTTGCAAATTTACTGTACCCCCAATACTGATTGTGCATGAAGAGGCAAATTTTATTTTGAAAAAATATGCAAGATCCTGTTGAAATTGTGCCATGGATCAGATGCAGGACTCAATTCAAATAATAATTTTGCGAGTCAAGAAAGTTGCAGAAGGACATGGTCTGTCTGTCGTAAAGAGCACGATCATAATCAAAAACATGTCTACTTCTTTCAGGGGGCACAAATCAACGAGGCGGCCTGTGACCTGGCAAAGGAAGTGGCCAGCGAGGGAGACGCTCTGGTAGCTGGTGGAGTGTGTCAGACTCCATCCTACCTGAGCTGCAAGAGTGAGACGGAGGTGAAGGCCATTTTCAAGAAGCAGATGGAAGTGTTCATCAAGAAGAACGTGGATTTCCTGATTGCTGAGGTGAATTCACGTCCTATTTTTGATGTTTTTAGCACACATTTCGTGTCAGATATACTTCAATATGAAACACGGCGCTCAGTGGGAACTTTTGTCGTGCCTGTGATTACAGTACTTCGAGCACGTTGAGGAGGCGGAGTGGGCCGTTCAGGTGCTGAAGACCAGCGGAAAGCCTGTGGCTGCTTCCATGTGCATCGGACCAGAAGGAGACATGCACGGCGTCTCAGCCGCTGAGTGTGCCGTCAGGCTGGTGAAGGCTGGTACGTATTTAATCGGCCCTGCATGAAAATCTATCCCTCTGTTTACATTTAAGTCAGCAGTGTTATCTGATATGGCGTTAATCATTTCCATCTGTTCTTCAGGTGCCCAGATCATTGGAGTCAACTGCCACTTTGACCCCATGACCTGCGTGCAAGCTGTCAAGTTGATGAAGGCCGGAGTGGAGAAGGCCGGGCTGAAGGCTCACTACATGGTGCAGCCCCTGGCATACCACACCCCCGACTGCAACTGTCAGGGATTCATCGATCTGCCAGAATTCCCCTTCGGTAATATTTTGCCTGGACATAGAAAATAAAACAGCATCAGGTGACAGCTTTCCACAGTTGCCTAATTTTTCCTTCTGCTCTCAGCTCTGGAGCCCAGGATCCTGACCCGCTGGGACATGCACAAGTACGCCAGAGAGGCCTACAAGGTTGGCATCCGCTTCATTGGTGGCTGCTGTGGGTTTGAGCCCTATCACATCAGGGCTGTGGCGGAGGAGCTGGCCCCCGAGAGAGGGATAATGCCCCCTGGCTCAGAGAAACATGGAATGTGGGGTGCTGCTCTGGAGATGCACACAAAGCCCTGGGTCAGAGCCAGGTAAACCATCCCAGGGACTTATTTTAGGAATAGAACTATTCGGTGAATCTCTTCTTCAGTGTCCAACCCATGACTGTGTATCTCCTCCAGGTCCCGCCGTGAGTACTGGGAGAATTTGATGCCCGCATCCGGTCGCCCCAAGTGCCCATCCCTGTCCACGCCAGAGTGCTGGGGTGTGACCAAAGGCCACGCTGACCTGCTGCAGCACAAAGAGGCCACCAGCACCCAGGAGATGAAGCACGTACTGGAGATGCAGAAGAAGGCCAAGTCCTCTGCATAAGCAAGAAAACCGAGCCACCCGTCCCTTCAGTACAGCAGAGGGACGAGAGAGAAAGAGTCTTTCCCAGTTCTGTTTGGAGATAACAAGCACTTGTAACAGCGATGCTCCAGCTGTGGAGTATTACCATGTGAACCCCAAAACAATAAATCTGAGTTTGTAACTGAATTGTTGCATGTTGTCACTGTGGAATGAGTCTAATTCATTCAAAGAAACTTATGGAAACAGTGTCTGTGAGTGTAAACATGTCACACATTCACTGAGTCTGAAGTTACTCCAGTCTGATTTGCTAAAAGCGGCTGCCAACCATCAAAAGACCTGAAAAACGCCCCTCCCCAAACTCACTGAGGGACAGTCACACACCAACAAGCGTAATTAATCCGGCCCAAACTAGTAGCACGCACTCACAATACTCTCATTCAGTTAAAGAGGGGAGGAGGGGAAGGAGTAAACATTGCGGTTGTGTAACTCGCCTCTTGCCAATCAGAGTGGCTCTTGCGTAGACCCCTCCCCTGCATCAGAGAGATTTATAGTGGCACCCTGCTCCACTCAAATGTCGCTTCTGAATCTCAAAGTTTGAGCAGTCAGGGGTCCACACAGCTGCAGGATTATGGCACCAGGAAAGAAGGTATGTGTGGATTTTTGGGGAGAGGCCGACTTGCAGAACTTCCATGCAGGGGGTTACAACTTGTGGGATGCTAATAACTAAAATGTGTGATGTGCAGTTGTAGAGGCTCCAAGCTAAAGCAACATATTCAACATTTAAATGTCATTTGTGGGTAGATGAAGACAGATCACAGACAGAAATGTTTCCTCACTTTTTCTGGTTGCATCTTAGCATGCATGCTGTAGCTGAGATATTTGTGTATGAGCTACAGGTGGCTCAATTAGGATAATCCTTTATAAATTATCCTTGAAATTAATTACATTTGATTAATAGATGAAGAAGTAAAGAAAAAAAAAGAGAAAACGTGCTTAAATGTCCTTGTTCTCAACATTTTATGCTCAAGACTTGCCCCTAAACAACGCATACATTACTTCAAATTACTCTTATTATTTAAAGATTAGTCAAGTTTTATATTTGGACCACACTGACCACACTGTCAAATCTGACCCTCAGTGTGGTTTCACCTTTGAAGAGCTGCTGAGGGTTCAAGACACAAGGGCACACCAGGCGGAGTGTTTCTGAGATTCAAATTAGTGAATCAATCAATCAATCAGATATAAAGCCTAACAGCAGTGAATTCAAACTTGTTGCAGTGACAGCAGTTTTGTTTAAAAAGTCTGCACCTCACAACTGAATGCGGATGCAAATGGATTTTGCAGACACGGGGTCTGAAGTGCAATAAATAAAGCTGAAATGGTCACACGTGTTAAACTTCGACAGCCAAGAATGCTGGAATCAAAAGGCGCGGGACGCTCAGTCGCTGTGAGCAGTGCAGCTGTTCTCAACATGTGCTGCTTTCACAATCAATGAGGGGGCACCGAGAGAAATGGGGGCATGTGGGAATGGATTTGGGAAACCACCATGTTAGAGGAATAATGCAAAGCATATTTATTTCTAGTTTCTATATTCTTTAAAATATAACACTTGTAATACAGACTTGAGCCCAAAATTTAAAAAGCCAACACGTTCGGCTCTGAGGAATGATTAACGTATGGCCATAACAAGGGCCGTAACTCTGCACAGGGTCTATATTAGAAAGTAGTATGCTGGTGTCAGCTGGTGTCAAGTGTTCTTTCAGTGAAAACCTGCAGACCCTTTGGCCTGGGGGGGCATTCTAGTTAATCTAAGCTGACATAGATCCACTGTCATAGGGAGTCTTGGAGCGTCTTGACGCTGGGGAGGTCGTGATCGGCGATGGAGGCTTCGTGTTTGCCCTGGAGAAGAGAGGCTACGTGAAGGCCGGTCCCTGGACCCCTGAGGCCGCCACAGAGCACCCTGAAGCAGGTGAGAAGTTCAACTTCAAATGGCTTTTGTATCATCCTTCCTATAAGCATTCTGTGAGGGACACAGTTAAGGTGGATGTGCTTGCATGTTTGCCTTATGATATGTTGTGTTTGTTTTTCAGTGCGACAGCTGCACAGGGAGTTCCTCAGGGCCGGGGCCAACGTCATGCAGACCTTCACCTTCTACGCCAGTGATGACAAACTGGAGAACAGGGGCAACAAGCTGACCCACACTGTAAGTTCAATGGGACGTCACACTTATATAGGAACAGGCAGAACTTCAAAAACAAAGAAAAAACAGCAGCTAAGATGACTCAAATAAATTTATGTCCCCACTAGTATTTGATTCTCACCTCTGTTTTCACTCTTACTTGGTTTTGTTGTGCAGGGGGCTCAGATCAACGAGGCCGCCTGCGACCTGGCCCGTGAGGTTGCCAACGAGGGCGACGCCCTGGTTGCCGGAGGAGTGTGTCAGACTCCATCCTACCTGAGCTGCAAGAGTGAGACGGAGGTGAAGGCCATCTTCAAGAAGCAGCTGGATGTGTTCGTGAAGAAGAACGTGGACTTCCTGATTGCTGAGGTAGAAATATTACTCTGAATCCATTCCTCTTTGTTTTAGTATTTTCTGGTGGATGCTCGCGCTGACGCCTCTGCCTCTCCATCCCGCAGTACTTTGAGCACGTTGAAGAGGCCGTGTGGGCCGTGCAGGTGCTGAAGGAGACCGGGAAGCCCGTGGCCGCTTGTCTGTGCATCGGACCAGAGGGAGACATGCACGGCGTCTCCCCCGCAGAGTGCGCCATCAGGCTGGTGAAGGCTGGTGGGTTCAGTGTTCTGTGATACACTGATGATCAGAACAGGTTGTAGATCTATAAAGGGATAGCCCACAGTTTTTAGATAGATGGTATAAACAGTAATATCAAAGTACACATTTAAGGTACTTGTACTTTATACCTCTACCACACTGTATCTCAGAGGAAAATAGTTTGCTTTTCACTCCTCTAAATTTGCCTTAGCTTTAGGTACTAGTTAACTTGTCCAATTACAAGATTTCATACTGTTCAGTGAAAACCACAAACCCTTTATTTAGCGGAAAAAAAGAAAAAAAAATCCATCGTTAAAATGAGCTCAGCCTTAAATATTTACAGTAGTTAAAGACAGTGATGGAATGTAACAGGTACAATTTTGAGGTACTATTACATATGATTTTTGGGTACTTTTTACATCACTGGTAAAATGCAACATACACATTAATGCCAACATGATAACAATCCACAAAATACTATAATACACCACGTTCCACCACTGGTTTGAAGTAAATCATGCTGAAATTTGAGATTAAGCAGTTTCATATGGACTCTTGTCCTCACGTGACCCCTCTGTAGTATGTCCTAAGGTTTCTAGGTGGTACATATGAGATATGATGGCTCTGCTCTCAGTCTTCTGGTATTATGAATTAACTGGGACCAGCCTCCTGTCCAACAATGTTTCTGGTAATTTTGTTGAGTTCCCAGGGCCAAAAACATTAAAAAGAATCATTGAAATGTCTCATATAGACTCAGTCCAAATCTTGCAACCACAACTGCAAACCACAGTTGGTTTGTTCTCTTTCTTCGCTTATCTCGAACAGTCAGTTCACACCAAATGTACGTTCTTCTGTAGGTGCCGACATCATTGGAATCAACTGCCACTTTGACCCCATGACCTGCGTGCAAGCTGTCAAGATGATGAAGGAGGGAGTGGAGAAGGCCGGGCTGAAGGCTCACTACATGGTGCAGCCCCTGGCATACCACACCCCCGACTGCAGCTGTCAGGGATTCATTGATCTGCCAGAATTCCCCTTCGGTAATACTACACTGTGTTGCATTTAAATGTTACTATTCAGTTAATAGTATTGTGTCTACAGTTATATTTAGTTGCAGGAAAGTCAGCTATTCAACACAGAATGAAATGTGTATGAACCTGAATCTGCTCTCAGGTCTGGAGCCCAGGATCCTGACCCGCTGGGACATGCACAAGTACGCCAGAGAGGCCTACAATGTTGGCATCCGTTTCATTGGTGGCTGCTGCGGATTCGAGCCCTATCACATCAGGGCTGTTGCAGAGGAGCTGGCCCCCGAGAGAGGCTTCCTCCCAGCCGCATCAGAGAAACACGGCAACTGGGGTGCTGGTCTGGAGATGCACACCAAGCCTTGGGTCAGAGCCAGGTCAGAGGCAGCTTTTTATTTGTTAACGTGACACTGAACATCATAAATATGCATCTAAACTCAGTCAAATGTGAGAGCGTACTGACTGGTATGCGTGTTTTTGTCTCATTCAGAGCCCGTCGTGACTACTGGGAGAACCTGAAGCCAGCCTCTGGTCGTCCTCTGTGTCCCTCCCTGTCCACCCCTGATGGCTGGGGTGTCACCAAGGGCCACTCTGATCTCATGCAGCAGAAAGAGGCCACCTCTCAGGACCAACTCAAGCAGCTGTTCGACAGGTCAAAGACCCACTGAGTCAGCTCCTCACCTCCAGTAGAGCTGAATCAAGCCGCCGTGCCGTGGAGCTACCGATGCTGCACAGTGGTCTGCACTGTCTGTATACGGTGCAGCACCTATCAAACATAATACCAGGGGCCAAACCTACACTTGAGACTGGCACTGTTCTGTGGATGTGTTGATTGTAAGGCTGTAGTTTACATGAAGCCACTGTGGTGTCTCAAGTTAAGAGTCGGCCCGCGTTAAGATCGGGACCTTTTTTTGTTTTCCATGGACCAGTTTGTTTAATAAAATAAGATCTAATAAAAATTTGAATTGGTCACTTGACTGTTGAGATGTAGTTTCTTGGTGTGAATGGATGGATGGAGGAGAGAGTGGCAGGGCAATCTCTATCTCTGCTTTAACTGTTCCATCGTCCGTAGAGCAGTGATGACCATGGCACCGTGCCCACAGACAAATGTATGACTGTAAAGAACTATTATGCATTGACAAATATGATATAATATTAAACAGAGCCATGCAGGCCCGGGTCTAGACTGCCTTGATTGGGGGGCAGTAAGAAATGCTGATGGGTCAAAGAAAACTAATTCTGTGGCCAACAAATTATTGATGTATGTCTACTAACATATTTTCTCTTTAAAACTGAAGCTACAATGTAAGTGGCAATTTAAATTCTAAACCCACCTCTCCGTTGTACGAAGACAACTTTATCAATGCTCAATTATAGTTAGTTATCTAATATTAAATGGAATCTAACCCTAAATATTGCACAACTGGCAGAAACAACACACACTTTTGATAGTGATGCTATAATTAATTACACCCAAACATGGACATATCAATGCACAACCCCAATGCATAAAAAAAGCCAGCTGGTCCATAATGTCTACCTCTTTTAGCTGACGCTGCACTTGATTTTAAAAACAAATCAGTCGGTTTGCAGTATTTTTCACTGTCAGCCAACAGTGTTCTCTTAGATTTCTCTCTCTTTCTCCCCACCTTGTGTCACTTGATGCCTCGATTATTTTTTTTGGATAGCTTAATGTCAGTCAGCCTCCAATTTCCAGTATCCAACTTCCAACACCCACGCAGACACGGACCACTCGATTCAGTCCCGAAATTCCCAGAAGGCATTGCTTCATTCTTAACTTTTACAAACAAATAATCAAATTTAAAAAGTGGAGGCAGACTTGTATTATTTCAAACCATGAACGTTTTTGAACATCCGAATAAGAAATTTCGCTACAAAAGAAGACTGATGTAAAAGTTCGTAACCGTAGAGAGTAACCATGACTGTGATATACAGACCTGTATGTAAATGTGGATCAGACATTAACTATAACAAGTCCATAGGAATTGGACAGATAGACTTGCTGTCCAGCTTTATAACAATATTGTCACTCGATGTGTACCCCTGACAGTCTCCTAATTTCATTTCGCCTCACCACCAAGTTTCCCAAATTGATCGTGGTCGATGTGAAGGGAGTTCGAAATCTGGTGGTGGGGAAAAATGCAAGTATTTTTCTGCTGATCTCTGATCAAGCAATTTTGCACACAGCGCTAAAAGAAAAATACATACATCTTGACTGACTGATTGATGATATATTATTGTGCAACACTTTCTCGCTCTTTGGAAACTCGTGTGTGCCCGCCCGGGTTCCCTGGTTCTCCCTGCTCGATGCCAGCACCCTCAGATTAGCCGCTGTTGGAGGCTCTGGCCCCGGCGGCGCCAACCTGACTTTACATGTAATGGAGTCCCCTCTCACTAACGTGTTGTTTAATCCTGTCGGCGGGGTGGGGAGGGAGGGGAGGGGGAGCTCACGGGCCAACATGGCGAACAGCGGGGCCAGCAATGATTGAAAGTTGAAACCCGCTTCACAGCCGGTACGTAGCCTGCCCGTGTGAGACAAACTCCGCAGCAGCTGCCGATGGCAGTATGCTACTACTTGCAGTTGCTAGCAGGCATGCTAACAACCAACAAGCCTGCGACAGCAACTGTCTGTAGTGCCTGTGGTATCTAATGTGATGCTAGCCGACAGAAGCTGCTACTGACTGTATGCACAGCTCAAGCGAGAGAGAGAGAGAGAGAGACTGTGATACGGTTGCCACCCTGGATTTGTGGGAAAAAAAGGACACTCGACTAGCTGACAGATTAATATTGCCGTTCATAGTCCTGCTACTAGCCTGGATAAAGTCTAAGGTATTTGTATCAAGACTGTTAATGTTTAAAAAGTGTGCTTATGGCTGATATAAATAAACAAATCTCAATATTGGTACTGGCCTCAAAAGTCCAGTTCTGGTCAGGCTATAATCATACGGATTTAAACAACATTTCCAAAATTGTTTGTCTACTACAACAGCTTATTCTCAACCATCCCTGTTCTTGTTTGTGTCTTTCAGCTGCCCGAAACAGAAAGTGGGCCTTGGAGGACCATAAAGTCAGAGACCCATCCATGGAGGAGGCTGTTGGAAAGACCCCCACCCAACAAATGGTTCAGTCCATCCCCACCTGACCACAACTGCTCCAAGGGGAAATGTTTTTTTTGACCAGACAAGTCTGTTGGACTGGGAGGTCTTGCCTTTCTCTGAAAGTCTGACTGAGTTTTTGTGTGAGGAAAACAAAAGATTTAGACATTGTTTGTGAAACAACGCCACATCTAAATGTGCAAAATCAGAAAGAAACAGCAAAAAACAACCTGGAAATCAGATCACAAGTCAAGAACTTACCAATTGCCTCATCTCCTGTTTGTCAAACTAACACAGAGATAACTTTTGGCTGCAACTGTCATTTTCTCTTCCCCCAACTGCTCTCCACTTGATCGGCTGTAACATAAGTTTGCTAGTGATTGGGTACTGCTGCTACATCCAAAGACCAAATTAAAATATCAAATTCTTGACAGACTTTCGTTTATTTTTTGTATTATTAGGGCCCGAGCACTATCTGTGCGAGGACCATGTTGTTTCTGTAAGTTCAAATTGTTCATAGAGTAAAACCACAAGCTGCACACACACTTTTTCCTTTGCTGTGATCACATTAAAAACATAAACATTAATATTTAAAGTTCAGAGAGCATATTGAGGCTCGCACTGAATTAGCTGAAAAGGGGAAGTGAGAGAGGAAAAAAAGCATTCAGAGAAAAATCTGACCATTACTGTTGCAGCTGAGGAGCCTGTTAACTGTCCTGACTAAAAGGCCTTTCGGATTTATTTCTAGTACATATTATGCATGTACTAGTGCCCCAGTATGTATGAATTTATTTCTTACCTTTTTATTAGATATTGTTTATTTTGTACATTTATTAATGTGTATGGATTAGGCTGTTGTGACACGCAGATATCCCTGTTTGCAGGACCAATAAAGGAATTCTCATTCTCATTCTCATTCTGAGTCAATCACGCTCATGGGAATTGCATGGGGAGGTCAGTGACGTGATATTCTGATCAGTTATAAATAAGAAAATGTTTCTAATATCTTATCATGTTATGTTTGTTGTGGAGCTGTTGAAAAAAGAGAAAATTCTATGAAAAACATGACAGGTGGCATCTCTAGAGAGATACCCCGCTCTGTTGGCAGAGGAGCCGTGGACTGTGATTATTCTGAGCAGCATTTATGGGAATAAATTACAATACCATATATTTGAATATACTTTTTTTTTCCGGTTTGGTGGGGCAGCCGAAGCATTTGGGGTGGCATTGCGCCCCCCATGCCCATGCCTAGAACCGGGCTGGGGACAAAATAAGGGCTACCATTTAATGGGTATGCCTACTTTAGATGTTAGATGAGCTGTGCAGCAGTTGTTATCATGATTCTCATTATGTACAAGATATTATTGCCATGAAAATAGAAAAAAGGACAGAAATGTCCAGTAAGCCATGGGCCTGTTTGGTGAGACACAGGAAACATTTGCAAATAAACACATGTTATCAGCTCTCTGTGGTCTACAAAAATAAATATCAGCACATGCCATAGAGGTTTGGAAATCCCTTTGTCTGGAGACAGGATGGAGATTATTTAAGAATGTGTTTTTACACATAAGCAAAGCTAGAAACCTCTGGAATCATGCAACAAATTATGAATCCAGTAGATGGCAGTGTTCTGGTATCATGGTCCATATGCTTGACATTGGCTACAAAGAGCCTTGCAGGAAAGATGTTCCCCCAGCAGCAATCACATGAAAATGGGACAGCTCTCTTGTTTAAAGTGATTCTTTATTACAAGTGTTATCAAAATTTTGGACACCACAAACTTATCACCAAAGCCTGCTCCAGAGTATTTTCTGTTCAGTGGTTTAACATTTTATTTGAAATGGGCCCTTGATTTTTGATTTTACAAGATCAGATCAAAATAATTTCACTCTTTGTAAATTATCGCTCAACCTGTGAAAACAGTTAAATAAAGTAAGGCACTTTATAACAGCAAGTTGGCATTACAAATTAGAGGTGTGGGGTTTAGAATACATCAGGGGAAGGCCCAATGATGTTAATAATAATGTTTAAAGCTTCTGTTGTCACAATTTTTTGACCAAGTTTGTATGCTTTATTTAAAATTATGAAAAAGCAATGTTGAATATGGTACATTTAATAAAGCTATCTTTACTTTATTCTCTTTAAGTGGTCTTGTAGAATGACTAGCTGTCTCTATAACTATTGTTGTATGTGGTCACTTTGTATTTGTGCTTTGTTGCATGAGAGATTCACGTTTAAGCTTGAGCATCCTTACAATGAACTGTGAATTTTCTGCTGGTGACACATCTCCCTCCGTATAAGAGCTCTGCGGCTATCCTCATCTTTGATTGGGCAAGCCGTTCACACGTGACCACGTTATCCGTTTTCCTTTTTTCTCAAGGTGGAGTGAAATTAAAGATAGGGTATGATATTCTGCCTTTGCCTTGCGATGTAGTCTTTTAATGACATTATTTAGGTATCACACAAACAATACTCTTGTCTCGTAGTTGCTTTATGAGTAATAAAAGCCTTTGGAGCCTTTCTTGAATCGCTTTGTATCGGATTAAGGTCTTTTAATGGTCTATCCTCGTATGTCCTTACTTGACAGGAGGCTAACTTAACGTTGCGTGAAAAGGCGGTAGTATGGCCTCAGGATTTGACCTCGGAGGACAACCTTTGTGACAACACATCTGTCGACCGCTTTCCATAAACGCCAGAGAGGTAAAGGCACAGCCAGAGTTAAGGTACAGCTAAAAAAAAATATTAACTTATACATTCTAGCCCCTAATATCACGTGTCATGACGATTAACATGTTTTCTTTAAAGTTTAAATATAAGTCTCATATTGATGCTATTGATCTGTAGGCTGTAATATCCATGTCCACCTGCACCATTATCTTTACCCGCATCCTCTGCACCGCTGTGTGAATTATGGTATAGCGACTTCAACGTTTATAATAACAACGGCTCCATCTTGTGGCTTGTTTCAGCAGCTGCAAGGCGCCTTTATTTACCGGAAGTAAACCTGAGGTCGTCATGGGGAGCAAAGTCAGCTCCAAAATGGCTGCCCCCACCGCCCGAGTTATCCAGGTAACGTTGCTCCCGATTTTGAAATTACTCCTGACATGTATGCGTAGCGCTCGGATTAATACTGTTTCATGAAAATGCCACTTTTCTGTTGTTGTGGGCAGCTGATTGGTTATTTTTGCGAGGCCTCTTTAGCGATACGTGGCGTAGTACCCTTGTTGATGTCCTTGTTAGACCGCAAAACACTCAGTCATGTCCTGTATTTTATCGATGTTGGACAGCGGCTCAAACAGTATTTTACTGTAAACATCAATGATGACATTAATAGAAGTTTTTACCGTTTTTGGCAGTGCTGTTAGCTCAGTCTGTCACTGCTAACCGCTGGACTCAGATCAGTTCAGGAGGTAACCTTTGATAACTTGAAGAGCTGAAACTGACCTGTTGTTTGTGATTCAATATTAAAATTAGCTTTACTGCCCATCTGTGCGTTAACATGCCAGGAATATGACTTGTTTTAAGTTGCTCTCATAATCGAGGTAACACACAGGTACAATTTACAGGATGATAGAAGTGGACATACAACTAAAAAGAAGGACGACAAGTTAAAAGTTAAAGTTAAAAAGTTTAAAAAAAAAAAAAAATGAATCAAACAGTTACTGAACTGTTCTATTCTTAATGACAAAGGTAGTGTATCACACACACTTTGTTTTTTAAACCCTCTTTAACATTAGATCAACAGTAAACATGTTAACAGTGTGGATATTAGGACAATAACTATTTGATTGATTATTTGCATAAATAATTAGCTATAGTTAGCTATAGTTAGCTATTTAGATTTAAGTGTGTCTGTAAATAGTTTTTAAGGAATGTTTCTCAGTATTTTTGGATCAAGGTTCAATTCACATTGACAACATCTGTGATCATACTTGGAAAAAAGAAAGAAAAGGCAGCTATTTTTAATTTTAGAAGTCAGGACCATGATGTTTTGCCCTCTGACCTGAACAAAACCTAAAAAAGAAAATAATAATGTTGTCCGTCTTTTTTCTGTCTCTCTGACAGATTGTTTCAGCAAAGGTATGGATCAAATTAACTTGCCAAATTCTTCACTGGAGAGTTACACTTCAAGTTTTAACTGCCTGCACTTGAAGTTTCTGCCACTTAACTATTCTGGTGCTCATTTCTCAGGATGCCTAAAATAAGATTCAGCTCATGAAAATAAAACATATCTGCTAACACGCAACTCTTAATTCACACAACTGTCTGATTTTATATGAGTGTGTGTGTTTGTTTGCAGGCTGTTCGGCCTCATACTCCCCTGATCAAATTCCCCAAAAGAACAGACATCCCAAAGCCCAATGGTGAGTATGAAGAAAGTGAATAATGAATCAATAGTTTTTTATATGATATGAAATGAAAGAACCCACCCTAGAATACCCTCTTATTTGTGATGTTAACTTTGTTTTACTGACTGGCTTATTTTATTTTATCATGATGTATTTTATCTTTCTGTCCCTGACTGGCCAGATGCCCACTTCTGGGCATCCAATTATTACAACTATAAGTTTATAGTCATATAATAAAGACATTCAGCAAGGAATTCATGATTTTTTTTGTATTGGGGGATTTCTGATCTGTCATTGGTGCCTTTTTATCACGAGTGACTATTTTACTCCTCTCCTCCAGCCCAAGAGGCGTTGAAAACACTAGCTGTTAACTTCTCACCGCACAATGCTCCGGAGTCTCCTTCAGCGGCAGCGCCGCCTCCATTACCGAGACCTCATGTACCTTTGACCCCGATCCCTGGCACACCAGACACCCTGGCCTCTATTCAGCTGTTAACTGCCAGGTACCGCAGGAGACCGATGACAGTGGACGAAATGGAATACATCCAGGTGAGGGCACCACTTACATGTTGGACTGTATCCTGAACATTTTTCAGATAAAGGAGGGAAGATGTAAAGCTGAGCTTTACATTTTGTAACAGTTATATGAACCTAACCTTTGTCCTTGGTTAGAGATAACAATGAATGGCAACCTTTGGCCTTACGATTGAGCTGTCTGCCTTGCCACTGTGGGTTTAATGTAATTTTTCGGTGTACTCCAAAATGTACACCTGATGAAATAAACTGTAAGTTTGGTTTGAACTGACACAACGGAATTACAGTCTATTTGTTACAATAATGGGAAACCAGTTCAACAGTTTTGCAAAACCTGAAAATGTAATTCTAGATATATTTGGCCTATTTAGACTGAGTGCATGTGTGGTGTCATGTATTGTGGGCTTCATCTCATGTTCCTGAGGGTATTTTAACAGATTAGTTTTGTCTTTTGTGCTTTCTCTTTGCCACAGCGCGGTGGACCAGAGTGACATGAAGTGACTGAATCACTGCAACCAAAGTCCTTATCTGTTGGAGATCAGTTTGTGTCTTCACCTCTGCTCCTCAACACAAAGAGAACCTAATGCCACATGAGACATGATGTAGAATAAACTATTACATACATCCTGTTAAAATGTACATACGTTTGTTTGGTTAGTTGTTAAATCTTTATTGTATTTTTAAGTCCACCATGAGGGACGTTCATTGTATTAACGCACAACCAAGCCATCACCGGATCTACCAGGTTTTCCCTCATCGACTGTACCGGCTCTGTAGCTATTCCTCACAGTTGTTGTTCTTGTCAGACCTTGGTTTTAGAATACCAGCTCAACTCTGATATTTAATTTTGTCATAATTTATTTGAGCAACACTTACAGTCCCATCATACCTAAATCCAAGCATGAGGCTCTGGTCTATAGAAGAAAATAAATGCTTTTCATGCACTGCAATACGCTGATCTGTTTTTTTTTTTTTTGGGAGCTAAATAAGGCAGAGAAGATGCTGGATTTCAAGCAATAGTGTTGAGCTCCTGTGAACTGCTGGACTGAGACGATTAAAAGAATATTGTATTTTGATTGTGGTGTTCTTATCGTGCTTGATGTAGACACGTAGACACAAGACGAGCAGAGGATAAGGACATTTATCACAACAGAGCATCATCATCAACCACATCGTAACTAGGATCAATCAATTTATTGTTGTTACCATTGCTGGCATGCTCTATATGGTAAACATTAACAACATTGACATTTTCACAGCAGTGCAGCGGCAAAACCATTAATGGTTTTCTAACTATGAGATTCAGCAAGCTGTTTATTAGTGAAGATGGATATTGGCACAAAGTCGTACAGACATGACAGAAAGGCCAAAAGTGAATCTACACCTCACCTGTCTGACTGGCAGATTGTCACCTCAGTCTACCAGATCTGAGAAAGAAGCTCACAGTTTGTATTTTCTGCTCACTCGAGCGAACACACATGAGTAAAACAGTTCTGCGTTTTAAAGTACGTCTCCTACACACACGAACGCCGTTACAGAACAATTCACGGCTTTACAAAAATACCTCTTGATGTCCAAAACCCAATATCAAACACGACCTATTTGAACTCCATGAACGAGAAAGTGCAGTATACTCTGATATTAATAGAAACACTTACAGCAACAAGGAACTGTCAAGTCACGAATGGGCACAACACTTGAGGAAACACTGAGGTAATTCACTAGATAACTCGGATTATTCGGTCATGGTCACAACATAAACAGCGCCTTGATCTTTGAGGAGCATTTAGGTTAGGATAATTGGATCAGAACAGGGTGTTTTTATTATTATTTCTCTGCAAACGCCGGATTAAACATTGCACTTTGAAATGAAGTAGAAGCAATCTGTGTTCCGTACTGGAGGTGAAAGAAGGACCCGTCAATTGCTCTGATCTTCCAGTTCCTCAAAAGCCGGTAAGAAATCGGCAATGGTGTCCACCACGTAGTCGGGCACCAGGTTGTGGTTGGTGGTCAGCTCGCTGTTCCTGTACTCCTGGGCCTCCTCGATCTGAGACACGCCGGTGAGAGTGAGCATGGTGTCGAGGCCACAGTTGGACCCGAAGAGCATGTCGGTCTCTAGGCGGTCCCCGATCATCAGGCACTGGGCGGGGTCCACCCCACTGAACTGGCTGGAGATGCACTCGAACATGAAGCGGCTGGGCTTGCCGATCACAGTGGCCTTGCGGCCTGAGGCCACTTCCAGGGCTGCGGTGAGGGACCCAGAACCTGCAGGGGGGGGGTACAGATTAGAGGAAGGTTAGACATCCTCTCCTTCAACTAGAAACCTTCATTTTTTAAAAGACATAAAAGTTTTGTTTTGATATTTTGATACACTATTCTGGAACACTCTACTCAGTGCAAGGCAATCATCTACAATACATCACAATATCCGTGTGGCTGGAGATGCAAAATATCCCATAAATTAAGACGATTATGTGTTAACTTCCTGCACTGCTGTGTCTGTTTCATGGAATTTGACAACTGATATGAAACAACGAACAAGTTAAATGTATTTTTAGCATTTGTTTTGTCTTTCTTTAAGATTATCTACAAGGGTTGTGGTAGGAAATGAGGGGAGAGAGAGAGAGGATGGATGACACGCAGCAAATAAACCCCCGGGCTGAGATTAGACCTGGGTCGTCGCATTATTTTAGTGGTGAGACCGAGCACCTGAAACAGTTATCAGCTCATCTTCAGGCCCTGTTTGAACACTTTTTAGTATATTCATTCAAACCTATTTTTTAAGACTCTGGGAATCAGTTGAGCATGGCCCTCGTTTTCAGTGACGCTGTGCATGAGCAGAGACATCAAGCACAGCAAAGCAGTGTGACGAATGTACTTATTGTAAGTTGCTTTGGACAAAAGCGTCCGCTAAATTCCCTAAATGTAAATGCAAACCAGAGTAAAGAAATCAGGGAAACAGCAGTGTTGTTAAAAGGTGCTGCAAATTGATTTAAAAAAAATAAATAAATAAATAAATGATTTTACTGCATGAGCCGGGGAGGAAAAACTCTGTGATTACTACCAATTACCGTTGCAATATGGAGCTATTTCACACTTATTTTAATAAAGTTGTATCACTTACAGAAGCTTTAAAGCAATTACAAGACAATAGTGGACGGTTATTTGGTGAAGCCTCCAAGTGATGTACGAGAACACGGTCTTAGTTCAAGAGATTTCAGGAGACTGCAGCACTGACACCAAAATCAGGCTTTCCAAGATCAGACGAGGTACAGAGCGAGTTAAACATTAACCAGGGTTGTAATATAACTAAGATGTTATATAATATACGATGGTAATTTTCCAGTCAGTCCTTTAAAAAGGTAAACACATATACCAGTGGTTATTACAACCAAGACCTTATCACAGAGGACGCAGTGATGTGTACCGCAGCTGTCACTTTAGTAATGCTGGTCATTTTCCACACAGGTTGATGGGGTGCAGCAACAATGCACAGAGTGAGCGGGCCCCTCTACTGAGCTGTGGGTAACAGTGAACACCCAGCCGTGTTTGTACATCTGTGTCTGGATGAGTGTGTAATGCAGCAGGACCGCAGCTAGAATCCGCTGGTTGACCTCGACCTTAATTCTGTTGTCGGGTGAAAGGATTTCGTTTGTGCCGGGTGTGAGGAGGGAACCCTTCCCTTCCTTCACGGCAGATTCACACAGACACTGAAGCGTACAGGATAAATTAGGGCTAATCGTGATATGAGACTTTTTTTCACATCATTACATCATGATATGTCGCATGTGTTTTCAAGTGGCATGTGGTATTTGTCACCCAGTTCCATGCTGGTGAGGAGATTTAAAAGTTCCAGATAAACACTTTGTGTTGGACTGAGCCTGAAAACATTGTGATGTTACTTTAAGGCTGTTTCGCCCAGCAGCCCAGAGACAAACTGTAGATTCAGTCATTCATTTTAAAGAACTTCTTAAAACCCCTTTTCCCCCCTCTGTTCTCAATCTATTTATGTTTTAATTCTTCTGATGTGACATAATCTTCTCAAAACTGATTTTATTATTTTATCGATCTCTTTATCTGCATTGCTTATTCGTGATTTTGCCTGTTTTATAGCTCGTATTCCCTAAATCTGTCATTTACTCATGTTGACATTTTGTGTCGTGCATTTTGTGTTCTGCCTTCTTGTCTCGACTTCACCTTAGACTGGGACTCTTTGTTTGGCTGTTCTGTAACACTCTCTCTCTGAGTATCCTGTTTTTGCTTGTGCTTGTTTGTCCAAGCACTTTGTAAACTCTTTTAAAACCGTTTTTAAAGGTGCACTATGTAGTTTTGAGGAAGAAATGTTAATCATGAGAGAAATATCTTTTACACCTCAACAAACTAAATAACGAATCTCTCTTCGCTTCCATGACTGAATAAACAAACTGCCATTTTAAAAAAGGCAACACAGTTTCATACTGTCTTACTTTGATAAGTGGCGGACCCTGCCACCTGTCTTGCTTCAAACAGTGTTCTGGGGACCTAATTTTCATCTGAGAACAGTTACGTAGTGCCTCTTTAAATATATGGACAACAGAAACCATGTTGTGTGTTGCATCTTCCACAGGTATTTTAATTGATCAGCTACGCTGTTATATAGATTTGCTGCTGGTTAAGCGTGCACACTGCAGTCACTTCGACCTCTGAGGCCGCTGGGTCAGAGCCCTGACACCGATATCCCCACAAACACACACAGGCGGTCCTCATCTGGACTAGAACGAGCACTATATGTTGTGCGCAATAACGAGAGCCTCATCACCACCGTCATACCTGGCAGTATCCTTCCACTTGACAGAGGGTGCCACGGGTCGTTGTCGGTGGCCAGGAACAGACAGTCCGGGTCCCGCAGGTAGCACGACGCTTTGGCCAGTTTGAGAAAAGTCATTTGGTCGTCGTGTCCCACCAGCACCGCCTTCACGTCCGGAGCCAGGGCGCAGTCATAGATGGTGGCGCTGGGGTCGTCCGCCTCCTCCACGCAGGGGATGCCCGCCTGCTGCAGCTCCCTGCGCAGTCCGTCGCAGCCGATGACGAACACCTGGCCGCGGACCTTGACGACGTCCCTCAGGTACAGAGCCGAGCAGTACGACGAGCTGAAGATCTGCTCCAGCATCACGTCGGTGAAGCCCAGCCGGCAGAACTTGGTCACATAATTCTCGCGGGGCCTGGTGCAGTTGTTGGTGACGAACACCACGTTCTTGCCGTGGCGGATCAGCGAGCTCACCACCTTCGCCGCGCCCGTGATCGCGTTCTCCCCGTGCCATATGACCCCGTCGCAGTCGAACAGGATGAAGTCCTTCGCCTCCAGCAGATTTCTCAGCTGCGGACCTCGAATCTTCTGGCAGCCTTTGAAGCCAAAGGCGCCCGCCATCCCGGCTTTTTCCTCGGTCTCCTCCGTCTTTCACCTGCTAGTGGCCCCCCATGTCAAAGGCCGGTGCATAACGTGCTGGAGGCGGCGGGAGAAGCGACACGAAGAAAAAAAACAAATCGGCGTCTGGGAATCACATTGCAGAGTCCTTGGTGCGGTTACATACGGACAGACAGGCAGCGGGGCTACATAAACATTGACGAATAGCCACGCCCACCCCGTCAATCCCAACCAATCACACTTCCGCAACTCAACCAATCAGATCCGCGCGTGTCACCAGCAACATCCTCTGGAAAAAATTGCGCGGCGCCCCCCAGTGGACACTTTGAATAAAACATGTTGTCATTAAAGCGCCTCTTAGTAAAAGTGCTGCACCAAATGCACAATGAAGAGTGGTGGGAGAGGTGTGACGTCATAAAAACAAGTCAGTGTTGTAATGTAAGTTTTGACATTATGATCAACTCTCACAATGTTGCATTATTATTTATTGTTAAATTAATGTATTGTTATTTGCACATTGGAATATCAGTATCTGCCATGACCCCTGAGTATTTTTACATTTACATTTGGGGCATTTAGCAGATGCTTTTGTCTAAAGCGACTTACTTTAATTCACACACTGATGGCAGTGGCTGCCATGCAAGCTGCCAACCAGCACATCAGGAGCAATTTGGGGTTCAGCATCTTGCCCAAGGACACTTCGACATGCAGACCAGTGGAATAGAACCAGCAACCTTCTGATAACAAGACATTGGCCCTGAGCCGCAGCCCCAACCAGTGTTGTTTGTTGTTTTATACTGATTCCAATAAAAGCGATTCTGATTAATGACAGCAATAATGTGCACGCAGCGTCTGGTAACACTCCATGTTAAAGGTCTGCAAATTTCATGGAAAGCAGGTGGTTATTACCAAGTAACACACTTGAAATTTCTTTGAAATCACCCCCCAGATTACTAAAATGATTATCTCAAAATGTATTGCAATTTCAATCAAAATGATTCAATTATTAATCTGGTGATGTGCTTCAAGACATTTCCAGTCCAACTTTCCCTCAGAAGGCCACTAAATCGAAGTGAGCTGATGCATTCCAGCTAGTTGGAGATGAAAATGGCAGATGACAGCCAGAGAATACAACAACTCACTTCAACTGTGCGGCCTGCTGAAGGGAAGGTAGACAGAAACTGAAATGAAATGGCACAATTAGCAGAAGTAAAGCAATTATCAGCTATTTTTAACTGCTGATTGGAAAATAGCAGCTGTTGGGGTAATTTTCAATAAATGTGGAGGTGATTATTGTGGTAATTTGGGCAGCATTTCAAACATCATTTCAAATATGTTTCCTGGTAATTATCAACTGATTACCATGAAATCTGGCAACCTACATAATAAAGTGTGTTACCAGGCATTTTACCCTGGTCAAGTGGTGCCAATTTAATTTGATCTATATCCTGTAGGATGGTTTAATCATTGAATAAAACTGTATCATATCTTACAAGATGATCACATTTTTGTCAGTAATATCTGTAATAAAACAATGACACTGTCTGATAGTGGAGTGAAAAATGTGTGAGAATTCAGCTTAAATCCAGGAAGCCGTGATTCTTTGGGAACCAGTCAACTATTTCTCCGGTCACTAGATGGAGCTCTAACACAAAAACAACAAAGATTTGAAATAGAGAACATACTGGTGAAAACCCAGGAAGATCCAATACATACAGTACATCCATGCACTCATACTGATAGAGGAATCATTGAGCCAGTACACAGAGTTTTACATTAGAGCCCATCAGATTTATTTCTCATGTCTTCTTTGAACTCTATGTGTGCCAGTTTCTTGTTTTTTTTGTTTTTTTTTTACCTTTAGTAATATAAGCAGCCACAACCAATTCCCTCTTCTACTGCATTTCTGATTCCATATTCATCATAACTACGACACAACTTATGCAGTCATCGTTATAGAGCCGGATGACAAGTCTGCAACCCAGCATCCACCTTTAAAGGATGAGTTCACACTAAAAAAGCAAATTCATTATTGAGCCCCATGCTGATGAAAAGTCTGGACATTTCTTGAGTTTCACAGTAAAACAGTGTTCCTCTGAACAACTGAAGTATGTCAGGATTTGTCTTAAAACACCAGTCAAATAAAATGTCTCCATAAAGGCGGTCCAGCTTGTGCACCCACTTCAGACAGGGTGCAATGTCAACTCTTTCAGCTTAGCAGCTCCAGTGAAAACGTCTTTTCAAATTAAACTTTGGGATCTGGTGGCCTCCGTAGGTCTGTGGAGCTGCTTTATTTTTTGTTTTTCAAAATGTTATAACATGTCCCCTCGACGCTGTTTTTGTGTAAAATGTGATGTGGACCACCTAAACTTCAGCTGATTTTGTAGATAAAACAGCTCAAACTTGGACAAAAATAAAAAAAACAACACTGTCAGTTAAAAGTTAAAGGGTTTAAATTGTCTAGTACTGTCATCTGTGTTCTTTTTATTCTTTGGCACACTCATCACTCTTTCATCTGACCTCTTCTCTCTTCTATTTTCTTCTGATTCGTCTCTGCTCTAGGATTTTCCTGCTTTCTATTTTTGAGTCGGTGTATTCCTCTTCTGCTTCATTAAAGTTTGCTTTTTTTCCCCTTTTTTCTTTTTTTTCCTCTCCCAGCGCTCCTGTCCTGTCATGCTTCGGCTGCTTTGCCCGGCCTGTTTTGGGATTGCGTGCGAGACTAGAGGAAGACTCACTGGCACCTGCAACTGCCAGACAAACAGACAAATGAAATGCAGGAAAGGAATGGACAGCTGAATGGACAGAGAACAAGCCGTCCTAATTGGTCATTATTTCCTTGCTAATCTATATTTTCCTCCCTGCTAACCCCCAACACAGATGTGAGGAATGAGAGGGGGGACAGGACAGGGAGGGGAGGGGGGTCCTCCAAGGCCTGGTCCAGCTTGAGCGCTGACCGTGAACATTGCTGTGTGCTTTTGTGTCTTGTTTAGAGAGGGGAAGGAGACTCAGTGGAGAGCAGCAAAGGAGGGTGTTGGGGTCAGAGTTGAGACTTGCAGGTGGTGCTGGTGGTTAACAACTGAAGGGCCAGTAGACCATAACACTGCCATAAACACACACGATGCACACACACACATACACACACACGCACACTTTGCAGGTAGGAGTATTGTGCGACTCCTCAAAGCAAAACAGAACACAAAAACAGTCTCAGCATTCACTCATCTTCAAACACAATTTACCGCCATTCGGGAAACATGCAGCAACACAAAAGTTCTGCTCAGTCGGACTGTATGTGCGTATTTTGCGTGTGTAATTGTGAGTGAACCCCTGCTTGCAGCGCAGCCAGGTCAAAGCAGCAGAGGGGTGTTGGACATTGTGGCGCTGTACAAATGAGCCGTCTGGTAGACATGAAGGCGCTGGGAGGGGAAAGGCCAGGACACTTGGCATTAGGGCTGCTGCACTTGAACTGGAAGTGCAGAAATTAAGCCTTTTTCATTTTGTTTGCTTTGCAGTGCAGCTTTACTTTTGACAATTAAAGTTCATATTTTTGGGGAAAAAAGCTATCCCTGTTTTAAAATAGTATTTTTGTCATATAGGGATAACTCCACCGATTTCACATTTAAAAGTGTGTTTACAAGTCTTGGGGAGAAGAACCACTGCATATGTGAAGAAAGAAGTAAATAGTTTTTTGTGTCTCCAGCATGTAATCTGATTAATTGCACTGTGGGTAATGTAGGCATAACATTTTGAAAAAAACTGTCATGTGGTCTGGCTTTGCACTCCTATAATACTTTTGAGCTCTTGGACTTAAAAAACAAATGACCAAATTGAATCTTTTTCATTCTACACATTCTTCTTCCTTTGTCAAAATCTGGTGCCTACGTTATCCACAATGCAACTTAGCTATTGAGTAACATCACTGGAGGCAATCCATCACACATTAAAGTGTGTTTTTGGTTCAATGCTTGTGTCAGAAACAAATGTCTCCTACAATAACATGCCTGCTATCACCAATACTTTCATGTATTTAAAGACGAATTGTCTGAATTAGTTACAACATACATGGTTTATTAATTGAAGATTGGCAGTATTTTAGGGTAGCAGGAGGTCATTTTTTACAAGTTCTCATGCTGGAAGAGTACACAGTAAGTTTAAGATAAACATGTAACACAGAACTGAGGTATTAACCTGAATTGATCCTGAGGAAATGTCAAGCACTGCTATTGATTTTTTTTGTGTTTATCCCTGCTGTTCTTGTTCCTACAGAAAGTCCAGCAAAGAACTACGGGTCCAAGAAGTGCCAGGAACAGAAGGGCCACCAGATCCAACAGGTATCTCTGGTGCCATGGTTGCGTCAGAGAAATCGGCCTTAAATGAGTTCCACCTCCACTCTGCAAGATGTGCTCCACCCACTGGACGAGTCGAAGAGCTGGAGGGACAGGATGGGATTTGTGGATCTTGCTGAGGGACAGAGCTGAAGACTTGAACCTAAGAAGGGGCAATTGTTGAATAAAATAAAGTGAAACAGACACCTCTGTACTGGCATCACAAATGTTGCCCAGCTACACCATCCACGTACCTGACGTCCTGCATAAGTGTTTGAACAGCAGAGCTTAGCAGTTCCCTGGTGATTTGTGTGGGTTTGATGGTGAGGCCAAGTCCCTTTGTTTCAGCCCTCACCGCATTATCAAACTGGTCTCCAAACAGAGGGATTGCCAGCACAGGAACAGCGTGGTACACCGCCTGCAGCAGGCTGTTTTGTCCACCGTGGGTAATGAAGAGACGCGCTTTTTTGTGACCTGTGGAAAACAAAAAAATGACAAGAATTCATTAGTGAGGCATTAATAGTGTTTGTTCAGTGTTTTTTTTTTATTCATATGAAACAAAGCACAGATCGATGACCGGTCACACTGTATTTGTAGTTGTCAATGAACAAGTCTTTTGACAATCTGCCATATATTGTAAACCGCCTTTATGTTTGTAACAAATAGTTATGATAAGTGAGGCAGACTGTTCCTACCAAGCAGGTCATTAAGTGGCAGCCAGTCCACAAGCCTGAGATTAGGAGGTGTGTCCAGGTGATGTGGCCACCGCTTGAGGTCGTACCTACAAGCGAAACACAGCTGGTTCATGAGCTTCTCGTAGCATCCTGACATCAACGGAAAATTCCAAATTTGTTTTTGGTGGGGTTTTTTTTTCATCGTTTATCTCCTGCTTTCTCATAAAAGTTGATACCTGTGACAAACAAAGTTTAAAAATTATATTTAACCTCCAGAGCACGCCATGAGGGATCCTGGAGATGCCAGCCACCAGCTCTGTGAGCAGATGGTCCACAGAAACTGAAGAGACCATTGATCCCAGAGTCACGACAATGAAACCCGCTTCCCCAAAACTGGAGATCCACGACTGAAGATCCTGAAGGATCAAAAGGGTTAGGGTATGGGGGAATGGGAAACCATATAGAGGGAAATTTGCAGAACTTTGAGTGGGGCATCATATATATCATTAATTGTCAAAATGCTACATATATCATAATCATAATATGAAACTTAGAGCTTATCATACACCTCTATACAGTTTATTTTTAATCAGAACTGCAGTGTTTGATGTAGTGTACATCCTAGGCATTTCCAGGAATTGACTGCCTACTGAATTGAAATAATAAAGTAACAATGGTAAATACAGTACAAGTAAATCTGTGATTAGGGTACAGCAGCATACAATTATTAAGCAATAAGCTATTGTAGTTTTACAGCAATGTGGCTGTGTTATAGTCAATCTCTGTACATACTGCAAATTGTTGTGAATTTACAATATTAAAAGATGATTAATTTCACTTCAAACTAATGTATTTCCACAGTAAAATTGTGTCTGGTTACTGTAGCCAGTAATCAATTTAATAATCATTTTTTACAGTGCAGGATGAGAGAGAGATGGTTGTGCATGGGGAAGAACAATATTCCAGAAGGAAGTGGGATTGGCAAAGGAAGAGAGAGGGGAAGAAGTTCATTTGAAAACAACACAAAAGTCTCACTAATGTGTTTATCACATGTGTGTCAAGAAGAGAGACCTGCTCCAGAGGCTTTGCAGGTTTATTCAGCAGACCCCCCACCAGCACAGTGTAGGGCATG
This sequence comes from Acanthopagrus latus, assembly GCF_904848185.1. Classification (NCBI taxonomy): domain Eukaryota; kingdom Metazoa; phylum Chordata; class Actinopteri; order Spariformes; family Sparidae; genus Acanthopagrus; species Acanthopagrus latus. The sequence goes on from NC_051043.1 coordinate 21,893,321, forward strand.
AGAGGCTGTGGGAACTCCAGTGAAAAGTCAGTGTTGAATGCCCAGAGTTCAGCTCCTTGATGTAACTCCTCCAGACCACCAGGGGCTGAGCCTGAGTCAAGATGGCGCACAGCCACTTCCCTAAATGTCGACCATACGAGTTCTTGGCCTTTGGGATATGAGACACAAGACAAAATCCCAAATCACCACCATATGTCCAATGTTTGTTAAGGCCATTCAGCTTTAATTAAATTCATTAATAACATAATTTCTGGGTAAATGGAATTAGCTCTTACAGGCTAGTTAGAACAAACAAAAACAAATGTCCCTTGTTACGCCACTCTTACCTACAAGGGCCAGGAGAGAATAGAAGAGGTTTTTTGTACGGCCCCAGAGGTTCATGTGGTCAGACAGCTGGGAGCTGAAGACTGGGATGTAAGAGACTGGGCTGGGGAGAGCGATGGACAGAGGACCGTTCAGTGTGCCGGGATAGAAAGCTATATAGTTGATACCTGGAGTAAATGAAGAGAAAAGTCCATGGAACTTTTGGGCTGCTGTTGATTCAACGTACACCTTAAAATACATCTTCAATCTACAAATAAGTAGCAGTGTATTGATCAGACATTCTAACACTGTAGTAATGTAATAAGATTTGAAGGATGATAGTAATTATGACCAAAAACAAAATCTAAATAGTAAGAACACCAGATGTACCAAGTTTGCGAGCCAGGAGGAAGGAGCAGGGGTTAAAAGCATCGAGGATGGTGATGTCGTAGCGCTCCCTCTGGAGGAAAGTTATTACCCCTTTGTCCCCTAACAGCTTGTCACACTGATAAGACAGATGCCCCATGAATTTGAGAAAGTTATTAAAGTCTTCCCTGTGAGAAACAAGGGAGGAAGGAAAAGAAAGACAAAGGCATGTAAATCTGATCAATCACAGTGCTGCTATAGACCAATATCTTCAAATATTTACATTAATTTAAGATTGTTCCGAAGTCTACAAAAGAGTCAAAATGACAGAATAAAAACACAAAATACAAGAGTAGCTGTTTGATACCTTCCCAACAGAAATTCTGTCTGTTGCTCCAGGAACCAGTTGTTGTATTCTTTGATATATGTCTCTCCTAAGGACCAGCTGCTTGTCTGGTAACTGTCTGCACGACCTGCATAGGAAAAACCTGAAATGTGTGGCAGTTAATATGTAACCACAGTGACCAGATCTGGGCAAGGATGACAGAGAAGCTGTGCAAAATATGTTTCTGTGCAGTTATTGTTATAATTTACCTGTAATAACAGGGTTGCCCAGTTGCAGAAGCATGCGGACCTCATGGCCATGCTGGTATAAGTTATGGGAAATTTCGTCTAATAACAGGTAGTGGCTTCCTCCTGGAGGAGAGGAAAAATAACTGAGCTGTTGCTGGCTCAATGTTTTCAAAGTATTTGCATTTGCAAATAGCACACATACTGTCCTTCACAAACTCTCTGAAAAACCTGTACCTAAGTCCTGTCATATTTCTGAACAAACATTTACAATAAATATCTCAATTACACCTAATAAAAGGCACTTTAACAATCACTGCTCCACTACTCACCAATTAGACAGACAGTCAGGATCTTGGCAGACTGAAGTATTGGAAGAGCCAGAAGAGAAAACATCCAAAATACAGTCCCCATGTTGTTATCAGAGTTCAACAAACTAACCTGCAGCCAAAAGTCCTCCTAAAATAGTCTTCTGATTCAAAATAAACCGAAATGAAAACCTTCCTGTGTGAACAGCAATATTTTACCTGCCCTTTTATCTCCGTAGAGACAGCTACAGCTTTACACCCAGAGAGCGACCGGGGCGGACGGGTACTAAAACAGAGTTGTGATCCAGATAATCAGCAAATTTTCCAGGAGAAATCCGCAGGACCAAATGCAGGACTACCGACAAAAAAAATCATGGTAAAATCCCCTTTTGAGTACATCCTTTTGAGCCAGAAGATATAGATAGTCTGCAGTGTCAAACTGATAGGGGGGAATTCCAATTCCTTATTAAGTGGATCTAAGCTGTATCCAGTATGCTTTGTCTTGCAAGAAATGGAAAAGGTCCAAGATTAAGGTGCTAATTTATCCCGTATCTCTCAGGAGGTTTTGGATGCAAGTCTGCAAGTATGATTCTGGCTATATGACACATGCTTTCTCTAAAAGTCAGACACTGAGAGGTCTAAGAGCTCTGGACCTACAGTGATAATGAAATGGTGGGAAAGAGAGAAAGGGCGGGTGGGTCAGGGGGTGGGGGGGCTCCCTAAGCCCTCGTATCAAATTAGACAAATGTCAACAGGAGTAACGTGTCTCTCAAAGCTGCTGACAGAACGCATCCCCCCACCCCCAATAAGTACAGGACAGCCTTTATTGATGCTAATGATATTTGTTGTGAGACCTTGACTTGACTTGAATTAAGAATATCAGTCCCTATTTTTAAAAGATGTCATTTGCTTCCAAACAGCATTCACACTAGCTTGACTGGTTGACAGGCAGCAGTGACCGCCAAAGTTACAATAACTCCTGAGTGGACTGTGACAGGGCAGTGGGTACCCTGGCAGGCAGTCGCTGGTAAGTCAGGCTTGACATGTAGGTTATCCTGGACAATGCTTTCATTGTGGCCACAACTAATGTTTTTCTGTGTCGGGGAGGTCATTAGAAAAACGAGTCAGTTAGAAAGACTGCTGGTGTGTGTCAGGGAGGAAAAAACGAGTAAGAAGGGTCGGTTTCAGCTATGTTGACATTCGAACCTTCATCAGTTACAGAAAAAACTACATACTGAAACTAATTATGGAAGCAAATCTGTTTATTCAATACTGAAGTAAGCGATAGATTTTAGAAAACATTTCAAACGTAAAAGTAATGAGAATACCTCAAAATGAACAAAGCGATATTTCTTGGATATCTGACGTGAAAGGTATATTTCAGTTCAACATGAGGTATTTGAGGTGAAGACAGCAGTGTGTATGTACTGTATAGGTCTGATCCTTTAGGAAACTGTCAAGCTGTTAGTCTCTCCTTCATCCTGATGGGACAGCACTCTATGGATATTCTGAGAGACAAGGAGAAAAAGAGACAGAGACAGACATAGATAGACACACAGAGGGAAATAAAATTTGGGACATAAATAAAGGTTAAAAACAAAACATAAAGGAGAGAAGAGACAGAGATGAAAGATGAAGCCCTATGTAGGTTTGTCAGATTCAAAATAAGCGTTGACAATATTAATGTACGCAAAGGTGAATGGCAGAGAGTAACTGATGCAAAATTCTAATCTAACAGACACTGTAGAATGGAAACAAATAACAAGTGAAGAGTCCACAGAGTGACTTACTACAAGTTGGTATTGTGTTGAGGTCTCAATCAGGCGCTGGATCAAAGGATGCTCAGAGAGAACAGAGAAGGGGACACAGTCCTCAGGCTTGTAGCCCAGCTCTCTGAATACATGGACCAGATGCTACATGGACGGCAGAGATAAACAGTATTATAATAAAGGAAGAGTTTAATTGACATTAATAACTATGCTTTAAAAATGCATTCAGTAGAGCCTCTGCAATCTTTAAAATGCACTAAGGTAGTGTGCAAACTCATGCAGTAATCAGTATTTGAGTCAACCATGTCTTTCCTCAATTAATTCAACCATTCATCTACATTTTTCCGTAAAATCCTAGTTTGAACTATATAGTGCAATACCTCAGTGTGTTCGTCCTGACTCAGGCAGCCCTCAGGAAGGACTTTGTAGTCTTTCATCTTAGTGACTTTGTGGCAGATGGTTGTAAGGAGAGCAGGGATGGACACTTCCTGCTCCCCTAATGAACTGCTCGATGCACATAGAGTCTCCTCTTCCTTGTACTCCCCATCGAGTTCTGAGGTACTGAGCTCTGAAGCCTCTTCTATACTGGGCATGGACTGTAAACATAACACACAGTACAGTTTGTGTCAAGGAGAAACATAAACACTCCTATATTTCATTCCAAATAAACTACTAACGACTAGATACTGTAACACAAACACATGTTGTTACAAAATCGTAGTGGCCATTATTGAAAATAATATAAATTTTCTTGTGTGGGCCATCTGAAGTAATTTTTGACAGCAAATAATAATACGCTTGAAAACAGAAAATTATCTTTGCATTAGCTTTACCTTGACAAGGTGGCCTGGTGAGGAGTGCTTGAGATGTTGTCCCAGCACTACACTCAGTGCTCTGATGAAGCCCTGTCTGGGGCTGGGGTCAGCAGCGAAGTACTGCAGCATGGACATGTAGTCCAATCGAGGGGGTGAGAAAGAATGGTCTGCAAACAACTGGAAAAAGAACTAAGGAAGAACAGAGGCAAATGTTATTGCTGATTTTATTTTTTAAATTCAGTTGAGATGTTTTGAGACTAGGAACCCAATCACTCTTTCAGTTCTCTTTTGGTTGTTCTGCTTTTTGTGAACCCATTTCAAGAATAATTTTACCTTGATTTAGAAGTAAGCTGCCAGGCATTGCAGGTAGTTTACCTTGCGTAGATTTGCCAGACGGTCATAAGGTAGTGGCTCAGAGGGATCCTCAGGGACGGGGGGACTCTCATTGGAAAACCACAACTGTGTCTGGTCATAAAATAGGCAAGAGAAGCATCTTTAACATTCTTTTTACCTTCAAGGAGATACAGTTTTCACTTGACACTAAATATCATTAAATTTCATGTAAATGAAGTAGAATGTGTGACTAAAGAATTTGCAGTATACATCTGAGTTGGTGCATGTAGACACAAACCTGTAGGTACTGTTCCTCATTTATATACCCTGTCTTGCCAGTATCTGCTGCCTTGAAGTGTTGGAGCACAATCAGCAGCTGTGTCAAGGAGGGAAATGGCCAAGGGAGGGCAGCACTGAGCAGAAACCGCCGGCAGTCAATCAGCTCAGTGTTCTCCGTCAGTAGAGATTCAATCTCCATCAACTAAGCACAGGAGAGAAAAGGGCAAGCTATGTAATGTGTGTTTTTATGTTTTATTTCTCTGCACTGGAGTAGTCAGCAGAATGCCAATAGTTTATGTAGTTATTCGGTTTTGAAACATTTTGTCAGTTGACTCAAATAATTCACAAACGGTATACCTTAATGCCTTAATTTATTATTTGGAGCTAACCAAAAACTAATTACTGCCCTAATTTGAGTTTCTAAAATATTTCAAAGAATACCTGTCTTTCATTCATGTCCATCCAGGGCACAGGCAAGGTGTCTTTGCTCAGGGTAACAGAGGTTATATCTCTGAGCAAGCTGGAGAACTCAAAACAGGACATGAGGCCTGAAAGTCAAAAAAAGGAAGGAAAATGATGGATGGATGGATGGATGGATGGATGGATGGGTGGGTGGGTGGATGGATGGATGGATGGGTGGATGGATGGATGGATGGATGGGTGGGTGGATGGATGGATGGATGGATGGATGGATGGATGGATGGATGGGTGGGTGGATGGATGGATGGATGGATGGGTGGATAGCTTAGATTATCACCAGGATTAATAGACCCAGTCACATCACAATTTGCCTCCCCTATGAGCACCTGATGGAGCAAAACTGCACAGCTGTTGACGGAGTGACTGTAGCTGAGTGATGGTCAGGGTAGACCCTGTAGCTCTCTCCAGAGCAGGTGGACGTGGAGGGGGAGGTGGGCTAGCAAACATGAGACAGTCCCCATTCAGGTAGAAGTCAGTATCTTCCTGGAGAAAAGAATATTAAGAGAATCTTAAAAAATGGGCAGAGCGATTAAGATTTCTTCCAACAGTTACCGTGTAACTTAAGAAAAACTGAGAGATCTACTCGTAACAAGTGAGCGCCACACTAGACCTACCTGGAGGAAGACATTAATCAATATCAATATCTTAATACAATTACAAAATTATTACGTACCAACACCAGCTGATTCTGCAACTTAGCACCAGCCTCTATGTGATGACGAGCCACTAAAGCTAGTTGCTCAATACTACGGAAGGAGATGGATGCAAATTAAACATAAACCATGTATTCTCTTTTTAAATGACTACAAAATCTCACATGAAATGTGTTGATCGAATGTTACAAATGGCTCATTCTCAGTAAAGACCATAACCAACAATTTTTTGATGACTGTCAGGTATTTTTATATATCAAATAACAGATTCTGACTTCAGGGGCACTTAGGGGCTTTTGTTATTTTGGATATGTTGCATGTTCTCTCACATTTTTGGCAAGATAAATAAAAACAGCAACACATTAGTCAAACAATTAATATCTGGGATTACATACATTCACATAGATAGAAAACACTAACAAAAAAAAACACTAATGAAACATTTACTTTTATTTCCCCTATATCCACATGTGATGCACACCATTTCATACCATACATAAACTTGACTTAATATCGTTCCCTACCTCTTCATTTCTGCAACATAATGTGCTTCTAAGCACTTTTGCATGTTGCTTAAGGTCTGTTCAGCCCTGCTTTGCAGCGAGTGCACCATGACTAGACCATGACCTTTCACCAGTGCAATGCGCACCTTTGCTGCATTCTCTGGAAAACACACACATGCATGCAGTATAACTACATAAGTGTATTGACCATAAACACGCACACATACACACCAGTAGAGAATCTTCTGCACACATCCTTCATATTACTTAGTTCTAAGAAAACAGGACAAGTTTAAAAATGGTTTATATTAAGATGACAAATTAAGACAGTGTGAACTAGTGAATATTTAACATTTATATGTGCATACCCTCATGAGCCAGTGCAGCTAGATATTCTTTCTGTATCTTGTTTTTGACCTCTTGTTCATGACTCTTTTCAGCGTTATCATCGGCTGGTGCAGGGCTGGGTGCTGGAGATGGGGATGGTGGGCCTAGAGGAACAAGATGGAAGAGTTGGAGAGATTTAATGATGTAGAAGACCTACTAAAAAATGCATCACACCTCGCCATAGTTTTCTTAACGCTCTAATAAAGACATGCCTTTCTTTTTCTTTGATGACTGCTTCCTTTTTCCTTTCTGGTTTGCAGTTGCTGGGGCCTTCTCCTGCTCCTCCCCCTGCAGTTTCTTCTGCTCTTTTGTCTCCCCCTGCTGGGCTTCTGCTGACATCTACATACATGGGTAACCCGTACATGTCAAGAGTAAAAAAAATCTATATGCTGTAAACCTCCATGAGATGCTCATGCAAACTCTCACACATATAGCATTACCAATTTGTTGATGGCTGTGACTGCCTCCTCATAGTCTGAGATCAGTTTCTCGAAGGCTGGCTAGAGTTAATGAATGAACAGGGTCAACATCTCTTACTATAGTACTGTAATTCAGCATATAAACTTTAACTGTAAACGTTATGTGAATGCATTAAGAACCAAAAAGAATCTGTCTTATAAAGTAGGACAACCTGAAACAACTGAAATAAACAAAGATAGCAGGACATTCAATATCTCTGGGAGTCTTGGATGAGGAACATATGGGTAAAGTCTAAATCCTGTCTTGACCTTGACAGGTTCTGTCTGAGGAGGGCCTTCCGTCCCAGAAGAGTCAGGACATCTGGGAAGGAGGGAAATACATTTGTTAAAAATGGAACAAAACAAATCTTCAACACTTGAACTATCTTTTACACAAACTATCCATAAATTATACACAGTATCGTAATCTTATCTTATTATCTTTTTAATATGGTTATGTTCCTATTGACTGCATGCTTCTTGCCTCTCGCCTTGGTCCTTAATTTCTGGGGTGTCCAGTAAGTGGATAGGAACTAAGTTGGAGGGTAGTTCAGGCAGCACTTGACTGTGCATGCTCAAATAGTAGACTTTGAGAATACAGAGAGTGGTGTAGAAACGGTCCAACTCCACCTATGCAACACAAACAATTAAAGACACTGAAGAGATACATGAAAACAAAACAAAAAAAAACATATGTGCCTATGCACAATAAAAACAATGAGGTCTGAAATACACAAAAAAAATAGCTTACAAACATCAGAACTGAAATAGTGTAACTAGCCAAGTCGTTTTACATTGGGGTTTTTGTTTGTTTGTTTGTTTTTTACCTGCATGAGTATAGAGTGGCAGTTAACAAGGATAACAGTGTGGTCCTCCAACCAGCCTTCACCTATGAGAGCATCCTTCTCTTGCTCGTCCTCTTCCTTACGCTTGTCACTCAACTCCCACAAACGTTCACACAGTTCCTGTAGACATATTAGAACATCTCAATATATATTCTATGCATTTATTTCATTATCAGTATAAGAATATTTGCATTGCATTATATATTCAAATATTTTTATTGAATTTTCGATAGGACAGATTGCTAATTACAGACATTAGAATTACAATTATTATGTACATATATGACCACACACCGACTGAAGGAAAAAATAAATAGATAAATAAGAGGGAACGAACAAAAGAGAAAAAAGCAAACAAAAAAAACACATTAATACAACAGATAGTCAATAAATGGCTGCCACACATTGTAGAATTTCTGAGTACAGCCTTGAGAGGAGTATCTCAATTTCTCCAGCTTTAAATGTGCGAGTACTTCCTCAAGCCAGCGTTTATGTGTTGGAGCACTAGGGCTTTTCTAATTAACAAGAATTAATTCCCTGGCAAGAAGTGTGATAAAAGCATGCATTGTATTATATTACACATTCTTCTTACATCCATTCTCAGGTGTAGCTCTGCTTTGGTTTCCTCGTCATCTCTCATGTCATCAGGTATGCTGTTGAAGTCCTTCTGCCACTGAGTCACTAACTCCTGCTTTAAGTCTGGACGACTCAGGTAATGCTTGTAGTCCTCTCTATAGATACAGGGGACCAAGGAACAATTGTACAATACGATACCTGTAGAACAAAATCTCTCTTTCATTTGTAAAATAAGAATGACCATGACAACCAGTGAACGCTCTGCTGTGCAATCTTCAAACTGCATCTGCAACAACAAACTTTCAAACTTTTAAAACCTATATTTTCTTTGACTGATTGATTATTAATTGATTATTAATTGTGGTTGATTAACTAACGGCTTGTGGTGTGTCAAGCTGTATGGCTACCTACACTGTTGTTAACTTCTCCTGCAATCAGATGTGAGAATCCATTAACAGAATATTAACAAATGTGTGGTTATGTGCTTAGTACTAAGTGTACTGTATTATAAAGAACATGTTCACACCACTTCCAGGCCTGGCAGAGTACCTGCTATTGTATAGGCGACGGGTAATAACAGTTTGCTGTGAGCGCAGCTTCTGCATCACTGCCTTTATGTTATTCACATAAGATTCACACATTGCGTCCCAATGGGAGCACAGGTTCTCTGGGATCTCCTAGAGGTAGAAATGGGGAGGGGCAGAGATGAACAAATCAGGGACATTGCAAAGACAGAGGACAATAAAAAGAAACAGGACAATTTCACAAAGATTTCACATGTATTTTCACAAGACAAAAACAGACTCTGAAAGAAAGGTTGGAAACCACAGGTCCACAGGATAAATTACGTTAGAGGGTCACCTCAGGATAACCCCCAGCATCTGAATGTAATTTTGAATGTCCGGATTTTGCATGGAGTTAAGAGATTAGGACTGCATATTCAATTCTGATAAGCTAAACAAACATAAACAGAAGTTGTGACCTACAGAGGGAAGTGGTTCGTCCACATATTCCCAGCTGGATAATACTGGGCAGGGAGAGGCAGACTCAGGAGGGTTCTTGGGGACTCCCTGAGAGTCCTCATTGGTCCCTGAGGAAACTGACACTTTCCGAGAATGCCCTTTTAACAAGCCAGAAGAAAGTACATAAATCGTCACTGTGACAATTACTGCTAATCACCGAATACTAATAATTAACTGATAATGACTGTAGTTTCTTAATGATTACAGCAGTAAGAAAACAAGTCAGTGCAAAAATGTGTACAAAGTCAACATTTGTCAGTAGAATGCTATTAACTAGCCATAATTGTATAACCCTATTCTTTGGGTTCAACTTTGACAATTCAGACAAACCTGGCAGCCTCACAGATTATGTTTGTACCCACTAACTTATTATATCACTTTGGTACATTTAAAGTATAAAATGTTTCTGTATAAAAACTAATGTCTACACATATTGTAATTATTGCTTTGAAAGAAAACAAACACAAAAACATGTCCATGGTCAAAATCTATTATTCATAAATCTCTCCATTTTGTAGGAGATATTTTGTGTTCAAAAGTGACTTTGAAATAACAATTAAATACTGTAATCCAAAGACTACGGACAAAATCACCTGTGGGGGAGTTTGTGTTGGACTTGGAAAGTGACTTCACGCTTTGGGCTTTTTCCTCATTGAGGCTGGAACATGAATCTGTGGGGGCAGCGGCTTCATCTGTGAGGTCTGAAGGTTGGTCTACAGGTGGAAAAGTGGCTGAAGAGGAGTCTGGAGCTTTCCCACTCTCCAACACCACATCTTGATTTACAGAAATCATTTTTAAAACAGAAGTTCATCATCATCAGTGTCTGAATAGAAACACCTTATTTTAATCTTATTTGTTAATTAATCTAATGGAAAAATTAAGAAACTGATACTGAGCTTAACCAATAAAGCACATGACAACCACTTACCCTCCCGTGTTCGCATCATAACTTGCTGCAAGACAGACTCCACCCTCTTGTAAAGCTCCTCCTCATCTACATCCGCATCAACACGGACCAAAATGTTTTGCTCTCCATCAAACCATTTCTCTAATTTGGGCCAAGTGTCCTGAAAAGCTGTGATCCTTGACAGGGGGAAAGTAAGTTATCAGATCCGCATTCATTCAGTATCTGTAATGTAATCATTAAAGTTTGGCTTTTATTTTTACCTGTGTGGAGTCTGTGCCAGATATGAGGTCGGATCAGAGGTTCGAGCAGCAGTAGTGTCTGTACCGGCACCAGGTTTGGGAACCACACAAACATATAATTTGCATCTCTGTAGTTACTTTTACATGTATACACACACCACTGTGCAAAATTACCGCAGGACGTTTGTTTAAAAAAAGCAACTGAAATGAATTTGAAGCAGACTTTGCATATGTACCAAAGATGAGTTTTCCTGATATTTTTTGGTGAATTTTTATAAAATTCTTTGTCTTTTCAAATCAGTCTTAACATCCCTCCCCTTACAATCAAGGGCAACTTTGATGACCCCTTGTTGGGGGGCCAGGAACTCCAGGTTGGGAACCAGTGAACTTGAAGATATTGTTTGGTTACACACAGATATATAGCAAAAAAACTCCCACCAATGTAACATACTCGTCTGACTGAATGCACGTCTGACCACACACTCATCAGGGATATCCAGCAGCAGAGCCAGGTCTAGCACTGGGGGTGGTGGAGGTTTGGGCGGATTACAACCAGCAACGAGGTTCGTCCTGCTGCTAACGACAGCATCCTCAACATCTACAGACCCACCCAGAGCTTTCTCTAGCAGGTATGCCTGGGTGATGTCCACTGGAAAGCCATCCAGGATCCAACCTGACTGAGCTGGGACCTGCCTTGTAAGGACAAAACAAATATTTCTGTGACCAGAGAGTGATTGTGTGATGGTTTGTTTATTTCATCCACACTGTGCATGAAAGTAAAATTGTATAATTTTGATTTACCTGAAATGTTTGCTATGTGAAATGAATTCCATATGGTAAAATGAGACCATATAATTGACTAAACATTATATACAACATTTCACAGCAATACATATTATGTGCTTACTTGATAGCCTCTACTATGATGTCCACTATCAGCTCATAAGGGATGGCATTGCCTTTCTTCAGCTCTATTTTTGCTGCTGCTCCATGCATGGCCCGGATAGACTGCTAGGTGGAGAACACATGTAAGCAGAAAAAAAGTTACTAAGTATTTCATTCCATTAAGGTATGTGTCAGACAGTCAGCCATTATTTTAATCAACAAGGAATGCAAATTTTAATCTGGTTAAGAATATGAATTGAATACAGGCTACATTATGTAAACGTAAACACAAAACAGAATCATGCATAGAGATGCAACATATAAACAAACCACACTTACTCTCACGTTACTGTTGCTACTTTCCTCTTGAGTGTCAAGTTCTAAAAAGAATTCATTCAAAGTAACATGAATCACATCAAACAAGCAGCTGTGTGAGACACTTAATATGAAGTGCAGTGTTGTTCCAGGTAAGTAAACACACTCCAGTGTAGTCTTTAAATAGGATAAAAAAGAATAAGGCTGTGTTTAGTAACTGACCAGGTTTCAGTGCTGTGGAAGATGAGATAAGTTGCTCATTATCTTTATCCCTCTGCTGCTCTGTGGCCTGTAAATGGTGTCCAAAAAAAAGTTTTAAATGGAGAAATGTTTACAGGATCATTTTTTTTCAGCACTGGCAGGGGAGATCACTGACTGTGTGTGACTAACCTCCTCTCCATTCTCGTGAGCATTCAGGGCCTCCTCAATCAGTGTGTCGGCTGATAGCACATAGATGCCACTGGCTAAAGCAGAAAACACACACCATACAGCAACAAATAAGCCATAAAATATTTCGTCAGACATAATTAAGTTGTGTCACATGGTTTGTCTATATGGTTGTCTCGGTTTGTGTTTGAACCTCGAGCCATGTACCTTCAGCAATCTTGGCCAGGCAGGAGGTCTTGCCTGAGCAAAACTTGCCCATGACGCAGGCCTTCAGAGTAAAGTGAGGAAATGAAGGTGAGCAGAGCTCTGTGAGGGGTGGTTGAACAATGTTCCGCACTCGCTGGACAACATGTCCAAGAATGTTGTTGTTGGTCGGGGGTAATTGTGTCTCCCCTGCTTCCTCTGGCCATGTCCACTCGCCTACCATGTTCTGACAAACATAACAAATGGCTCAGACAAAATCCATCTTCAGCACGCAGTTCAGGAACAATTCAAACATTGCAGTGTCAAAAAAATGTAGCTTGGCCATGTTAGAAATATCTGATTGTTTTTAAGACCATGGGTTCAGTAATGACAGACAAGCTACATGCAAGTAGTCTGTCACACAAGAACCAAAATTATTTCAAAATACACAGCACTCGTGTCTCAAACTCACAGTGTATTCATCATAGTCCTGGTTATTGAGTATCTCCTGTTTCTCAAGCTCTACAGGGTCAAGTGGTGTAGAACAAAACCCTGGCTGTTGACCCTTTACTGGCTCATAGAGAGGCAGACCCCTGAACAGCAAATCCTTCCACTCCCTCATCAGCTTCTCTGGAATCAAACTGGACATGACAGCAGAAAAAATGAACTACTAACTCTTTTTTAGCTTGAGCCTGAAATTTCCCTGCATTTCAACAGATGGTCAATCTAACCATGCGTAGAAGAGCTGGTGTGTTGGGTATGAAAAGTCTAGGGTAGCAGAACACACTTAGACAACATGCAGGGTTGTGCGGGCAGTGAATAATGAGGTATTGGGTGATGAGAAGCAGAACGAACGTAGACATCTGATTTTATTTTTACTTGCACAAAAATGTTTCCAAGTTATTTTTTTTCACAGGTTTTTGACTCCATCTGAATAAGCACTGAACATTACATGACAGATTTCAGTCCTAATTCAGATGTTAGGTTGTTAATGTTTTCCTAAAATACATTTTCCTGTAGCAAAAAAGAAAACATTGATAAAGATAGACACAAACCAATACTTATTTTTCTATTAAATGTCCCACATTGTGCTCATTTTTATGTTCAGACTTTTATTCTGGGTGTCAGCTAGAAAATGTTTTAAAATGTTACAAAAAAACACATGACTTTTTTTCATATTGTCTAATGCTGCTACATCTCGATTCACCAAAAAAGGTGCATACTTTTATTCTGAAAACTTTTATTACGTTTTGTGTTTTAATGTAAACAAGCATAATTTGCAAACATTGGTTAGGACTCACTCTCCTAATCTCGTTCAGATCACAAATATGGTACATTTAATCCTTGCAATTACATTTTTTTTTACAATCATTCCTGATAGTAATACTTGTTAACTACCAAAACATGCAATATCCATAGCACATTTTGACATTTCAATATATTAATTAATTAACTAAGAGCCGTTAACCCAAATACCATAAACATATTTGTAATGCAACATTGAAAGCAATTGTGCTACGTACTTCTCAAAGAGCAGTCGATATTCTCCAACCTTGGTGGCCAAGTCCACTATCTGCTCCACAATGTCCTTGCAGATTGCAGAGTGCTTCTTGTGTCTGCTCTGAGCTCGCTCAGCAGCAATCCTGTTACAGAATTCAAGCTCCATTCTGATCTCTTCAGCAGCTGCCAACTTAGCCTGCTGAGCCAGAGCCTGTAGCAGGCCCCAGTCAGAAAGATGGGATCAGTGGAGAGGGTATGACATAAATGGTCCTGCTTATCACCACTGTTAGATAAAGTAATAGATGAAGATGAGAGGTGTTACAACTGTCATTTATGGTGCAAAACTCATAGCTACTGTAAGGGTTTTCTGAAAAATATCCTTACACAAAATGACAAACATCAGTTTTTGTGATCACTGATATTGAAGGAAAAAGAAAAGAAGGTTTTAATCAGCTTCCTAGTTTGCCAATGGACACAACATGCTTAATAATAACTCATTAAGCCTCTTATATGTATGTACATTTACTTGATTTACTCCATAAATCTCCCAACAAAAAAATGAAAATGGAAAATAATTGCAGAATCTGAAACTTGATTGTGTAACAATCTGCTCTAGGATTGCCTGACAATGAGGATGAACAGTACTGTGTACTTAACACTGAAACCATGCTTGACTGTGGTCTTCATCCTTTGCAAAGTGTTTATCCAACTATCTGTGCATTCTTATCCAAAATCTGTTATCTACAGTATGACAGATAAATACACAGTTGTTTATGTAATAGTTCACATAGTCTCACTCTGCCTCCTACCCCCCTGTCTTTCTCTTCATAACACCTAACACTCAGTTGATGATACTGCACAAACTAACAAAATCAACCCTTTGCTTGTTATGACTAATACAAAATGACAACAGAGAGGATTTCTTTTACTCCTTATTCATCCTATCTCACCGCCTCTCTCTCCAGAGCTTCCTGAAAGTCCTTCTCTCTCCGCTCCTGGTACTGCTGCTCTCTGAACAGGCGGTTCTCCCGGATCACCTCCTTCGTTTTACGTATCTGAAGGAGCTGAGCTGCCAAACGCTGCTCCTGCTTAGTCTGGCGTGTCGCACGCTTCACCAACAGCTCATCTCGCTTTGCCTCCTGTAGGGTGAGGCAGGTCAGTTGATTGATTTTGGTTTAAAATAAGTAAAGTCAAACAACACAGAACACGTGAGGTAAAAGTAAAAACGATTTGTCAGATTGAGTTACAACATGTTTTCCATGTGGTCTATTGAAACAAATGAATAGATGACTAAACATGAATGACTAGAGAAAGATTCTTGATATAGAGAAACAGACTGTACTGAATGAATTCTCACTCTCCTGGGGAGGTATTTATCACTATTAGAATTAGATAAATGAACTTTTCTCAATGACAGGAGGGGAGAGGTTTCACCTCTTGAGCTTCATGGGCCTTGCGCTGCTCCACCAGGAATCTGTCAACTCTTTTTCCTCTCCACTCACGAGCTACAGCATTCTCCTCCAGCCTATTTCGGATATCCTGTATATATTTGCTATTGGATTGTAAGATCAGCTTACTTCCAGTTCTAGGCATGTCACAGCCCTGACTGCTGCCAGAAAGGGGAAAATCTCCAGAGAAGGGCTGACCACTGGAATACAAAAGATTTTAATCAAAACATAATGACACTGTTCTAATATACTGCTATAATATATCTCAGGTTGCTATAAAACTAAAGAAATAAATAAAATAATAATATTATTTTTACATTCATGAAATTTTAATGTGAGTGTTTACAGTAAATGTTTTTTCTCTCTCTCACCTTGATGAGGAAGCAAAGCCGTAAGTAACTAATTTCTTCCTCTTTGCCTCAAACTGGGCTATTTCAGTTTGGACCATCTGCAAGGACAAAGTGGACAGACATTGTAATACTCATAGAAGACAAACAAACTCATGTCACTCTTTTGTTTTCTTTTTTGTCAGACACATGTGTACAGGTTAACTGGGAGAAAATTATGTTGAACTGGTGCTGATGTTGAATAATCACTTGGAATTCCAAGAAAATCTGCAAAAACCCATGAAAACCTTGTGAAACAGAAATAAAATCCCCTCTGTAAACAATGATTACTGACAAAGGTTTTGAACAATAATAATTTTTTAAGAGGAAATGGGAACATCTGGTGAAGAAATACAACGTTCTTTGTAAAACTGTGTTAATGATTGTGCCCAATACAATCTGATGACAGATGCGAGCTATTAAAGTGATTTCTACCTGCTTCGATTTAAGGCACATTGTCACCGAGCATTAGCCTTCACAGCACTCTATATCTAACCCTGTGTCGTCAAGCCATAAATGAAATAAGAATGAGTAAATTGGTAAATTATCAAGATTTAATCTGGATCACACCTGAGCTTCTTGTGCTAAGCGTTGCTTCTGACGTTGACTCCTCTCTCGGTTAAGCTGTGAAGGGTACGGAGGTGGCTTAGGAACCTGGAGAAGAGTGACCCGGTTACGAGTCATAATGTCATTATGTTTACAGCGTCACAACTGCAACTGTAACATACACACTTCCCAACTGTTAGTAGCATGAGCTTTACTTTACTCCACCATCAGGCACCTGGGTTTCAAGTGTAGGCTTATCACTCAGTACTGATATGGTATTAAAGTAATGTCCAGCACTAAATATGGCAAAAAATAACTGTAACAGTGAGTGACAAAAGAATCCGTAAAAAGTCAAGTTGATAAAAATTCAATCTTTAGCTTTAAAGTCTGGTCATGAATTCAGATCTTATGTTAGACAAATACAGGGGGAAACCTTTACACTACAACACTATAACTATATTTTACTTTTCATGGTCCCTGGTACCTTCTCAATATTCTTCATGCTCTGGACATCCTGGAACTTCAGTTGTCTCTTGTGCTGGATGGGAGGGATTACCTCATACTTGTCACACCATTGCTGGCTTTTCTCCTCATACTGCTGAGGAATTTTCTGCAGTGCCAGATCTGCATCACATTTCACCTGATGTAGTCGCTATATAAAAAGAGATAGAGTAAGATGCTTGTTTTGTGGTTATTGATGATAGATAAACAACAAATGTGAACGTCAAATGTAGAAAAATGGACAAACAGACATTCGGAGTTGCCATATTTCACCATATTGGTATAGAGTAAGAAGACTTACTGCAACATGTATCTACAGAACAAAACATGCACAAAGGACCTGCCCTCTTACAACATGCCCATACATACTATACAACCCGCCTTACATCAGGGAAGATCTCACGCTCCTTTTTGTGCAGGCGAGCTTTGGCTGCAGGCTGCATGATTTCCATCACTGTTCCGCTGATTTGCGCTTTCTTCTTACTTTCAAGTGAGACGTAGAGTTGGTAAATGAGGCGTGTGGCAACACCCTGCCTCTCCTCCATCAGTTCCTTGGCTGTGTTTGTGTTAAAGGAGATCCCCAGTAACTGGAGAGTAGGCTCAAGGCGGGTAAAATTATTCAATTTGGCGATGGAAGTGCTATGAGAAAAGGTGTAATAATTTCAGTAATTATGAACACATTAAATGAGCTGGAGAATTAAGCAACAGTCAGGTATTTTAGAGACAAAGTGAAAGAACGTGGATAGATAGCTAGAGACAGGCCAACTTACTCTCTTTTCATAAACACACTGAAATCCTTCTGCAGCTGATATTTATGCAGAACTTCCCCGATTAAGTAACCATTGGAGAAAGTCTTGGCAAAGGTCTGTGGCTCTGTGAGGATGCAACATGCAACTGTTTACACAAATGACAATTTCAACATGTGACAATTTTGTAATGTTGTTAATAACTACATGGATTAACATAAAAGTTGGTTATAAGTAAGTAAGCAAGTCTGTAAGCATGTATGCAAGTAAGTGAGTTACACTAAACTAGATATCTGTATTAAATTACACAAAATAATAACTTAATTTCAATTTCAGAGCTCCCGCCTGACACTATTCAAAAACTGGCCTAACAAAATCCCAGCCATTAGGAGGCAAGCAATTGGCTAAAATGTAATAATCAGTCTGTACTGAATGTCTTTCTGTATTTCAAAATGACAAATGACTTGTGTTTGAATTATAAACAATTTCTCGTATCAGTATTTTGGATTTTATTTGATATATCTATATTTATTTATATAGTATTTGTCATTTGTAACAAGCTACTTTTTGATGTATTTGTGAAAATGTCGGCTAAACATCTTTAATCAATTAAATTCTTCACAGCAATTCGATTAGTGTTTGATCATTAGCACCCCTATAGCCTACCACTCAATATCACTTTCCTGTGTTGTCAAGGTAATCGTTTGTCTATCAACTTTAACATGTAAGTTACTTTCTCAAAATAGCTTTTACATTGTCAGCTTCGTACATTCAAAGGAGGAAGTTTTTCCTTATCCGAATCGAGTTTTACGGAAATGTGTTCTATGCAGTCCTGATAGTAAATCCCCTTGAGGAAAACTGTGATTTGTGATACTGGGCTTTATAAATAAAAATAAACACTGCATTAAAAAAGTCAAAATAACATAATTACATAGATAAACCATCGGCTTATAGGTCGTTGGCATGATTAAGCTAGCAGACAGCTTGATAGACTAACTTTAGCCGCACTTACCAACAACTTGTGACAGCCGGAGGTCCTCGTTCAGCCACCTGCATAATATATCCGTCATCTTCTTTCTTTTAACTCTCACTTAGATAAAACACTAATAATTGACATGTTACCAACATTAACTAGACAATTACCCGACTCGTTAGCTCGCTAGTATCGCCTGAGAAACGCTCAGGAGCTGATGGAAACCTAGTGGTGCACTGTTGCCATGGTGACACGTCAACCTGTTTTTCCCGGCGTGCTTCAGGAGGGGGCTCATGGGAGAGGCGGGGCCTGCTGACCCTGGCTCAGTCTTTTTATTTTGCACTGGCACTATCACACAAGGATGAATTGAAAACACACTGATCCAGGACCTGTACAATTTCACACTTACCAAGGTCAGCAGGGACGGTAGTATTTTTAGCAACACTTAACTGCAGCCACCTCTCACAAATTGTGAAAACCAACGAAAAGGATAACTTGTATTTACTGGCTTCAAAATGAACTCCTTAGTGATTCTGAACACATTTAATAAGGCGCTAGTCAACAGTTAATGACATTTCTGTGCCGATGATACCTGACAAGTGGAAAAATAACACTGACAACTGAACAAGTGACTCGACAATTAACTTTATTGCCTTTAAACAAGTAGCATTTCAGTTTGTGTTATTAGTGTTAACATTTATTTTCTTCGCTCTTAAGTACTTCACTATCTCTCTTCATTCAATCAATAGTAAAATATTCTGCAAAAGATTCATGAAACGTAACGCATTTTCAGAAATGAAAGCCTCTCTGCAGGTGCACAATACATCAGTAGAGTTGCCATGCACAACATTTGTCAGTGTTAGTGTTTTAAAGCCATAGGGTAACGTAAACATGGAGTTTTAGGGATTTACAAGCCACTTTTTCTGTAGTGATAATTTATACAGCATGCAGGGCTAGAGATGATGACGTGTATCTGTATTTTTACATTTAGTATTTGTAAAAATACTTTATACAGCAACGTACACTTGCTGTATAAACCACAAAATCTTAATGCTCTAAAGAGCAAATTTAGAATTAAAAACATTGATGGACAGGGTCAAAAGTAAGGCCTTAAATGTAAAATTGCATGTCAGCAGTTGCCATGTATAAGTCTGCATAGTGAGTACTCCAACCATATGCTTATGATGTCTGGCAAAGTGACAATGCTGTAATAACACAGGAATGCAAAGCAGGCTGAACTATCGAGACAGGATAACAAATTCTTATTCAGTTTACAGGATTTTTCATACATATTTAAAAATGATTCCATTGTGTTTAAGCACACAACAAATATACAGTGTGATGCCTCAACATTTCACAGAACTCTAGATATGGTGCCATCAACACAAACATATGCCTTTTTTCCCCCCAAGAAAGCTGGTTAGTCAACATCTGCCTTTTATAGTATAGTTTATATTATTTCCAATGTAAAACAACATGTATTGTAAGGGGAAAAATAATTAAAACATTTTAATTATGTACAGTTGGTTGTAAAAAAACAAAACAAAACAAAGATTTCAAGGAAAAATTTTAAAAAAGGGTGCCATTTTGTTGATCCAAATCAACATAAAAGCATGTAACACATAGCGTTCATAGGTTAGTCTCCAAAGCCCTGCTTGCTTGAGGAAGCAGGCTTCAAAGGAAAACAATCTGCAGCCATGTTTAAATACTCAAAACTATATCCACATCTAATCACTGCCTTGAAGTTATCACTGGTTAAAAAAAATGCAACTGCCCGGTTCACCCATTACTCTATTCGACCGGTCCAAACTGCGGCTTTTGATATATTCTTTAAACATTTTTTTTTCTCCTGCTAATCAAGTTGAAATTCAGATCAGTGTTACAAGACAAAGAGAAAGAAGGGATACATTAGTAGTAGTCAAAGAGGACTGCCTGCCTGTTATCCGTTCATCAGTGAAGCCATCGTTATAAGTTCATCTAAATCATCATTCATGTCACAGTAGTTTTACTTAAAGCTTGTTGGCTGGAGGCACTGAGAAACAATAGACCACAAACTGCCTCATGGGCAAGCCAAGGCCTTACTGTATACAATAAAATAAACATCCTGAACAACGTTTGCATAATGATGCTTTTGGGAAGCCTAACCAACGGTGCGCCCACTCTGTACACAATAGAGAGGAGCAAATGTAGTCTGCGGACTGTACGTGGGCTGTTAGTGTCCTGTGTTTGACACCATTATGGGGATGCCAAAGGTAATTTCCTCACATTGTTGTAAACAAAAGCTACATAATAGCATTTCTGGAAATTTTTTATAATTTCCATATTCATGCTTTCCGTTTGGTCTCCTTTTCAAACCATAACATTTACAAGGAGGCCTCAGGAAACATTTGAAATGAAAAGATAGTAGTCGTTTTTTGTTTTTTTTTTTTAAAAAAAAGGTACTTTCTTGACATTAGAGCTCCCTAAAAATAAACAAGCTTCCAAGCACAGCATGTCAACATCAAATGCATTATCGGCAATCTCTCTTGGCTTGAAGATAAAGCAACAAAAGAAAAATAATTCTTCACAACCACACAAATATACTAAGGGCTGGCTGCAATACTGCCTAAATTATGTCCCCAAAATGTAAAAATGTCTGCATGTACTAAAACTGATTAAAATTGACATTTTTGGGACATTATGCTCAGTGTTAGTAAAATTTGTAAGTCCAACACATTTATGATCAGTTCAACTGAATTACTGTAAGATATTCCTTTTCGTTTTACATTTAGGAACAAAACAGTATGTGAAATGTTATATCACTGAAAGCAGGCAATTGACTGTGTATTTACCCATCTAAGGTAATTATCATAATTTGCTCAATACCAATCATCCAGTTGAGCATGAAGCTTAACACATTACTTTCACATTACACTGGCCTAACTGTGAAATGTGTTTCATAACAAGAAAAAAATGCAGACAAAACAACAATGAAAACAATCAAAAGTAACACAATAGTGTGTCTGTTCATTAATTACATCAGTTTGTGTTTATATTTTAGCTTATATCAGTGTATATCAATTGGGCTCTTCACCCACACAATTCCAGACCATAATAGAAAGCACCACTCCTGTAACTGAAAAAAAATATGACCGTGCATCTGCAACATCTCACTGTTCAGACACTAAATGTGAAAAGGAGATTACATTTGCAAGAATGGGAGCTACCTTGTTATTGATTTACAGTCATTCTTCCATTCCCATTCAGTAGCTCATCAGCAGAAGACATGGATACTAATGACAGGGAGGTTTTCTCTCTACGTAGCTTTCTTCTGTTGAAACTGTTCTTTTGTAGTGGTCTTCTAAAAATGTCCATTATTTTTAATGTGCAGACATTTGGAACGAAACCTTGGTTTCTGCTTTCTTCTGTAGTGTAGTAAAGTTCACACATCACAAAAAAATAAAGACATTTGAAATGCAAGCTAAAAACTTGATATACTCAGTTGAAACACAGGATATGCCATTGCTAAATGCCCATTGAAGGGAGTCACAGAAAAGGCAGTGAGGGAATGCAACAGCCACCAGGTTGCCAAGGGGGCGCAGTTAAGGTGGCAGATATCAAGAAATGAAGAAATCTTGTTGTCAGGATGGAAACGTTTTGACATATAAATATACAGACTTTGATATTTTTTTCATATTTGTGTGAAAGTGTAAATCAACTTTGACATGAAATAGCATAATTATCCTGCTGTCAAAGTGCAACTGTCAGGATGTAGTGCTACATCAGAGGGGATATTTACCTAAACCGTACGAGCAAGGTCTGTTTGATGCACGACACTGGTAACAGTAATGAATCTCTAAGCTTTAGTTTAGCACCCCCTGGCCTGGCTGCTAGTAGTGTGAGAGAGATGATATCACGGCTTGGTAGATGACAGCAGGTTGGTGAACCAGGTTGCTGCCGATGAGGACAGTTGTCGTTTCTCCTCCGCGTTTTCCTCTCCATCAGGGAGGAGGAACTGAGTGGAAGCAATAGAGGTGGGGGATCCAAGGGAGGGTGCCAAGCCGCTGTTTTCCCCGGCCTCCACGGGGGAGTCAAAATGCCAGGAGCTCTGGGGTTTATAGCCCCCAGCACTGGCAGCCTGGGGCTCTAGAGACTCGGGTGAAGCCAGGCCCATGTCTAAACTTTGGGTTTGAGGTTGCATCTGGGGCCTGTAACCTCCACCTCCATTTCCACAGCTGAAGGACAGATCAGCCTGGGGTCGGAGAACCTCAGAGGAGCACTGAGGATCCATTGGCCAGACCAAAGAAGACCCCGAGGTCTGAATCCCTGTGTATGTCACATCGGTGCGTGCTGAATCCAAAGAAGATGCGGAAGAAGCAGAGGAGTCTGGGAAACGCGGTCTAATGGGCCGCTCATCTACCACCTGGTTGTAGTAGCGTAATGATGTTGGCTCATCTGTGTCAACTGGCTCGTCTCCTATCCTCTGCTCCTCATCATCCTCATCTTCTTCAGGAATGACAACAAGCATTTCTTTACTAGAATCCCACTCAGGCTTTTCTACGATATGGACCATACTGTGGGGAGATGGCTTCACATCCAATGGCCCCTACAAGATAAACAGAGTGATTCAATACCTTACTGAGCGCACAAGGAGTTTTAGTTGTGAGGTTCAGACTGTATTAGGATGATACTGTACCTGTGACCTGGACCAATTACCAGCCAGCTTGGGCTCAGGTATGTCTGGATAGAATGCCTTTTTCACCCTGGTGACAAAGCAAAATGTCATCTATAATGTAAATTATCATAAAGGCCTAAACAAATTAAAATAAAAGGAGCACACAAACAGGAAAGAAGCACACGGTGGCAGGAGCATAAAAGACTCACCATTTTCTTTTCTTGTAGCAAATGAAGGTGACAATGACCAGGAATAAGGCTGTGAAACCTAGGGACGCCAAGATTTCCAGTATCAGCCAGTCTGCTGTCAGGGTAAAACAGTAGAAACATTAGAAACATAGGACTCAAAGCAAGATGATTAAAATTCCTAATTCCTGTTTTTTCAAACAACCAATGTTTAAAGTTGAAGGTTAAATTAAGACTAACCAACTAGACTAAAAGTGAGAAAATACTCAGTCAATGTAATAAAAAATCTTGAGGATATGTTCCTGATTATAGCTGCTTTTAAAAGACTAAGTGGACATCCCTTCTTTTTTTAGTATAAATAACTATGTGAACTGTTTAACTTTAAGCACTTTGTACAAGAGCATCTTCAGATTTAAATAGTATTATATAATACGGTCACATACCATACAGATCCAGGCTCAGGGAGGCAGGGGCGCCTGTGCCCTCTCCTGCTGCTGTGTAGGCCTTGACAATGAATTTATACGAGCCCTCTGAGAGACCTTTTACTGTGTAGCTCCTGGTTCCTACCCCTGAAAGATTGGCTGCTCAGACGACAGGCCAAAAAACAAAAAGGGCATAAGGCCCGGGAAGGGAATGAAAAGACAGAGAAAGAAAGAGAAGCAAAGGAGAGAGCGAAGAGAAGAAAAGTAAGTTAATTTAACATTCTGCAACAGGATGAAAGTTCTAATAGCACTGATTGTGTAGTTTTGTATACTGTTTGCAGGGGTGGCATCATACATGACAACATTTACCTAGAAGTGTGAGCTGGGGGCCGTTACTGACATAAATATTATAGCCCAAGATGAAGCCTCTTCTGTTGACCAGTGGGATCTCTCCCCAGGTGAGCAGAATATCAGAGTCCTGCTGATGAGCTGACAGAGAGACAGGACTGGAGGGGACTGTGGAGGCAAGACAAAGAGAGAACATGAGAAGAAAGAGGCAGCAATTCTAATTCAGATAGTGACTTTTTTTTTAGGTCACTGGCTTCTTCTGAAAGGATAAGCTTTTCACATGCAGCAGTGCTATCCTTACCCAGCTCCTGCATGTATCCTTGCCAGCGCTGCAGCAACTCTGGGGGCTCTGAGGAGCATCTGTACAGGGAAAAGTTGTACCTCACACCCGGCTGGAAGTTGGCTGATGGCAAAGAAAGACATGACTTTAAATTTGACGGCCTTCTATTGGTGGATACTAGTGATTAATAATACGTTTGAGAATGTGGAAAGCTGAAAATTCCTTTTAATTTACTAAACACTGTCCTTTGCCAAGCTTTAAATGAAGGCAGTAAGGCCATCGTACCTGACTCCAGGGAGACATTAGTGTTTCCAGCAGCCACCTTGATCCACTCAACAGGACAGTCCCGCTTGCAGGAGGCTTCATACCATTCCACCATATAACCACAGGTCGCATTGGCAATGCTTGACCAATACAAAGGGAAACCTTTGTCTGAATAAACCGCCGTGGACACAGCAAGCGACTCCTCATCTGGAATAGTGAAAAAAAAATGTGTGTAACAATCTAGAAACCATATCTTTATATTCTCCTTTTACAGCTAACTGATTGCTGCATTAGTCTTTTAACTAGTGTTTTGTGACTCTGGAAACAAGCATAGAGTGAAAAATACACACACACATACCTGTCAAATGCAGGGGTATAAGAACACCCGCAGGTTCAGACACACCATCATTGTTCTTTGCAATGACAGTTGCTGTAATCTTGTTACCGCAGAAGGCAGTGATCTGTGTGATGTTAAAGGGAGCGGCAAAAGTATCTGATGAAAAGATTTCTGTGTGATTTTCTTCAGGGCTCCAGAAAGTAACTTCATAACCCGTGAGCTGTCCGTGGCTCTGTCGTCGAGTCAGTGGCTAGAAGAAATCAAGGGTAAGGGAATGTGTTCACAACAGGTCAAAGCTTTTATGTCAAAACTGAGAAAGACAGTGAAATTAAGAAAAAAGCAAGAGTGACAGGATAAAGCGTAAAACAGAAGAATCCTGGCAGACAATGAGACAAGTGAACATGCTGTAAATCCACCATCTAAAACAATTCAATTCCAAAGAAGAAAAAAATACCTTCCAAACGACCTGCCCAGTGTTGTCTCTGTTCATCCAAACCCACACATCAGGAGTGTCCGGAACTGAGAGAAGACACAAAAATACAAGTTAAAAATAAAACTGGTTCTCTTCACAGGTGCACATGAAAAATCGAGTCAACTGACACATCTCCCTGAGGAGAACTGAGGAAGGTCACAAGTGTGGCTGAAGGCTACGGTCAAAATACTTTGTCAAGGTAACCTCTTTTTTTTTTTTTTTATAACTCCAATTTATACAATTGAAAAAACTGTTGATGAGGGTTCTCAATTGAAACAACTGTGATCTGGTCTTTAACAAACACACTAGCTCTTTTGTAACTAACAAGCTTTTAGAAGTAGGCCTGCCAGCAGTCCCTAAGAGCAGGACATCCTGGATATTGAGCTAAATCGGTTCATTACGGGACCTCCCTTGTCCTTTTTTCTGATCCAATACAATAGCAGGAGCAGATGCCAATTTCATCACCAGTATGATAACATATCATCCAATCAATGGCGCCCTCATGCGCGCAAGTCAACTCTGGTTGTGCAAAAGGACAAAGGGGTGCTTGAATCAATAAAGGAAAAGTAGACTCTGTAGGCATGTCACGTTCATCTTTTCCTCTTTTGCATGTGGAATTTTTTGTTTGTTTTTACTGTAAAGGTCCAAATTTTGATTTCATTGATCAAACATTTTGATTATTTCCAGTTAAAAAGGGATATGAATATACACTGTATATTCATAAAATACCAGACAACTAGTGGCATGCCACAGACAATTCTGTTTTATTTATACTTCAGAACAATTACTAATATTTATATGAGATTAAGTAAGAATGTTTAAACATTAAAAGTTATTATAAACTGATCCAGGCGTCCCTGTAGTGCAACTGACTGATTCCCATTCATGGTAGAGCTAAAATAATTAGTGGATGTTAAGATTAATCAGCACCAATTGTTTACATATCAACTTTGGGTCAAATGATAAATGACATCAAAACAGATGTACAGATTTTATAAACTAAACCAAACATTAGTTAGGAATGAAAATTGTAATCAGTTGCAGCCCTTGCATGCTGAAATCTCTGCTCAAAAAAAGAGAGAGATACGAACAAAAAAAATTTCTTACCAGTAGTTTTGGTTTTAAAGGAAAGTGGTGCACTCCAGTCTCCCCATTTCCAGAAATTCTTCTGGGCAACACAGCGGACTTGAACAATGTAATCCTCATCAGGATACAAGTCCGTCAGAACCACTGACCGCAGACCCACACCAGAGAAGGTACGCTGGACACATATATTAGACTTTATTAATTTTTACAGCACAGGCTGAAACAAGCTTACATTTAATGAAAGATATGTACTAGCTAATAGATACATTGCAATAAAAGTGTGGTAATAATGGATTGGATTTGTATGGTGCTTTTGACACACTGTACATTAAACAGAAATCATTAAGGACTGACCGAAAAACAAATAGGACATTCTGTACAGACTAATAAACACAGACAAATGCAACACACCCAACTCACCGTTGTTTTGTATCCATGGGAGTTAAGCTCTACCTGGCAGACAAGAGCCAGTGAGGAATAGCTGTTGTACTCCCACTGCCACAGCACAGTGGCATTCCAGGCACTGACAGGTACGAACAGGTTAGTTGGTGCTACTGGATGCACTGAGGAGAAAGAGTAAAGCAACATCAAATGGGTATGTTTCATGTCTGTGTTTGGCTCTAATTTGAAAAATTGTGTGAAAACATGAATAAATATGTATCCATCCATTAATAAGGGTGGTATACCTACCTCTGTGACTGAGCTCAGCGGAGTCAGTGAGGCTGTACTGGCCAAGAGGATTCACTGCCACTAGTGTCCAGTTACCCTCCCACCGGTTCACAGTATACCCTCTGTGCTTCTGTTCCGGACTGCCCCCAACAAAACAAAAACGGAAGAAAAAAAAATGAACCAACAGATTTGTTAACAGTGTAAAAATTGAAACAAAAAAAAAAAAAAAAAAATAACATCACATCAGTAACTAAACTATAGATGCAGACAAACACATTTGTAATGTAACTTCTCTTCTGGCCCGCCTTCAGACAATTCCTGTAAAAGATCTGGCACGAAGCCAACCCTCTATCAATGATAAACGGACACGCAGAAGTAGCAAGTGCTTACTTAGACTGAGTGCTTTATATTTCTTGTCATCTTGGTGGATTTGTTTCTGGGCAGAAAACACTTTTTCGAGAAAGGCAGGGCAAACTATCATAAATAATGCAGGGATTTTATGTCAGAAACAAAGTGAAACTGTACCACATCCCGGCAGAGCTATGAATCTGGCTAAGGATTAAGAAAGTGATTAGGTAATAGTATCTCAAGATTGCAAAAGTCTAACTGGTAACTGTTTTGTTCTATCACTGACAATGGCCACTTGCGAGACACGGCGCAACCAGTGTTTTCTTGTCAGTTGATCCGTGTCATGTCAGCTAACACACCTAACACCATGTTGTTTGGTGTGGTCTGCATTTGCGTTTCTCTTTGTTCCTTTATTGTCCCACTACACATATTTGACAAACTGTAGCCTGCATTTTGTTAATGAGTGAATTTGTACAGCTCTGTAGCTTTCAACAAAGCATCGGGTCTCAGGTCATATAACAGCTCAGGTGAGGTTTTGGTATATTTAAAAGTAATTTATTGTGCGTGTGACTCTGAATGCGGTACCTCTTGTTCACAGAGTAGAACGTTCCTCGTCTGCCATACAAGTGTGTGTCTCGTCCTTCATTCCACTGGCAAACAGCTGATGTTAAGTCACGAGTCTCGCACACAAAATCAGTCGGCAGTGGTGGATCTGAGGAACGGGACAAGAAGAAACTAACTTACTTGTTTACTCATATGCATAAATCTATAATGATTTCACAGGTATACATAATGGGATAATCTGCAGACTCTGCCATTCAACCAATTTAGATATGACACGCGTTCACACTTCACTTCTTATCCATCCAGTTAATTGTCTTACATCCAACAAACACCACTGCTCCAGTTAGTTTTGTCTTCAGGTTGTCAAAACAAAGGATGTTGGATCCTGTACGGCCGGATGGTCGTTGATTAACCAATGTTGTGGCGTAGCTCCGCCTACTCAGTCGTGTCATGTTCACGATTCGCATGTTGCCAGTGAGCATTGTGCCAAATAACTTCCCCTCTTCCACAATGCAACAGAATGTGGTGTTGGCCCCAACAGGTATAACTCTGTCCTGGGGGTACATCTGGAATTTCTCATTGCTGGGGAGATCGCTTCCTGAAAAGAACGTGTGAAGGAGAATTAGAAAAAGAACATCCTGAATTTGTTAGTAAAACAGTAACCCAACCACACCTCCATGGCAAACAAAGCATTATTTCCATATTGTTGCTGATATCTAGCACTTTGTTGTGCAGGTTCCCGTTTCTGTTATTTGCATTACAAAACAGTCTTGACACTATGATGTTATCATGATGTTTCTGTACTTTTTCATTTTCATACTACCTGTACAATGTGCTTTGTACTAGCAAAAGCAATTCTGGGCTTCAGTATTCTGAACTGAACTGAATTTGAATTAGAAACAGCCTTTCTTAATGCTTCTCTCGAATATTATAATTAATAGCACATGGATATAATTGTTTTGCCTCTAACCTTGAAGTATCTGAGTGTTGCTCCATTCACTTGTCATCTGTCCATTTCTTGAGCGGATTTGGACTGACAGCGAGGTACATTCCAGAGGTTCCACTGAGGTCCAGTTCCACTGGTGGCGACCGTTCATCGGATTCACCGGCACAGACACAGTCTCCTACATCCAACACACAGAAAACACAGTGAGGGAATGAACAACAACATCATGAAGCTTGTACCTGGTCATGGGTGATGACAGTCATAATTGAAGTTAATTAAGTAAAATAAAATGATGACAGTTGTCTAAACTATTATATCATCTGAGTAACCTTAGACAATCAAATAAACTACTACAGCAGAAAGTGCTGCAACATATCGGCTAACGGTATCTCATTGCAGATATATCTGTATTGGCATAACAAGACACACACAAGTGTCACCCTTTTATAGCTTGTCCACCAGAGAGTTTATATTAGATAGGCTTATAGCGCCCATCACATCAGAATGTAACCAACTTGTAATAAACCATGCAATAAGAAAAGCATGAGAACAAATGAACAAAAGGAATAAAGACTCTTACATAGAAAACAGTTTCATTGAGTTCAGTTCTTAGAATCATGAGGTCAAAGGTTGCCGCTGTTCCTCCCAGCCAGGATATGGATAGTTGCTGTGCAGACATGTCGGATGACAGGCTCACCTGCTGGGGTACAGTAAGTTCTGGGGGAAAAAACCAACCAGGACAAGATTAAGTGATTTTAAAGTATACAGTACAAAGGGCAAACATTTACAGACAGAACTGCATCAACATTCGGCATTACGTCCACTAAACATTGGATATCTGACTGTCTAGGGAGGAATCATTCCTTTACTTTCACTTTGGTTCTTACCAGCGTTGGCATGAGTGTGCATAGCCAAGAGGCCCAGAAGAAGACAGAGGAGCCAGATTGAGCTACAGTTAGGCCTTGATCGAGGCATGATGATTAACTGGCCGAGTCCCTGTCTGCAGATTTTAAGGTGGCTGTCCTCTCCGCTACAGCAACACCATACTGGACATCCTGAGAGCTGAGAGTTAGACAGAGGGTGGCCTGTGAGAAAAAAGACAGCAGAACAGAGAAAATTCTGAATGTGCAATGAGTTCAACAGATCTACTAAAACAAATGTCACAAAAGTGGGTAACACCAGAACTGCGAGGAAATTGAACCAAATTAATGCTGAGAAAGTAAGGATTAGTCAGCTAACCTGAAAAAATATCTTGTTGAAATAAAAATTCCTCACTGTCAACACACAGTTCTGGTTTATATCATTAAGATGGTGCTGTGCTGAGGGCAGCTGTTGTGAAAACTGTGAAGCTGGACCAATGCCGACATAAATTCCATATAATGTCTCTTGAGATGTGGCTGGTTGGATCTCTTTCCTTTTAGTTTCTCCAAAGGAGCCGCAATCTGTTGCACTGTTTTCAATGTTTGAAATAACTCCTTGCCAGTTATACTTGTTTTATGAAAGCATGCCACTGCCAAATTTGACATCAATACCAGAACAGACATCTCTCAGGCAGCTGCTTTCAGACCACATGTGGAAACACTGAAATCAGGCAATGCAGTTTAAATAAAGCCCCAGTTCACCTGCCCTCTTCTCAACTTATCTAGTTTGTGAATATTTAAGTCTTTGAGTTTTTCTACCGATGAATCTCATATTGCTAATAAGATAGTAGAGTCAGATGGCAGTCAGGCAAACAGAGACAGTAAAGCTGGCAACAAAGACGGCTGACAGCTGTGGCCCTGCAAGATGAACTCAACGCACTTGGAATTACCTCTGTGTATATCAGGCACAATGCCTTGCCTTGCCTTTACTGGCTTTACAAGTTTCAGCTCATTTAACAACCGCTTACGCCTTCAGTTCACTTTCAGTATTATGACAAACAGACATACACAGCCATACTTGTGTGAAGCACACAGAAAACTTTCCAGGGAAAACTATCACCAGCTTCAATTCGCAAGTTTGTATTTGCACTACATGCATGACAGACCATCACACACAAACTATTTTTCCAAAACTTGTTTTATACTGACTGGAAGGTCACAGTGTATTCATTTGTACTGTCAACATACACTTAGCCAGAAAGTTGCACTGCTACAGCTTGCTCACTGACTGTCCTCTGAAACCACAATCTTATATTTTTAGATTTTTTGCTCCTACCAAGTTTACTCTACTAAAGTTATGGACTGAACAAGTGACGGGCCAATTTACTGTTTGCTAATGCTTTTACAGCTGTTAGAGCAAAGAGGTACAGATGAAATACAAATGAACAAAAGTTAGAATGGAGCAGGAACAATTAACAATTCATCATCAACTACTTTAACAGAAGCCTAAACTTGATACCTCGATAAAATGACAAACAATCATTTGTTGCATCTCAATTTAAAGACTTAAAGACACCATTTTCTGCCGTTAAACCTAAAAGATTAATCAAGTAATTAATCAGTGGCCCTAATAAAGAATACGGTCACGTACTTGAAATGACATAATTGTTCAAAAATTCATTCAAATAAACCACAGTACTATTTATGCAGCACTAATGAGTGAACAGGAATTCAAGGTGGGTGGAACACGTTCAAAATGTTTCAGTTTTTCAGACTGACATACTAAACAAAAATAGACTGACTGCAAAAACATGCGGGTGGAGAATCCAGGGTGGAGGATTATTACGTTATGTTGTGTGTTGTTCTTTCGACAACCACAAAGGCAAAATCAACAGCCCTGACTAAAGCACAAAAGGAGGTGTTACAATAATATTGTTATGAGTACATTTGTGCATGCAGTCCATCTTAGCGAAACACTGCTGTGCAGTTCATCTGGTTTCCCTTGAGACAGGTTAGGGCAGGCCTCAAACAAGCCGTTTTATTCATAATGTAACCAGTGTAGGGCTGTATCAAATATCATTTTTTCTTTTTTACTTGAAGCTTTAATTGAGGTTTTTGAATTAGGCTACAATGTCTTTTGGCATATTTTATGATTTCAAAAGCTACACAGCATTAGAATGTGTAAAGCACCAGACTGCAGCAAACCTTAGGAAACAAATTAAAACATTTTCTGCATAATCTATCAGTCTTTGCTTATAGATTAATAAAAAAAAAAATAGATAAGAGATGGATTGAAAAAATAAATAAATCCCAACCCTAGTCTCAAATCCAGGCAGTTTTCCAATCTTTATTTCAACAGCATGGTGGATTGATGATTTATGGTTGTTTTACTTTCACAATACTGTGAGAAAAAAACAAAACAAAAAACAAGCTGCTACAGGTGCCAGAGACGTGCAGGGCATGATAGCAGTGCACGTCAGGCTACACAAACAAATGGCACATTGATTCCAACGAAGAGAAACCCTCCATTATGGGAAAGAAAGATGTTGAGAGCTTGTTGATTGCTTATCCAACTGCCTTCTGAGCATTTCCAAATCACCCCTGTGGTTTGATTTTTATCTAAACTCTGGTGAAAGACAAATGTAAATACAGAAATAAAATGCAATGATTAAACCAAGAGGACACTGCAAACAACAAAAATATTTATGGGTTTGATTGGAAAGTACTCCAAGGGGCTTTTGAAAACCTTTAGTGCATAATGACAAGTATTAGAAACAAGAAAAGAAGAACAGATTTTGCTGCTGCAGGAGGGAGAGAATCTCAAATCTCTGAGGTGCTATTACCACTGGCTCCTTAAGTGGTTTCACATCTGGTTTTGAAAGAGCTCCAGACATAAAGGCTACATGGATGAACTTCAAGGTCACATCCAGTTGTTTGTTTTGCGTGTGCAATTATTGATTTTCCTGTGAATTTACGTGGTACTGGAGCCTGCTGCTGCCAAGTAAATATTGCAGGGCACCAACCCAATGCAAAAAAAAAAAAAACAGTACACAAGAACTACTCTTAATTTCATTACTTTAGGTCATCACGGTTCAATGGATGGGAAAACTTTGTGCTTTTATTCACCAAAATGTGTGCTGGGATGTTGGTCTGGATTTTTTGAAAGAAAGCTTCTAGTGTGCTCCTGGCTTAAAAAACATCAACTCCAGACAAAATTCTGAGGCATGGCTAAACATAAATACAGCTGTGTGGAGTCAAGGTTTTAAACACTTATGTGCCTGCACCAAAAAGTGTTCCGAGCCTGTTGCAAGGCCAGCAGGTCCCCACATGAAAAGAGCAGTTATATGTTTTAGTGGCCCCTGAGCGTAAAGAAGATTATTTTTCCAACTTCAGCACCAGGCTGAAACATTCAACAACCTTCAATATATCCTATGACTATCTGAGCTCTGGGGGGAAAAAAAGTGCACTGATGGGAAGCGGGGAAAAAGCAGCCATAGTTTCTGGGAAATCTACCCAAGAAACTGATAGCCACAAATGCACACCAACACACAAATCAATACTTCTCTGCTGCGCTCTGGTCCTTGTCCTTGCAGCAGTAACAAATATGACCATAAAATACAAAACCCACAAGCATATTGTTGTTACTTAATAACCAAGCCTAAACCTCATCTGTATGTCTGCAATAGTCCTATTTTAGGAAAGAACAGACTCACCTAAAAAACAACGTTGGGATTTAGAACAGGCCTCCTCTCTCCACACTGGACTTTGCCACTGTTCTGTTTGACTAATCATCTCTGAAAGGCAGCCTTTTAGAGTCAGCCAGGGAAAATGTCCAGGTATAATCTCTCACACAAAATATACATGCAGTACCGACCATGATGTGATGCAATCATTTCTCAGAACGTTCCCTCAAAAGGCCTCATTTGTCCTGGGTATTGACATAGTTCTGGTGCAACTCAGAAAATATATACTGGTAGTTACTGGAATATGCAGAACTGTGTGTTTACTTAGAGTCGTGTTGGCTGGAGTGCTTTACTTTGCAAAATAACTATTTTGAGATTAATCTATTAACTATTTAAACACAGGCTATACATCAATATTATACTGATATCGTGACATATATCGTCTTAGACTTTGGATGTTGTTGTCATCGTATGGCTTGTGTTGTCTTTTCCTGGCTTTTCAGGCTGAATTACAGTAAAATGATGGAACTGTTTTAAGTCATGAGACCGTTCTAGCTGTTCTAATATTCATATTGACTGATAATCATTTATTCAAAATTTCCTTAAGCTAACATTTTGTGAAAGCAACAATATTTATCCAAACAATATCAATATAGAGGTATTGTTTCATGCATGTAAAAACTGTGTGTGTGTGTGTGTGTGTGTGTGTGTGTGTGTGTGTGTGTGTGTGTGTGTACGCAATTGCATGTTTCTTAAGTATTTATCAGAATACAGTGGAATGTTATCTCCTCTCGAACCAAAACCTGTACAAAATTACTCCACAACTGCTTGCAAAGAAAAACAACAAGCTGAGAAAAGTTTCATGACTATCTGAGCAGACTTCAAATTGTGATGATGCCTTACATATCCAAGCTGTACTTTTTTCCATAAAATAAATAAGCATTTTAGATCTTTAACCTTTTCTAGTCTACATAGCCACCAACCTCAAGGCACCTTGCAATCACAGCCACATAAAAACAACGAACAGAACTCTGACAATATTTTCTGAACTAAAAGTGTGTGGGAAGGCAGCTGAAGCCAAACCCTGACAAAACTTGTGTGTCTTTTCTGGGCCTACACTCGGAAACGCTGTCATTACGCTGTCATACGATGACCACCAGGACCAAAGAAGTAAGCACACAGTGCCTCTAGTATACTTTATAAGTGTGGTGACTTTTTTGAAACATGAGCTAAAGTTGCCTCTAATTATGTGTGACCTTTAAATGGGACAAGAGGAGGACCGGATGCTACTGAGAGGGAGAGTGGAAAAAAAAAACAGGGAGTTAACAGATGAGTGTGCCTGTGTGAAATGTCGGAATGATGACCTCAGTGGAGAGGGGACATTCAGTCCTGTGTGTGTGTAGCTTTTGGACTTCAACCAATCATTTCCTTCCTTCCGTTTCCCTATAATCCTTTATGAATGTAAATCTTGGAAGGAACAGGATGCGAGTTAAAAAAAAAAGAAAACACTTTAAAAATACACAATTTGCTGTTAGATGTTTGCTTCTAAATTACTGGCTAAAAACAATTAAACTGAGAATCAAAGGCATGTGAGTCCACCCCCCCGAAGAGACAAACTAGTCTGACCCTTTTTAACACAAACACAGCCAAGGGACTGCTAGTAAAACACAAACAGCAAAGCTACTGTCCTGCCAGGTACAAGTAGGCGCCAAGTAATCATCCAGTTTGTTATGGTGACTAACGCTCAGTGTTTCTCATATTGGGTCATACTAGGATGACCAAGTTTGGCATTAAAATTATCCACCTGCCTTTACAATTCACCCTCACATCCGACTACAGTAGATGCATTCCTGAGAAAATTGGTACAGAATACAGCACAAACAACTTGTGTTCTCTACTCCTGAAAATAAGTCTTAAAAGGACCGAGGCTAATATTGAACTGTTACATATCTATGCAGCCATTATTCTTCTCCCTCATTCAGGCGCAGACAATATGATAACCACCACACACGCGATGATGTGACATTCGCTGAGGTTTGTACAAAACAGGTTAGGGGATCTCCACTGCAGTACTTCATTATAATGTTTTTTGTTGACATACATGTAACTTTTATTAGGCCACATTGCAGATTTGACAATATTTGAAAGAACTGTGCAGCCCTACTGTGAAGGAATAGTTGCTGATTAGAGCTAGAGTGATAGATCTGTGGCATTTCAAAGGAACAGGCATCAGAGTATACATCTGATATGGCTGACATGAAACCTTTTTTAAGAGACTATAAAGCAGAAAAAGATGCTTGAGCTGATTTATTATTGTTAATTTTCCCAAATGAGTTTGATAACCACAGTTGAAAGATCACTGCATATAACATGCATTTTGACTAATATACACCATCTATATCAGATTTTTTTTTATTCCCCAAAATCGGCATCAGCACCAAAAAAATCAAGTATCAGTTGGATCCACCTTATCTCTTTTTGATGCAGGTTGTATATTTCCTTTTTTTTTTTTTTTTTTAAATAAAAGTTCTGAAATGATCTCATGAAAAGTATTGTAATAATTTCTCTGCACTCCTACCTACCTGTGAAAGTAACCACCTAATGATTAGGGTGCAGTATTGTTAATCCCAGTTTTCTGTGAGAACATACTGTATCATTGCAGAGACGAAAAACACTCGTTTTATGTGCAGGTGTTTACAATATAGTGTCAACCTGAGGGTGGCCCTGTTTGAGATCAAAAGGGAGAACATAGAACCTTTTTTCGTGGAATCCATAGTGTATTCAAAACAACAAAAACGAATAGTTGATTTAATTCACTTCAGTCTACACTAGACTAAATTAGTTAGGTGCAGAAATGCATGTGTCGCATTGTTTTTGGTGACCTAAAGAATTTCACAAACCACGAATTAGAAATTCAGATAAGTAACAGATCAAACAAATGTGACGTTATAAAATCCAAAACTATTTTTGAGTGGTGTAGAAGCAAAAGAAGCATGATGACGAAATACACTTTGTCATACTGTACACTTCGGGGTCCCAACTACACAGAAATAAGAATAAAATGTTGTGTCTGTTCACTCAACACCTAGTAAATGTTCATATGTAAAGGTAATTAGTGTTTCTGACAAAAACAGAGGGTTGGACGGCAGACGCCTCTCTTGGAAAAGAGGTTAATACAGCAGATTTTCCAAACTGCATCATCCCAGGACGGTTTGCATCTTTAGCATTAGCAACTGAGGAGCATGATAGGTACACCACCCCAAGTCTAATAATAAACAACGGGCAGACGGTGATTACACTTTATAATAATAAATATGATGTTCAACAACAATTTGTCGAGTTAGGCAATGTGAAGTTACTGAAATTGGACCAGCAGACTTAAATGTCATTTCCAAATGTACTGAGCAGGCAGCACCCCACCACACACACGCAGTCAGGCCACCGATGTTTCGAAAAACACTGCTAGCTTACATTCGCTAACGTTAACGTAACCTTCAACGAACTAACGTTAAACGTCAATATAAGTTCACAAATCAAAATAAAATGTACCTCTGGTGTAGCAAGAAGTCCTTATCACTGCCGTTTCGGTAATGTATACACTAATCCAGTTTCTTTAATATCCTGTGCTCGTGCTTGGTAGTTACACCATTCCCACTGAATCCAGACTGGGCTGGGATTACTGGAACAGAGCGAACCAGGCATTTGATTGACACTCGCGCTGGCCAATGAGCGCCGACTAAAATGTTTAGCACGGGATAGAGGGCGTCGTCGTGCTGCGTTGAAGTCACACGGGAAAAATTATCCACAAATTAGGGTCACGACCATGTTTATGACACCCCTACAAACCACGGTCACGAGTCAGTTGGAACCCAGTATCTACTCTCACATACCTGAGTGATAGGAAAATAAGTTAAGTGATGCTCATTTCAAAGAGAACAGACTCCTGTAATGTTTTTTAACATGTGATGTGCACTTCTTTTCCAAAAAAGATGTTACACCCCTGAAATGTAGAGGGAATTGTTGTCTTAATTTGACTGAAATGCCTCTCTGAAATGATAGTCATGAAAAGTCACTCAAAACATGAAAATGTAGTCATTATGTACTCAGCCTCTTGCTGATGAAAAGTCGGTCACCAAAATGCACCAAAACCATGTTGCAGCATTTTGAAGACAATGGAGGTAGAATGGGGACTTGTTTCAAAACTTAAAAACAAATCTAAAATCAGCTCCCTTGTCAAGCATAATCCAATTCTCTGAAAGCCCCGAGATCCCAATTTGATCATAAAAGCTTTGGACACATTGTCGATGTTGTTCACCCTCTTCAGATGGGGTGTGTGTACTAATGTTTTTAGCTCTGCAGCTACAATTAGGAATTTTGAGCTTCAAGAGTGGTCTAAATAATGTATTTTCAAATCAGTTTGGGATCTCAGTGCCTCCTCAGTCTTTTATTACACCAGACAAGTTTTATTGGGACATTTTATGTTCTCTTTCCCATCTACATCTATTGTTTAGAAAAAAAAATATGCAATGCAGTTTTGCTGTGAAGCTTTGGAAATGTTGCTCAGGGGCACCATTTAGCCCAGTTGGTACAGTGGGCATCCCATGAACAGAGGCTTTGTCCTCACTGCAGCGCCCCCATGTTCAAGTCCAGGCCTGGGGTCCTCTGCTGCGTGTCACTCCCCCGCTCTCTCATCCTGTTTCCTGTCATGTCTCAATATGTCCTGTCAATAAAGTCATATCAAGACCATAAAACCTTCTTTTTTTTCTTCTTATTTTTTTTTAAGAAATGTTATTCAGTCTACAAAACCAGACTCTCCACTGGCATGGGGATTGGCAGATAAGAACTACCCACCCCCATGATAATGCATTTTAACTTTTGGGTGAACTAGGGCTTGGAGCAGTGTATCAGTGTAACAATTATAAATATATTTGTAATAAATCACATTCTGAGAATATGGCACATACATCACAATGCATAAATCACATACACAGATTGCATCTGAATTTGTTAGTCTTTGTGTTCTTTCTTAAAATGCATCTTGTGCTGTTTGAACAAACAATGATGTTGATGAAGGTTCTCATCCATCCAGGCCATGGTAAATCTAAGTGCTGTATTGTAAATAAGTGGACTTGTTTAAGTTTCTTAAAGATGTTCCACCTCTCATGCAAGAGGCATCTTCAGTTCCAGCTAAGTGGAGGGGAGTTGCATGTTTTTAAACTCTGTGTGGGAGTGTCCTGACAGAGTCGTTAAGGACAAGTGTGAGCTCTGAGAACCAATGATGTGTTAAGTGTACGAAATACATTGTAAACTCTGTCTTTTTTTTCATCTCTCATAGATACATTTCTGTGAACGTTCAACACAGCATACACCCCGCTCCGGTAGGGGGCAGCAGGTCTCTGGGTGAAAGCACACAGGCCGCAGTGAAGAAGGGAGGGGGCGGGGCTTCAGTGGCACAACAGCGCCACTTTTGAGCGGTTCTGCACATCAACAACAATAACAGACAGCATTTGACAGACAGTGGTCGAGGATAACCAAGACACCAGTACCACGACGATAGATTCATGTGGAAGGTATACTAAAGTATTTCAGTGCGATTAAATGTTATTTGATAGTGGTTGAAAGCGCAGTTCATAACACGACCGTTGACGGTTTGTCAGCACCACTACGACTTGCTGCTCTCCTTACCGACGGTTGCTAGGAGCTTAGCTTAGCTTGCTAACTACCACTGACACTTAGCATGTAGAATCAACTAGCGTCGGACTAAAAGCTTCGCAGTTCGTTGCAACTTTGCTAGGGTTTAAAAGTAGTAACCAAAATAAGCTGTCTTTTAGTTTGTTCAGTTTCATTTAATGAGCGGTATGGAAGTTTTCGTCCGGGTGTTGCACTGAAATCTGTGACCCGTTATCTTTACGCTAATCAAACAAGTCTCCCTAGTCAACCTCTTTAAAAATGTATGATCAAAATATAACTCTGGGAGGGGATGTATACCACTTATAGTCGAGTCTGACAGGTCACAAATAGCGCATAGTTGGCCAAAACGTTTTTCCCCCAAGAGCAAATATGTCTTGAATTTCAATTTCAAACATTAAAATGTATATGGGCACCTGACTGTCGCTTTAAATGAGCTCTATGTTACATTTGTAGCAATTTACATGTATTTATCTCTTTTTGTTGGCCTTATGTGAGCTGATGGTAATGTCACAAGAAAATGTGACCTTCCTTGCATCTGCCAGTTGCCTGTACAAACCTGTGGACAGAGAGGCTGTTTAATGCATCTGAACAGACTTTATGACAAACCTGAAGAATCGTCAACCTATCCCAGAAGCTCAAAGCATAGTCAATTCACAGTTTTACCACATCTACAAGAGGAGTGGATAAGATTTCAAAACCTGGAACTATTCTGACCAGGGATGTGTTTGCTCCTTGACCTTAAAAATTACTTGTGTTTCTAGGTCAAAGATGGTTCAAGACAGCGCTCACATTCGACAGCGGGGTGCCCAGGACTTTATGGCATACTATGATTTTGCCTGTGCCAGACAGGAATCAGTCCCTCTCCCCGCTGTTAAGATGAACCTTGACAAAGGAATGCTGGACTTTAATGGAGACAGAGTCAAACTCACAGACTGGCCACCCATTCTCAGCTCTATTTGCATCAACAAACACTTGCACCACGTTGCTATCAGTAGCACATACCAAGCTAGTCTTGGTTCTGGAGACACAGGTAAGTGAGAAAAGTATTAACCTGGTACATCAAGTAACAGTGGTGACAAAACTGTTTATACCCTCTTAATAACGTAGGTAATTTGAATAAGAAACTTGAATGACTTATCAGTTATGCCAATAAACCTTAATCATATCACCACCAATTTCAGATAGAAGGTACTATAAGTCTAGCTTCAGGAAGAAGATCCCAGCCATTCGCTCCAAGGACATGACATTTAAGTTGTGCAAGGCCCTCAGAGA
The DNA here is from genome assembly GCF_904848185.1 of Acanthopagrus latus. Lineage (NCBI taxonomy): Eukaryota > Metazoa > Chordata > Actinopteri > Spariformes > Sparidae > Acanthopagrus > Acanthopagrus latus. The sequence continues at coordinate 21,934,085 of NC_051043.1, forward strand.
GTGTCTGACTGTCTCTCCTAACCTTAAGACCCTGCAACTTAAAGGGCTTCCACTGAGAGAGAGGGACCTGATCACCTTGACAAAGGTAAAAATTAACTAAGGTTTTAATTGTAATGATTTACTTTAGTCAGAGCAAGAATGCTAATTTGTATTTACTCTTTACTTTTCTCTTCTCTCTTTATAACCAGAATCTTTCTTAGTTATGTGTTTACTTGGTAAACAATAATGATATTTCTTTCCAGGGTTTGGCAAAAAGTGTTTGCCTGGAAAACCTGTCTCTGGCTAGCTGTCCAATTGCTGATGTGGGCTTAGAGGGTATGTACATTCAAGTATTATTTCCTTAAATTGTTCAGAAATCCCTCACTAATGTACTATATGCTGTTTTTGTAACTTACATTGTCATATGTTTCAGTCATTTGCCAAAGTGTTAAGTATTCCAAAAGCATCAGGACGGTGGATTTTACAGGGTGCAGTCTCACCTGGAGAGGGGCAGAGCACATGGCCAACATCATCAAGGTGTAGTATGTCATTTTTAAGACTTTGCTTTATGAACTCTACTGCACTGACGTGTAATATATCATTAATTGTAAGGCAAAACATGAAATGTTTTTCTCAGCATCAGGGAATGCAGAGGCATGGTACGGCATGGGCAGAGTCTCTGCGGTATCGACAGCCACAGTTTGAGGTAATGGGAGGTCTCCGCCGGGTCACCCTTAATTGTAACACTTTGATTGGAGACCGAGGTGCTGCTGCTCTTGCTAATGAACTGGCGGAGGACCTCTGGGTTAAAGGTTAGTTTTTGTAGGGAAGCATGTGGGTTTGAGAGAAATACAAGAGAAGATATTTTTTGTTGCTTTTCTGGGAATTTTGCTCAAGTTTTCTGTTTCGTGACTTGTTGAACAGCTGTGGACCTGCAGAGGTGTGGTCTGTCCAGTGAAGGAGCTCGTCGCTTGTTGGAGTCTTTGAAAACTAATTCTACTCTTTGTGTACTTGACATTCGCAGTAACCCTTTAGTTGGTAAGAGGTCAACCAAAGTCATAATATAAATTATTGTTTTGCTGTGTTCCAATTGCTTATTCTAATCAAGTTTTCAATATGTTTAAAATTAAGTTAATAGTATAATTGTTCAGAAACAAGTCCAGAAAACACTGGAAAGCACCCTTGCTAAATATTGTTTCTTTCTTTTACAGACAAGGTCCTGATTAAAACCATAATAGAGAAAGTGCTGATGAATGCTAATGGAGAGTCACCAGAGGTGAGTGTCTGGATTATTCAAAGTCTAAGAAAAACATATTTAAATTGCTTGAATTAAATGAGTTGTGTGTATTCATGCAAGCATCACATTTGTTCCTAATTGGTGCCTGTGGTTTGTTTCTTTCTCATGTTGAACATAAGTACTGCTGGATCAATCCTGCTGCCACAGAGACACAAAGAGCTTCTGGTCCAAAGAGGCGAGCACTGCCCAGTTGCTCTAGAGGAAAAACTACATTCAGGATAGGTATGTGGAATTTTTCTTGTTTTTACCCAAGGCTACATTAAACACATTCACCTGTCTGTTAATTCAAACAGTTAAGGTCATTATGTCACTCGTCAGACATACTACAATTTTTTGTAGGTGGTGACCACACAATCAGCCTGTAAAGACAATACATCTCAATGATCTTTTCTCCTTTAGTTATGTCACCAATGGTTTTGTCAGCACTGATGAAATAATCTTATATCATCAGTCTGGGTTCATTTTCTCAGACTGATCTTTAACAGATGTTCATACTCCCGAACTGCATTTCGCCATAGTTGACATAAAATCTACGACGCCACAGCCTGTGCAAAAACAAGCATAACATTAAGTGTTGGATATGTTTCAATTTGTTTGGATAGTGTCTGTTATCATACTGATATCAATTATTTTACAAATGTTTCCTTTTGGCTTTTAAGTCATCTGGAGAACTGGTAAGAACTGAATTCATTTATTTTGTTGTGCTCCCTCTGACACCGGACAGCTCTGCTGACCAGCGCAAAAAGAAACTTGTAGAAAGACCATAAGTGTTTGTTATGGTTGAGATGTATTTAATTGAATGTTAAAATGTTTTAAAGTAGTTGCTGACACTTAACACCTTTAAACATCAGAAGCAAAAGAAGATTGCCGTTCTGTCTTATAACTTATACAGTGACAAATATAATTTCCAGCTGAACACAGCCTTCATTCTCTATTGCTTTTGATGAGACCCTCCTTTTGTAGATGTGTGTCTCCATGTATTTAATGACTTTATATTGATGATCAATGCATTAATTAACTCTTGATAGGCCTATCCTATGTCTTGGCAGCAGTTATGTTATGTTATGTTATGTTATGTTATGTTATGTTATGTTATGTTATGTTATGTTATGTTATGTTATGTTATGTTTTACATCCATGCTCAATTCTCAATGATCTCAGAAAAACTCCCTGTGTCTTGATGAATTTTCAGCTCTCTATATGACTCTCTTTCTGGTGCAGCTCCTCGTAAAGTATCATCTCCTGGAGGGCAGAGTTCAGGGGTTGCTCAGGCACAGATTCCCTATTCCCGTTCCCGTTGTGTGCCTTGGCGTGCTGCTGCACGAGCTGGACGCCAGAGGTGAGGAGATGTTGGCAAACCAATATGCACTAATGTAAAAACAAAACAAACTGAATTTATGATTTATAATAATAATAATAAACCTTTATAATGATAACATTTATAATTGAAGGCATCCCACTTATTATTCAAAAACACTGATAGAACAAATGCATCCAATCAGTTTAGATTGTGTTCTTTAGGCGTGTGGTTTGAAATAATGGTTTGAATAATTTTGGTGTACAGTTTTAAGCTGTCTGTAGAACATACTGAAAGTTCTATGTAGGACGTTCACTCCTTATATTTACAGAGCTCTCCTCAGGTGTTGCTGTAATGATGCTCTAAGAGTCAAAGACTAATTTTATGTTGGATGCCTTTGTTACAGGGGTATGCCTCCTGGAGTCACTGTATTTGATCAGACCTTTCAGGTGAGTTTTCTTCTTTTTGTCTTCTGTCCATGAATAAAGGCAGAATCATCTCAGCCAAGTATGGATCGAATTCATTTCAAATTTATTGTATGTTTATGTATTTGGCAGAGACTGGTGGTCAATGTCAGAAAATGGATGAACTTTTTGGATGTCCCTTTTTTGCATGTCACTCCCCCTGTCTTACCCTGTTTCCTGTCACACTCTTCAGCTATCCTGTCAATAAAGCCAGACAGGGCCAAAAAAATACATATTAAAAAAAAATATATATGGCTTTTTCTTTCGAATGTATTATCAACCTCACCTGTTAAAGATTCTCATCAGGGTGCAGCCACTGTGAAGGTAACTGTTGAGTCGGACACAGAGGGAGAGGAGGATGAGGAAGAGGAAGAAGTCGTGGTGGAAGTTGAGCAGAGGCCACCTACTCTTCAGCTCCAGGACAGGGTCACTGGACGGCAGTTTGAAAATCTGCAGGTTAGTCACAACACGCTAGTCCTGAACCCGGACAGAGACAAACATTTTTGTTAATTTTTTTAACTGTTTATTTTGAAGTACTGCTGTGTATCTATGTGTGTTCTTATGCATGCCCTGCAGATGGAGCTAAAAGAGTGTCGTCTGAGGCTGGCAGAGGAGCGCAGAGCCAGACTTAAAGCTGAGTCAAGACTCATGGAGGTAATCTCAAAAATACTTGAATCTACTTTTTGTTTGTTTGATTTCTTCTACTGTAACTTTTCTTTGCAGCAGTTTGAATGAGCTGTGGAATGCACTCATGATGTTTGTGGACATCATAGTTGTCCTTAGTTTCAAGATCTTGTCAGTGTCAAACCTTGTTTTGATATAGCAGGATATTTATGCTACACTAACATTATGTAATTTGAGGATCAGCCAGCCATGTTGAGGTCAGTTTTACAGTTGTTCTACTCTGCTCTATTCAGACTCCGATAGGGTGGAAACTCATTTGATGGTGGGTAAATTGTGTGTCTCCAAACCAACAGACACTCATCCATGCTTTTGAAAACACTTGGATGTGATGCTTGTGTAAGGGTTACAGTATTATTATTTCAAGAGTCTGGCTTCAAGATTCCCATTTATTCTTTCTTCCTTTTTTTATTTCTCTTCAGTACGAGTTGGAGAATGCCCGTCTTCGTGACACCAACCTCTCCCTGTCAGAGGCACTTGCAAGTGTTGGCTCTGCATCAGCACCACCTGCTATCAGTGCATTTGAAGATGATGCAGTCCTTGAGAGCATTGAGAGCTCATTCACCAAGTTCCATGCTTTCCTGGATCTTCTCAAGGATGCTGGGTGTGTACTCATAAAACTCTCCAGTACAATGTTTTTCTTTTGACCTGGAATGTGCCAGTTTGGTTCTGAGTCTAGGCAGCTCGAAGGATGAGTTTATTCAATTTCAGACCTTTTAGTTTCATTGTGTGTCTCTGTTCATTCAGTTTCATTTTGACAGAACCCAAGTAGAGAGTTGTTTTGATCTATCTATATTTATTTATTATTTCTTCAATTAATGTCTACAAGGTTCCAGGACTTGGCAATATCTCCTTTAAACCAAATCTGTATTCTCAGGCTGAATGTTGATACACAACATACATACATACATCCCATGGTCAAACCTTTTTTTTAACAAGGGCAACACAACTGAAGCATGAGTATAAAAGTACTAAGTAAGCTGAATGTATTTCTGTGTTGGGGAAGCATTCATGAACTTCAAATGAATGAAGTACCAATGAACTGTCACTGTGCTGCATATTTGTAAATGCATCAGTCTCACCATCATGTGATGCTTCCAGGTAGAATAGCGATGCACTCTCAGTTCACCTCACATACAAACAGGAGGCTCTGTCTCACACATATGCGTCACAGAGCTGTATCACATGGGTGCTACTGCAGTTATTTCATTCATCGCACATACCTATTTTTGTTTTGCTTGTGTGACATATAGGCCTGTGAATAAACTAGACTAACAGACAGATTAGAATAAGAGTACCGGCGCTGTGGGCTTTACCTGCCCTTTAAGAAGTGATGCAAACATCTAGAAAGAGAACTAGATTTCTTTTTTTTTCAGGAGTTTATGTAAAGATTTGAGGACTTCTTTGTGGTGGGCATTTTTAAATAACTCCATTGACATCCCTTTGTTGTTCTCTGTCTGCAGGTTTGATCAGTTTTCAGCCGATAATGCTGTCCTTGACAGACTTTGTTGCTTTGTGTTGTTTGTTTTATATTCTATTGTGAGTCCTTTGTGGACAAGCATGCTTCATAGATCTTTTTTGATTAACTGCTTGATTGATCAGTAATTTTGTGATATTCATACATAATTAAATTTGCATTTGTATGAAAGACTTTAATGAGTTGTGGGGTTGATGTCCATCATACTAGATTGCATTGTTATCCCAAGTCAAAGTGAAACAGTCAAGTTCCATAACACCTGTAATTTGATATGCATCCTGTAATGTTACCGAGGGAGTGGTCGTGAACAAGTGTACTTCCCAAAATGCTGGGCTATTTTGGTAAGGTGACTTTTTCCTGTAAATGTGGTGCTTGATTTCTGTTATGTTTTGAGATGCTCTTCAGTGACAAAAGGCTTTTTGTGGCTTTCCTGTTGGTCCTCCAGTGTTAGGTAACCTGGTACTATGGCCAGTTCAAGAGTTTCATTTTGAGAGGCTGAGGCTCTGTGACAGAACCACCCTTGTTCATTTTCATTTTCCTTTTTCCTTTAATATTTATTTATTTCATGACTTGAATTGACATCTACTTTTGTTTTTAGGTTATTTCTTTGATTGTTTACCTTGATTTATAGTCAGAAGGGCTCATAAAGGATAGCAACTTGTTATGAATCTGAGGTCACAAGGTGCAGTCCATAGGTGGAAACCAGAATCCACCCAGTACTTTCCTTAAATATAGGCTAGGACTTGCTCTCCCGCTATCTGTTTTCCCTGCATTTTCTTTGCTTGTCTACAGCTCCATTTACTGGGTTTTCTGCATTGACATAATCACCCTGCATTTGTTTTTTTCTTTAAAGGACTTCACCATTGTGATGCATTTTTACTGTGACTCATCCATTCCTCGTGTAAACCATTATTTTATCCTTTTGCCCAGTGGAAATAATTAAACCAGTGTCCTTGAAAGTCAAAAGAGGAGGTCCACACAATAGGAAATCTTTGTTTTAGTAAAACTTTGCAACCAATACTGATTCAATAAATCTTAATGGAAGTGGCAAAAAAAGGACAACCTGTCTGTAATGCAGCATTTGTTAACATTTTCTTTTCTTTTTTTTTTGTAGCCTCGGTCAGCTAGCTTCAATGGCTGGAATTGACAAGTCAGATTTCCAGCCTCTGGGAAGACCTCAGCTCTCCTCTACAGTAGGACCACATGTGGGTGGTGAAGCATCGCTAACTAGGGTGGAGTATCGGGATGTTGGGACAAAAACCGATGCTTCCTCATTGGTAAGGTTATGTAGTGTTTTGCGAAACGTTGTGATGCGATTACACGAGCGGTGCTTCAGTCTCATGATTTCATTTGAAGCAGTGAGTCTACTTGAGCATTTGGAAGTACAAGATGTTGCTCAAAGGATTAATTGTTTATCTTTTATATTTGATCTTTTATTGTTTTACACATATACAAACAATTAAAAGAGATGGCCATGTTAAAAATGACAACACTTGCTAATCAAATAGTTTAAAGTAAAATACAATATACTAGTATAAAAGTATATAATTGTAGAAACATTTAAATAAAAATACTTATCTAGTTGAGATGATTGAGCTGTATCCCATGAATAACTTGATATTTTCCATTTAATTACATTTTCTCTCCCAATTTCTGTCTTTAGGTAGGCAGCATCGTGCCTGCTCCACCTGGTAGACTGGCTGACACCAACACTCCCAGATCTCCATCCTCCAGCAGGGCGCCCTCACAAGAAGGCAAGCTGTTAGATGTGACCTTCACTAAGTCCTCTGCACCTGCAGCAGACCCTGGTGCGGGTGGGGAAAGGGAACCAGATAGATATTCGAGGCCCACCACCCAGCATGACTCGGGTTCTGAGCACAGCTACCGTAGCCAAAAATCCTTTGATAAGGTTTACTTCAGTAGAACTTTTCAGTCTCAACCAAGCCACACCAACAGCAACTCTCACAGGAGCAACGGGGCTTATGGTGGATTGTCTGGAAGATCGAGCGATAGTGACATTATAAGCGACAAGGCAGAGTCTGTGGGATCAGCGGGGTCAAAGAACGGGGGGAAAAGAAGGCTGGTGACAGAAGGTCGATCAGGGTCAGAGGGGTCCGACTATCCTGGGAGGGAGATCAGGTCCCTGAGTGGTCTGGGAGGGCGCTCAGATGATGAATCTTTCTGACCAGCTAACCAGAGAAATATGAGAAGCTCAGCCTCTGTGTGTGTTCACATTGCCTTCTCCTTAAAGTGCTGTCCGGATGTAACACCAGAATTCTTACATCTTCAGTCATAGTTGTTTCATTTTAGGGAGAGAGCATTCAAAGTTGAATACAAGCCAACGCAGTACTCAAGTTGAAGTTCCTATGAAATTAAAAATTCAGTTACTGATCGAGACGAATGTGTCAAAAAATGTTATGCCAACTATATTTTTGTATCAACATTTCATCCTTTTTTTGTGAAGCAGCATGTTTTTTGCAGAGGAATTTTGCACTTCACACTCAAGTGTGATAGCATCTTTTTGGGTTTCCAAGCTAACGATACCTCAGTCAGGTCTAAATTTATAGATAATGTGATCCTATTTTGGATGAGAATGCATCAACTCTCAGAGGAAAATTACTTTTTCGAAGCCATTTTATTTTCAATGTCCTCTTTCTATGGCTGTGTCAAACAGTAGTTTTATTTTCCTAAAGTGAATCTACTGTAAATGTGTTTTGTTACACATTGAATTCGTCCTTTTGAAAAAAAAAATCTTTTATGATGTAGTGTACTTTTGTTGTTGCTGTTAGGTATTTTGCACTACTCTAAAACTGTTTTTAATAAACATTTTTATCGTTTGTCGTTGTGTTTCCGAGCTTCAAAATTGAAAAAGCTTTTTGCTGCCACTCCAGAAATGTTAATAATGCACCATCGAGAGCATCAACATGCCCTCTTATATCCTGTTTATGCCATTAACACCTGCAGTGTCGAGAAATGAGTCACACACCTCTGCTCAGTGAAATAATAATGAATAAAGTCGTGACCAGGGCCTTTTTGTGCCGTGACACAAAAAGTTTATTGGATTATATTTATTCTCAGTGTTCCATGTGTTGCTAGAATTGTCCCAATCCCACTGTTACCAGTATGTGCACTGCGCTGGAAAACATAGTGGATCTGTGTCGACCTGCTTTCTAGATTCAGAGACTACATATAGAGCATGTGAGCTCCTTTTCCAGGGCCAAAATCTGTTGGCTGCATGAGTTGTTGACTGTCGCTTTTTGTGCTGTGCCGAGAGACAGAGAAATGGTACCAGAATGGGATTTTTTTGGGGGGGGGTAAGAGAGAGAGACAGTGTTCTGCTGTTGTACAGATGTGTAATGTTTTCCATTTGTGGTGAGCGCCAAACACCAGGAAAAGCCAAACGTGCAGCTCTTGTGCAGAAGGTTACATGAAGTGGTTCATCCGTAACGTCTTCCCTGTGTGACCTACCTGATAATTTGGAGACGGCTGTCGCAGTGTTGTCTTGTTTTGCAGTTTGTCACATCTCCATTTGATTTTCTCCTGTTCGTGTTTACTTGGCGTCTTGCAAGGGTGCCAGGAACATTTTGAACTGCTCTGCGTGGAAAATTTGCACAAGATGGGCAGGACTTCAGAAGCAAGGACAAGTTTCTTTTAGTTGTATTTGCACTACGTGTACATCAGCAGGTTGTCCAGGGACATTGTGTAACAGCTGTCTGTGATGGTTGAGGGCATGATAGGAAAACAATGTCACAGTTGATGCACCGTCGCTTTAGCTGCCTGGATCACTGCTGTAGCTGTAGCACTTATCCTGAAGCAAAATCAAGTGAACCTACGCCATTTTTTTTTCCTGACGGTTGGTTGGTTGGTTGGATTTCTACCGAATTTAGGTACACAAAATATGGATGGAGGATGGAGTTTCTCTCTCTTTGTCCAGGCTATGTGCAGACGGATTGTCTGGGGTGATCACTAATTCAAGATCATCTCTAACCAATCAATCAATTGAGAAGCCTGTCCTTGAAATACTGGAAAGTGTGTGAATATGAGGGATATTTTGGCAAGAATGGAGGACTCAATTTTTGATTTTTTTCTTAACGTTAATTCTGCCGTCATGTGTGTCTCCTGTAGTTGTCGCCCCCCCACTCCTTCAGTTGTTACGTTGTGTTAGATACGATATGAACGAGGAGTTACTTCACTTTACAATTTGTAAATATAGTTAGTCTGACACCAACACTCAGTTTAAAAAACATGTTGTTTTGCTGTGTGAGAGAGAAGACCAGAGACCACATAGTTCACACAGTCAAGCCTCTCTCTCTTTTTGATCTTCTGAGCTTCTTTAAAGCCTGCCAGTTCTCATTACAATAATTCTCAGTGATGTAACTGTAATTAACCTTGATCTGTGTCCTGTGTTTTGTGTCCTGAAATTTGAGGAAAAGGGGCTTGGAAAGCTCTTTAAAAGTCCTTGAATTTGATATTTAAAAGGTGTGGGAACCTTGACTTTGCTGTATTAGCTTGTTGTGTTACATAATATTATACAGTAGCAGTGACCAGCAGAAATAGGGACATGGAAAGAGACAGAGTCAGAGTGAAAGTTAACGCGTCAAATGTCAGAGTGGAGCCTGAGAGCTGTGTCTCATGCGTTGGACCCTGGCTGGTTTATGGAAACACTGAGGGCGATGAAGCCATTGATTGCAGGTTTGAACACTGGGGTGTGGTGCTCCATGTGGTGTTCTGTAATTTTTGTAAGGGAGGACATTTGGGTATTATGAAAGACAAGTTCCAACTTTCGGTTTCACTATTTGTCTTTTTTATATGTGTGTGTGTGTGTGTGTGTGTGTGTGTGTGTGTGTGTGTATATATATATATATATATATATATATATATATATATATATATATATATATATATTATAGATATTTAAAATATTTTATAAAAAAATCAATAGCTGAAAAGAACAAAACACCTCTCAAGATTTAATTGTGAATTTAATTTAATTGTGAATATAAAGTGAATGGTAATAGTATGGATTGAAAAGCTAAAAGGCCCTGATGGTGTACAACAAGGCCTTTACCACTGCCATGTAATAAAACAATTAGTTCTGTTAGTTCAGCGAATGTGCTGTTTGCTTTAAGAATGGGCATTCCACTATCAATGTACTTGAGGACTCGTCGATAAGTGAATTATCAAAGCTCACCCGCGTCTCTCGGTGTCATAGAAGATTCTACAACACCGGCTTATTGTTATCATCACAGGACGCTTTCCCAGACTCTACTTTGTACTGTCAGTCTCAGCGCTGCCAGAACAAAGGAAGGGGATAGGGAAACAGTGTGAAAACTGCTATCGTGTTTTATGATCTCCTCCATAACTACTGCTGCTCCACAGATATGGCGGTGACCGCGGCAGAAAACAACAGTGCATTAGTGGTTAGGGAATGAAGGGAGAAAAAAATCCAAGCGGAGACACAGTGAGGGAGCAACAACAGGAACACCGCAGGGAAACTGAGACACTTCCAAATATCTCAGGAATAACCAAATCAGTGGACCATTGTCTCTGCTACAAAGCAAGGCATCCTCCATCTGGGGCCAGAGTTATCACCCAAGGTCAACAGCTATAGGGAAGATTACATTCTGTCTGTCCAAAGTGACTTAGAGTACATTCAAACTCCACATGAACAGCAAATACATTGCAATGACTTGAAGAAAGCGCTACATGAGAAATGAAACCTGATGGATACAGGTGAGCTGTATGTGTTCACAAAAGGTCTAATGACATCTGCTCAGTCCATCAGCCCCAGTAGTGCCGAATGCTGCAGTGCAAAAAATGCAAATATCTTAAAGGTGCAATATGTATGAATTTTAGTTGAAAATTATAAATGGGAATTACAGTTTTTACATCATGACACCCATGTATGCAAGGAAATCGATTGAAGTTAGCGTGCTAACCGGCTAGCCCTGTCCCTAGCCAAAGTTCCTGTGCCAGCGGTGTAAACACCAACACTTTGCCTGCCTTCTGAGCACCCAGTCTGGTCCACAAGCTACATGGCTAACAGAGCTAACTAGGTATTGGCAACTACAGTTGACATCAGCTAACAGTTACGCTAATTGTATGATGCAACTCCCTGTTTGTTTTAAAGGTGCCACATGTAAGAATTTTAGTTTAAAACATTCTAAAATGAAATACAGTAATTAACAGAATGTGAAGAAAGAACAGTTTTGTCATTATGTCACAGATTTCAATGTCAGTGTTAGCATGCTCACCAGCTAGCCCTGGGCTTGAAAACATCTTTCTCCCAGCAAAAAGATAGCTCCTGTGCTAACAAAGTAAACATTAACCCTGTGGTCAGCTGGACAGCTAACTAAGCTAGCAAGCTTATAGTAGCTACAGTCATTAACATAATATAATTAGCAAAATTAGCTTCTATGGTAATATGCAGCCCCTATTAATTTGGATTATGAGTTCAACAGCTGGGTAACTCTTACATACTCCACCTTTAACAACAGAGGTCAATCACGTGAAAATATTTGCTCATGTCGGTTGAAATGCTGAATGAACAATGAGTAATACCTGTGCAGCTTTAGCGCTCTGATTACAGCCAGTTGAGAAACAACAGCCGCCGTTTACAATTACTCCAACTGACAACCATAAATAAGTAATTAAATGCAGAAAAGCAGAAGGGTAACAATTTTGAAGTAAAAACCACAATCATCATCACTCAAATGTGCAAATGTGCACAGTCCTGTCCTTAATTGATCTCTGAAGTTGTCAGCAGTCACCAAACTTCCACAAAATCTGCTGCGTGTCCAAATCTTCAGCATTTCTAGAGGCAGTCCCTCTGAAAATGGTATTTACTGTTGGATCCCGCAGCTAAAGCCCCGTTTATGATTCACATCACACTGTTAAAATATCAAAGTGTAATATTAAATTCAGAAGAAAAACAGTGTTGCAAAGAAGTAGTGATGTGCCCTGTAAAGGAAGTGTATCTAGGGGTTGATGCAGATAAAATCACTGTAACCTACTGAGAGAAAGGTTGCATTTACAAATATAAAGAAGCTCAATGTCCTTCTGTATAATTCTTGTTAATGAATCAACAGTCAGCCATGTTCTGACACTGGATCTTCCTTGTTTTATTGAAGGATAAATAACTGATAGGCTGCCTCATGATCACTCTATTGATGAGTCAGATATCAGAATTTATCATCAGATGGATATAAAGGTCTCCAGGATGAGCCTCCATCCAGTTTGGCACATGGTAATCATGTCCTCTTATAAAACAGGTGTATTGTAGGGGCAGTTAAAGCTGTTGCTTCACTGTTGCATAACACTGGCTGCAGGCCATCCCATGGTTGACCTGGCACTGGGAAAACCTGAGGAGAGACAGCAAACATACTCTGCATCACACCATGTGGTTCCAGCAAAGGCAAATAATGATGAAATGCGAACACTGACGTATGTTTGTTTTTTGGCCAACCATCCAAAGAGGCTGAACCAAACATTTCTTTATTTTTTGCAAATAAATGTTTTTTTAAAAACAGTTACTGTCCAGATTACCAGCAAAGTGATATCACGGTACTCGGCACTCTCATGAAAATCAAATGCAGGCTGATAGAGTTAAAAATCCTTCATTAATTTAATAGATACCCCAATGCTATTCAGCCTCTGGCCTCATCCTCAAAGAGCACCTGATACTTTACATCTGCATCACTTCATTATAACTCCTGGCCCAGTTCAGCACTCACCTTATTTTTTTTATTGCTGAAAGTTATGCTCAAGGAGAGCTTACTGTCCAAATGTGTGTGTGTTAATAGTTATTGTCACTGTAGCCGCAACCATTACATGTTTATTGCACTGGAACACTGAGCTTTGTTTGTCAGGCCTTATATTTCAAATTCATTCACTAATACACACACTCCATGTTCATTTAACACACTTGTTTGCTTGTCAAAGAGACGTCAGACAGATATGAGGCACTTTAATACCCTTATCAGTGTACTATTAACATAATCACTTCACTGGTCAAGGTAATGACCGATCAATAGTTCCCTGAAGCCAAAGTAATGATAAAGGTGCACGTAGGCTGAGGGCCAGACTCTGCTTATCTGTTAATAAATTGTGCCATTTCTGCAATAACTCTAATGTATCTTTATATGACCATCAATAAACCATTATGGGTTATAAGCCAATGATCACTGATTAAATATTAATAAGAGCAACACTGACAGACACACCTGTATCAACTTCAGCTGTATGAAGTTTATTGCTCGCTGAATTCAGTATGAGACACACAATGAATTATAAGTGGCTCTTATTACATAAGTATAAAAGGCAAAAAAAACATTAAAAAATGAAGACAACACAAAATGAAGTTCTGTGAAAGTATAATGGTGTTTAATGGTCTAGATATGGCCAGATTTATATTTACTGCATCACAGGAATCATGCATGCATTTGACAGTGCTGCAAGAGGTGCTAGCCGTCCAAACTGCACACTATATAAATAGAGCCACAATTAAAAATTTGCCAGAATCCTCCTGACAAAAAAGAAGTATGAGCTTTATTTACCTCCACATACTTTCTGCTAATACAAAATAGTCCGTCTCTTGGTCAAAACTTGAGTATGAACACATTCAGGAGTAACAGGGTTGCTCGCTGATCTAAGCACTCCTGCTAATAAATTACAACCATTGCACTTAAAAAAAAAAGAAAAGAAAAGGAGAACAAAAACAAAAACAACAACACAACTCTAAAGCTTTACATTTCTTTTTCTTCTCCAAATGCAAATGGAACAAACTTCTTTTAATCAGATTATACAAACAATGTTACATCTCATCACAGGTGTTAAGACAATTTTGAGTGGTATAAATCGATGGTAAATACAACTATAAAAGTGCTCCACTGTTAACAAAACTTGATTGCAGAACAGTCTTTCTTTTCTTGAGATACACAATTTAAGAGAAACTCTACAACAGCAATATTTTCCGCTTTTTTCCTCTCTTTTTTTAAATGCTAAAGCCCTATTTTTTAATTTTTTTTTTGACTACCGGCCATAACTTGACAAAAAGTGTGGTTACGCAGGTTGTGGATAGACAGGAATGTTGTTATTGGAAAAGGGTCTCCTCAGGCCCAGCAAACAAAAGGCAGATTCTATCCATGTCCAAGCCTATTCATGCATTCGTCCTGTGCTCATCAGTATTTGCCAAGCTCACACTGGGCAGCGATAAAGCCATTCTAATTACTGGGTTGTCCTTTTGAACCGGCCCGCTCCTGATTTTTAAATGGGTGCTTAGTCATAGTTGGTCCACATTTTCGCTTGCCCAGCAGTTTCTCTGGAATCATTTCACACACATTGTCATTTTTCTCTTTAAAAAAATGCAACTGTCTTCATCACCCACAGCTTCCTTTGGTGACGACTAGTTGTTCTCTTGTGAAACTGTGGTCTCCTAAGACAAGAGCAAGAAACAGAACATGTTAGGTTGTTGTCAAACCAGAAGTATTCATACACAGGTTCCTTTATTTAGACTTAAAATAACTTCCTCCAGACTAATAGAGCACTTGATGGGTCATATATCCAGAAAACAACCTCAGACCACAACAACTGCATTGTTCTGGGGGCGTGTGGTGAGATTAGTTCGCTGTGTACTCACTTACGTGCATCCACTATCTTATCTCTTCCGTTTGATGTTGCAATCTAATGCATCAACTTGACAGTGTTATGGTCAAGGTATGCTTACACAACTTGTAGATTTAAGATAAGATCTATGCTGTTGGCAGGGTGTCTAAAGAAGGCAGAGGTCCCGTAATTGTTTAACATCATCAAAATATATTCTAACGTGTGCATTTAAAAAGGTTAATTGGACCTAAATCTTCTCCCCCTGAAGCCACAGTCAATAATTAACATTTCTTGCCTGCTAACAGTCGAGCCAGCTGCAGATGGAAACACATTTAAGGGATATGAAACTTTCTGCTGAATTCCTGAAACTTCAAGGGGTGCTGCTTTATTCTGCTTAATGTGAGCAGGTAGACACTATAAAAACTTTCCACTTCCTGCCCATAATTGAGGCTGGGGGAGTGAAGAAGTATGTGCGTTCAATTAACTGTTTGTAGAAAGGCTGTGTGTGTGAAAAATGACGGCATTTACAGGTGTGTACTTTTCTGTGCTGACGAGGTGATTTTAGCTAACACAATATGCTATGTGTGCAGATGTATACGAGTAGTGTTCCAGTCATCCGTTTGTGCACTAACTTACATTGCTAACGCTTGCTAACATGGCTAGTTAGCTAAAGTGGCTACTGCTGTTTGCAAATGTTAATGTTGCTAATGCTGGCTTACGCTGCGCATGCTAGGTAGCTAACATTAGCGCAGTGTCGTAAGCGGGGTGCAGACTGTAGAAACAAGCTATTCTTATGTTGTATGTTTTTTTTCCCCACAAATGGGCAGCTACCAAGACCCAAAATGGCGAATGACGAAACACAGATGCCACGTCATACCACTGGCAATGAGAAATGTTTCAAAATGAATGATCAATAATTAGGAAAAGAGATTGTTATCATTCAGCATATTTCTACAAGCTCTGTAGCTGTAGATGTATTATTTAAAAAAACAGCCTACTTCACCTACAGAATGTGACCAACGAAGACCAATAATTACTCGAGGTTATTAAGCTTGAACAGGAAGAGATTCTTCTACATATGCATTAAAGCCATTTGAAATAAAAATGTCCCTTACAAATGGAGTCCTCTCTCCATATTTGCTCCAGAAGGTCATCTTGACAGTGTTCTTGTGCCCCGTCCTCTGGTCAAAGGTCTGGCAGGTTTGGAAAGGGGGGCTGTACAGGTGCAAGCTGGCTGCGCACTCCGTGTGGCTGACATTTTCCACACGATGCAGGCCGATGGAGTCTGGACACATGAACAAGAAAACATTTAGTTAGACAGTGTGTGCCGCTGGAATGCTGTGAAATGAGGCTCACAGCGCAGTTGCTGGCAGAGCGGTAACCAACAACCGAGACCAAACATCACACCAGGGCTCTGTTGGCTTTGGGGAGAAAACTCAGCCAGCAAAGATTTGGGGAGAGACCTGAATGCTTTTCATTGTGAGCCGGCCGTTTAACTCCCGTGAGACCAATTGGATACTAAACAAGTGCAGAGGTCGGAAACTTTGGTTTTGACTGTGGCGATGCAGAGACAGTCATTTCTGGGTCACATCAGCCTATCTCATGAGGGACAGGACATGCGAAGGACGTTTGTTCTGTGGCACTGAACACAGCATGATTGTGTTTCACCACATTAGGAACCAGTTTCACAACTTGCCCCCGCACACAAACGTGCCCAGTATTAATAGCACTAAGTGGTATTAATGAAGAAGGCTAAACTCTAATTAAAAAAAACAAACAAGAGAAGGAGAACACAGTCTCCCTTTTCTCACCATTTATGTAAGCGACCTTGTTTTCCTGGAGGATTCTCTGTGACTTCTGGACCATGTCTCCGTGCGATTTATTGTCGGGCCATTCGAACAGCGTCTCCTTCAGCTGACCCTGCAGCAGCTTCATGAAACAGTGGGAGTCCGTGTGGTCGTGGATGCTACTGTAAATCGTAAAGAACACACAAGCAGACAATATCAGAATGTGCCTGCTCTGTTAACGACCGCAGGGGCAAAAGCAACTTTACACATCTGCGCTGGAGAGTTTCAGCTGAAGGAGTATAAAAGGGCAGTTTTTCAGAAACTCTGGTTCTTCTCTTCTTGCTTCATGAAATTCAAAGTGTTTTTCTTGACTGCTCTACAACAGATTCATGCAAAATGCCATTTTAACTGCCAAAAAGAAGCAAAGATACTTGTTTTAAGCCATTTTTAGCGCCAGTGACAGATATCATCATCATATAATGTCCGTCTGTGGCACATTGGACTCTCTTATCTGTATTCACTGTTACAATTGCCAGAGAGAATACAGCCTGTAATATCTACAGGAAGCGCTGGGCTGGTTACATAACGGGCTCTGGTAGGTTCAAATTTGCGGTGGGAATCTCTGTGACCCCGCGGACACTAAATAAAAATTAGCAGAGGGCAGTGATTACATTTAAGCTCAGTTTGTCAGGTAAAGTGTTAGTTTGCATGCTGGAGCCTCTCACCTGCCGTGGCCCTCTCCCCAGCACAGAATCATGAGATTGAATTTCCCATTGCCCTCGTCGACCAAGTTCCGAGTGTATCTGCCAAAGAACACAGCTGGTTAAATGATCAGCGAGACACAACGTAGACGTCATTCCACTGAACTGTTCAAAAGTATTTCACAGGAGTCCAGGGGGCTCATAAAGTGAGTGGAACTGAAAAAAAAAGAAGATGTTTTAGGAAAAATGGAGACATGAAGGAATCAGAGGGGAAATATGAGTAACATGAGTAATATTTTCACACAGAGTGACGTTTGTTTGATTTGAATGCAAAAAATAAAAAATAAAAAAAATATGACAACAGCTTATTGTTATGAAGGTGTGTGAGGGAGGGGGGTGGTGTCACAATTTCATGTTAGAGATATGATATATAGAATCCCGCTGGACCCCTCACAGGCCAAAAGGGGGGGGGGGTCACACGGGTATAGAAAACATCCACGCCACTCCCCTCTGAGTCACGGACAAAGTTGTCCTACTGGGCACTTTTTTTTTTTTTTTTCCTCCAAATGTTTTCGAGGACAGTCAACACCACAAGCAGCCATCCCCGCACCGAGCAGCGGGTGTGTGTCCGGCTCTCGGTGTTGATTGGACGGCTCCCACCCCCTCCCTCCGGTGACCCCTCACTCATCAAAACACTGCGACACGGCGGCTGTAGAGACACTTGTGAACGGGACAGCCATATTTTGTTGGTGGGGAGGCCCCCTGTTTTTGTTTTTTCTTTGTTTTTTTTGTTTTTTTATAAACACTTAGAGGAGCTGTGGTGTAGGAGCGCCCCAGTAAGGCTCTGAGTGGCGTCTATAAAACAGTGTGCATTGATATAAAACATGCAAATACGTTTTTGTTTTATTTTTTTGTACTATTTAAATGAGGTGTGACGAAATCTGCCGGCCTGTTCTGAATGGAAACAACAGCTGGTTTTCATTCAAAGGATGAATGTAACTGACGGATTGATTTAAAAACAACTATATAGCTATCAAATGCACAATATTCTCCACTTTTCATTATATAGCAGAGTCATCATCAAGCAATTTTAGCAATTAAAAACAAAAACATGATGATCATGAAATACAAACAATAAGTGTTAACACAAGTTACAAGAAAGTATGAAAATGAAAGGAAAATTAATAAAATGCCTGAACCAAAACAAAAAAAAAAAAAAACAGCAAGGCCAAGGTGAGAGGCAAGGCTACAGAACAAGAGAGCAAAGTGCATTAGCAGCCCAATAAAGCAGTAATATCTGATTAAGTTATGAAACAATGTGGTTGTTGTTGTTTTTTTTTACCTGTACTGGTCAAACTTTGCATACTTCATCCACTCCTGAGGGTTGCTCTCATATGATTCCATTATGTTTTGGACCTC
This sequence comes from Acanthopagrus latus, assembly GCF_904848185.1. Lineage (NCBI taxonomy): Eukaryota > Metazoa > Chordata > Actinopteri > Spariformes > Sparidae > Acanthopagrus > Acanthopagrus latus. The sequence goes on from NC_051043.1 coordinate 21,952,790, forward strand.
CTCAACATTGATGCTGTCACTCTCGAAGATGTTATGCAGGATTTTTATCAGGTCATCCAGAGTTTCTGGCTTCACCACCTCGGTTTGCTCCATCTCTCTAATGATGATGTCCTGGAGGATATGTTTGGGGTTTTTTTTCTCTTCCTCTTTTTCTTCTTCTTCTTCTTTCCCTGATATTTGTCTCCAGCTAAAACAACAGGTTTTCTCCTACCAACTTTGTGCAGACGTTTACTTTTTATAGGCCAGCGCTGCAATTTGGGGGCGAGCTGGTGACGGACTGTACCATTTTGGGAGGAGGTGAACGCCCACAGCGCAGAGTCTAATTGAAACCAATTATGTTATGAGATGATGAAATATTGCCAAGGAGACGTGGCTGCACTTTCACCACACTTCATTCATGGAGATTATACACGTTTCGTTTTCGATTTTGCACCGTTTAATCAAAAACTGTTCACTCATGTCGCACATTAAGCACTTGGACTAATCCTCTTTGAATCCAGCTCCACCACGTTGTCAGAAGCTCAACCTCCCCCTTCCCCTCTCTCTTTCTCACTGAGGCATTTCTCCAACAAAAGCTGTGCAGCCTCTTTTAATGTGAGCTCTCTCCTCAGAAACTCAGATCATCAACACGCCGTGTTTAAAGTGTGCACAACAAACCACAGGCTCACAAACAAGTGAGGATGGAAGAGAGAAACGTGGGGAAAAAAAAAGTTTGAATGGGATTAAGAATGCTTTGGGAAACATGAGATTGTTCTGGTTGGATATTGTTTTATTTTTAGGCACTCAGTCACCCTTGTTCCCTTGTTTTGGCTGCTTTAAATTGGTGGTTATAGCCAGTGCATGAAAGAATAGATGCAGACGTAATCAGCTTTGCGCGTGAACTTATTAGAGCCAAGGGACAAAAGGTCTTATTATTGACAAAGAAATAAAGGAAGGTGATACATTTAAGTTCAGATGTGTAAGAACTGGCCACCTGTCACATTCAAGCTCATTCACTAACCAGTAGGGGGCAGCATATCACCATAGTAACTGCCAACCCCTCCTAACTTTTGACTTTCTTCCACTTTTTGACGTGGGAAACAATCATATACATCGAGAGTTATCATATGTGTACTTCATGGCACAGTTCAAACTACCATGCATACTTTTCCAAAATAAGCTCTTTATTAGCTAGTCTGCTCAGTTAGCTGTTGAAGCTAGCGATGCAGAATAAGCACTCGTGGACCAGGAGAGTCGGAGGCTAGCTGGTTAGCGTGCTAACTTCAGTGTGTGTCTCTGCAACACAGTAACTAGGCTATGGTTATACCTTGAAAGAACTCCCGACAGACTGTTAACGTCACTTGCAATGAATTTTAACAACTACATTTGGCACGCAGAGCGCTCACCAAACCGAAAAATGTCGTAATGACTTTTTAAATTCGGCCCCTGGTCTGCTCATACACACCTGTGACTCGATCCACAGGCACCCAAAAGCTTCACCCTGTGAATTCAGTCAGCCGACCTAATGTTTTACCAAACTGAAGACTGCCACAACTTTTGCTCGCTGTGGTATCTTGTAAAACCAAACAAGATAATATGATGATGGATCAGCGGATGAGGACATAGAGGTTGTGTAGGTGTGAATCATTAGTAGAAAACTATGTGAGTCAGTTAACCTGTTAACTCAAAAGAGGTTTCATCACACGCTACACCTGCATTTGGGGGGCGGGCGGGTTCTAACTCTAAAAACAGTCTGTATCATTCACACTTGATTCTGTCCCCTTTTGATGAGTTGGGAATATTGAAATATCGACATCTTGGACACATTATTCAGATGTGGAAGTGAAACACACTGAATGGCTTTGTAAGCTAGGATGTGGTTGGATCCATAAGCTAGTTATGGTTTTTTATCAAATGTATTATTTTACTTCGAAATACGGCCTGCTGACCTTCTGCATTTTCACTATCCATCATCTTTTCAGTTGGTAATCATTGAGTAAGGGCTTAAAATGACAATGATTTTGTAAAATTCCCCGCATTTATATGACTTCCACCCTGGAGCAGAGCAACAGGACACTAGAGCTTCCCACCCTGAACGTGAGGTATGAAGTACATGGCGATTTTGAAATGATTTGCCCTTAAAAAGTGCTTGAACAGTCCTTGAGTCATATCATTTCAAAAGTACGCTGGTCGTACTAAAACACACCTTGTGACATGTTTTCTGTAGGTTGCTGGTGACATTATCCCCACAGCTTGTCAACACAAGGGTGACGCCTGTGTCTAAAAGTGACCTGTTTCTGAAATATGGTAAAAGTTTGCAAATCTAAATGCGCCAGTAAAGTACAGCCTCAGAAGTCAGCTTCAATTATACCTCAGATCAGTAAACAACAGCAGGCAGATTGAGTAAATGCCCTGACTTTCCACCTACCTGTGTATGTGTGCATCATAAGTGAAAAAAACCAACTCTGTTAGACTTAGAACCAGACACAGACGGACTGTCAGACACAAGGAGAGGTGCTTTTATCTGAGTTTTTCACGTTCTGTCCAACATCATCTGAAAGGGATTTTCTCGCAGATGCATGTCAGCCTGCTCTTTCAACTAATCATATATCATTTATCTGAATGTAACGGATTCCTCTACAACAGGCCAGTCACTCCAGGAGCTCCACCCATATCCCTGCAGATAATAGAGTTAGACTCACCATGAAGGAAAAACAACATGTCAATGGAAGCACATACAGTAGTTCAGGGTATATTTGGTCACATAAGGTACAGATAAAACGTACAGAGTGTTTGTTTTTACAGGCTGGTGAGCAGCAGTGGAAACACAGCATATCAAGGAGATAAACAGATGTCATAGTGCTGCAGCTTCGAGTACAGGGCCTTACAAGAGGACCCTTCGCAGGCACACTTTTCAGATACATATGAGGTAAAATTGTCTGAAAGCTACGGCCAGTCTAACCACAGCTGATCTGGGATATTCCAGCTGCAAAACTCTGCATTTGTTCCCAGCCCGCCCAACATGATCCATTCTGCCAAAGGAAAATCCTCTCTGGCTGACAGAAGATATTCAGGCCTTCGTGTTTACCAGCGGCACAAAAAGTGGAGAATGTTCTTTGAATCAGAGGTTGTGGCAAGTTTTCCTCTGAGCTGCCACATCATCAATAGCAGATGTGCTGTTGCTCCACCTTGTGGCTCAAACTTAAACCGACCTCACCCAGTTAATAGATGTGACGTAGTACAAGACTGATGCACTTTAAAGGGCAGTAATTAATATCAAAAGGCTTAAATGTAAATGACATTTGAACATAGTTGTGTAACAAAGGAGCACTGTTACATATATTATTTTTAATGACTGATTAACAAATGTTATGGAGCTGGTGACAAAAGGGAAAACTGTGTCTCAAATTGTCTTGTTGAAATCTACTCTATTGGCAATGACCAAATTTATACAGTACAAATAAATCATTCAGTCTCAATCTACACTCAGTCTCCATAGTTGAGATTTCATGTCAACTAATCCTCTCTAAACCATTTTTGTCTTGTGGGAAACCCTTGTATCCATCCAACAAAAAGTATTCCCATCTTCAGATATTTGTCAGCTTATGAACCATCTCCTTCCATCACAAAAAAGCATGAACAAACTCTGCTGGGAGACATTGTGAAGTACATCTGATCTTTTATTAATTGTATCTGATAATTTCAACTATCATAAGTATGATTCTAAATGTAGTATTAGGCACAACTGAGCCACTGTGTGTTTATTGTGAATGCAGACGTTTGTGGATTTCTTACACTGTTACGCAATGTTTGATCATCGTTATATTATTATTTCCCTATCAGCATTAGTAGTAGTAGAAGAGATGATGATGTCTAGCAGTATATCGTCTGGCACATTTCATAAACACAGTGCTCAAAGTGTTTGCATCCAACAGCAGCATCTGTTATAATGAACACTAAAGTGATCAAAAGTGTAATAAAGTGACTGCATGTGTCTCCTTGTTGAGGTTGAAATCAGACTTTCATTCGCTTCTGTTGTTTAAGGAGAATGATGCAACACTGTTTTGCTGTGGAGGCACTTCACATGACTCTCCATCGGCCTGGGGCTCAGTAGATAATGACTGAATTTTCATTTTTTGTGTGAACTTATTCTTTAAGAACGGTAGCAATTCTGAAATACACGAGTACTGGCATTATAATATCCCTTAAATACCAAAAGTAAAAGCACTCAGTATGCAGAATGGGATATCGCCAGAAAATGAATGAAAATAAATATCATATCATGATATTAGATTATAATGACATATTAAGCTTATGCTTCACCTTGGGTGATCAATAAAGATTTAGCTTAATCTATGATATAACATAATAATTAATCTGTTAATTGATGATACTTTATAACATTTACACTAATTTTTCAAAGTGACCAATCAATAAATGTAGAGGAGTTAACTGTAAAATATTCGGCTCCAAACTGTAATGTAATAAAGGTGTAAAGAAGCACAAAATGGGTACAAATACCTCAAAAATAAATAGTACAGTACAGTACCTGAGTATTTTTACAGTGTAGTGAAATTACTTTTACTGAGATACTTCCCGTACCATTTGAAAAGCGTGTATTTCTTCAGTCTGACGCCACTGCATGGATGATCCGAGTACAGCAGAACATACAGAACAAATCACGTTTCTTCCTCTGTGGTTTCCAGCAGCGGCGGACGGCGCGAGTTTGTCCCACCGCGGCTGCCGTAGCGACAGGAGGGAGGCGAGTGACTGGTCCTTTGACGTGGAATATTTCCGTAAAGAGACGATGGAGGAGTAGCAGCGTGTACCTGAAAGCTATCCCGTATTAACCTTACCACCGAGACGGGGTTTAGCCGTGAATCCCGGACGGATCTGGGTCCACGGGAGTCGACGGACAGCAGTCTTTCGCAGACTGATCCCCGTTTTGTTCCCCCGCCTCCCTCCGTTCAGCTACAATCATGATTAAAGCCATTTTAATATTCAACAACCATGGGAAACCGAGGCTGTCTAAATTCTACGAGCATTATGTGAGTAACGGGAGATTTATTGCACCGCTGTTTGCATGTTGTGCTGCTTGTTCGTGCGATCGATGGGCCAGGATGGAAAAAAGTCGACCAGAAATATGAACGTGTGGCTGTTATGATACTTTGTTGTAATGTTTTTTTTCTCTCACGCAGCAGACCAAACCACAGACCCCCTGCAAACACTGCATACGTCCCGATGTTGTTGCACACAGTTTGAATGGGAAGCTGTCTGACTTTAAACAGCCCCAGTGATGATGTGCTGTTTTGTTTCAGACCTGCTGTATAAGATGTCAGTCTGAGCCCCGCTGTCCTTTTTAAATATGAATAATTGAACGTGTGCAAGCCGAGGCGAGGCTATCCTGTTCCTGCCGAGCCTGTGTGAACTGGACCGAGCCCACTTTTTTCTTTTTTTTTCTTTTTTATCCTTTAAATCCAGCTGTGCTGACGCCGGACTCACAGTGGACTCTGTTTGTGTCACATGACTTCAGCAACGCCCTTGTGAGTGACTCGTGCTCATTCATTCAAACCTCTGACTGCTGCCGGGGCTCACTGAGCTGCACTGTCATTAACTTACCTACACGTCCTGTCAGAAAACACAAAGAAACGAGCTCCATGTAGGTGGCTAATGACGGGTTATGTAATATCCGTTCACCGGGCAAGCTGTGTTGGCTTGTTCCCATAATTGGATTTATATCTCAAGGTTGGCCGCCTGCCCCCCCACCTCCTTTCTTTAATGTTGCTGCTTACAATAGCAAGGCGCCCCAGCCAGGCAGTCTCATCAACTCTCTGCCTCCTTTACCAAAATGTCACATGTGGATTTTTTTTTTTCCCTTTTCGCAGGTGAAAAATCACTATTGTTTTTTTTCACTTCACTTTTTCACAAAAGGTTTCATGTGATTATGTGAAAGTGTAAGACAGTGAACTGGACACTCTCACAGGTGATCGGCTGTTTGCACATGTTAAAACAGGACATTTCCATATTCCCCTTTTTTTGTTGTGAATTTAAAGCCCACCCAGACATCATTTCTGGGTCGATCCCCATATCGACATTAGGGACCGAAAAACTCCGATAGGTACAAAGTTATTTATTCGTCATTATACACCACAGGGTTGCATCTATATATACACTTAGTGCATCTTTTGAATCTGCGTCAGGTTGGATGTAAACAGCAGCATCGCGATGGTGATGATAATGTGGTCGACAGCTTCATATCAAAAGCTCGACATCTTGGTAACACATCCACTTTGACTGTGTGTGAGCGCCAAGCATCGACATTAGGCCACCTCTCCTGCAACAGCTTGATCTGCATTGTGGTGGTGGGGACAGGTGTCTGTGGGCTCAGTAGTGTCCAATCCAACAATTCCACATTGTTTGGCCAGCCTGGGTCCCATTTTTGTCCATTTGCTTGTCCTTTTACCAGACATTAGCCAGGAGCGGCCTTCAGCCAAGCTCGATTAGCATGGCTCCTATTCTGACTCTCTCCCTCCCGATATGTTGACATATCAGCCAATATATATATATATATACACAGTTTAACAAGAAGCTGTATTGTCTAAAATGACATCAGTTTGCTAAAAACAGAAAACTGGGAATGTAATATTTATAATTGAACCCATGCATCTTTATCGGTAATTATTTTAATCCAAATCAAGATCTTTTCCTAAACCTAACCAGACAACATAAAGAAGATTATGAATGAAAAACCTAATGAAACGTAAAGTTTCAATATAAAGAACTGAACAGCGTTTGGACAGTAGGTCGAGTAAAACAAGATGTTTGAAGATATCACCTTTAGGAAACAGTGCTGATGATTTCACAATGTTTGGACATTTTAGAGACGAATCAATACTGAAAACACTGGTTAGCTGCAGTCCTGTTGTCTGCAGTCAAAACACAGTGTTGCTTTATTTAGCCTGTTGCAGGGTCTGTTGAGAACTGCCATGGCTGTATCTGTGTTTCAGTAGGATGAATTGAAATTGATCGGATTATAAGGAGGCTGTATGCAGACACCATCTGTTATATTAAAAGCTGAGGTGAAGGCTTACTGGCTGCATGGCAGGATATATTATTTCACACAATGCTGCTGGCTGTGAAAGCATCTTTAAGTTAGTTTATTGTTAAAACTGAGGGCCTGCTTTAGAGGCTGTGCAGACAATGTGTGTGTGTGTGTGTGTGTGTGTGTGTGTGTGTGTGTGTGTGTGTGTGTGTGTGTGTGAGTCTTGTCTGTGTGTGCGTTGTGTTGAGAAAGAGGCGTTATCTTGTTAGTTGGAGCCGGTCTGCTGGCGCAGACCTAAAGGTTAAGCATCCGTCTGATATAAGGGCAACATGTTGGGCTGAGAGGAGAGTGAAATATGTACACACACAAGTGTCCGCAGTGCCCATTCAAAACATGCTGTTCAGCATAGATTATCTGATAGTGATATCCAAACATACAAAACGTAATAGAAATGATTATATTCACAACAGTTTCAGTGCATTATAATCTGCGGGACATGGTTATAGATATTCTATAAGAGTAATTCTTTCCTTTCTTTTTGGACATTTCAGTATAGAAACAGACAGGAAACATGACACAAAATGCGGATGTTGCATTCTGTAAGTGTGTCCTCGCTGTGAGGCCACCTGTATGCACTTGAAGTTCACATTTAATGTCTCCCACTCAGGGAAGTCAGGTGTCGCTGCTATTACTTCTTTGCCAGAATTGAGAGGAAATCTGCATGTCCAGAATACCAAATGTAGTTAGTGTGTAGGAACCACTTACACAGCACCACAGACATCTTTAATGAGAAGACGCTCCTGCTGTGCAAAGTCTCACCGTTGAGCTTAAACTGTGAGTAACGCTGGTGGTCGGATGCTGCATGTCACATGACTGATTCAGCCTTCCAGCCTGCCACGTACCGGACAACCTCTTCTCTCCTTGTGCTCACTGACCTGTTATGCTCTCCTAGGGAGGTCATTAGCACCCTTTGGTGAGGCAGACTCAGTGTTTCTATACACAACAAGACTTTAAACACAGTGGTCTTTTGACTGAGGATTTTGAGATCAGACCATGTGTGTTTGAAGCCAGGACTGTGTTTTCATTTTATTATAGAAAATACATTTTTTCTGTTTAGCCCTAAAGCAGTCTTTGACACAGTTGGATATTTATAAACTTGGTGTATTCTAGCTTAGATATGTTTTTTTATTTAAGTGGCCCTCAGTTAGTTCAGGAAATGTTAAATTTTGATTTTCTCTTAAAGCCTTTTATTGAATGCTTGCAAACACGCCTCCAGCTATTTGAGGATTTTAAACAGAATCTCATCCATTAGCAAACAATAAGATAAGCCTGCCTCGGTTCAGCGTCTACAATGAACTGATTGCCTCCGTAGCCCGCAGGCATAAGTGTATGTTTCATTATGACGAAGAGAACGGTTAGTGTATGAATCCCGCTCCTTTGCTCAGAACTAATACATGTATTCAAGAAAAGGAGAGGAGAGAGGTGAACCATTAATTTAGCTGTCGGCCCAGTCTGCTGGCTGGAAGTAATGAGATTGCTCGCAGGAGGGTATTAGGCACACAAACAACACATTATTTACCCCCTTCTCTTTGTTTAACAATCTGTTTTTTTTCTCATTCCCTCCCGCAGAATGAAGACACGGAGCAACAGATCATCAGGGAAACCTTCCACTTGGTCTCAAAAAGAGACGAAAACGTCTGTAATTTCCTCGAAGGTGGAATGTAAGTTGTGCGGCATGAGTGTGCTATTGTCAAGTGAGCTTGTCCAAGTGTCAGTGGAAGTAAATACTCGAGTAGATAATTTACTCTGGAGCAGCATTGCAGGAAATTGTAAAGGAAAGCTCAGAGGGCTTTTTCAATGCCCGTCGGTAGTAACCGTGTCTCAAAGGTTATTTATCATTCATGAATGAGGAGCGGATCAGGTGTCGTTTTACTCCGATTGCTCTCGCATTTCTTCCCTCTGAACGGTGTCTGTCATCTGGAGTTGTGTGACATGTATCCAGTCAGGACAGGTACCCGGTGTGATGTTTCCTTGTCCGCTGTGTTTCAGGTTGATTGGAGGATCAGACTACAAGCTGATCTACAGACACTACGCCACACTGTACTTTGTGTTTTGTGTGGACTCCTCAGAAAGTGAACTAGGAATTTTAGACTTAATCCAGGTAAAAAAGCCTGGGAATACATTGTGTATCTGTTGCTCCATTGCAGTTCTTTCTCTCTTTCTTTTTTTTTTAAACAATATATTTCATCCATCTTCAGGTATTTGTGGAAACCCTGGACAAATGCTTTGAGAATGTCTGTGAGCTCGACTTAATTTTCCATGTAGACAAGGTAGGAATAATAATCTGATAATCTGTTTGCCTCTTTGTGATGTAACCTATCTATTATACTGATTGATGGTTTAATCCCATAAACTTTTAGGCAATCAGGCATCAGTTGTTATTACAACCTGCCTGAGCCGTTATTGCCTCATATTATAGTGACACACTCATCTGATGACCTAACCGGTGACTTCCTGTATTTTGATTTCAGTTATAATTGGCCTCTTACAAAGGAACTTAGATATATGCTACCATTTAGATCTTTATTGATAAATTAATCACAGTAATTTTAGCTCCTCAAATGTGAGGATTTGCTGCTTCTCCCTGACTAATATGATCCTGTTCTAATAAAATAATTGAGTTTTAAAGTGCTTTAAAGTGCAAGTAAGACATTTGAATACATCCCTTAAGGTTTTTGCATTTGTTTTTTTGGACATTTTTCACTCATTAAAAAACAAAACAAGACCAAAGTTGACCCAAGTTTTCCGGGTGTTCACAACCATCAGTGTAATTGCTTTTTCATGTTCTTTGATATAATTAAACATGACAGCAATGCTTTACTTTGAGTTCCATAATTTAGCATTTAAACATTCAGTAAATGGTTTATGACACACTAGGATGAAAATAAAGCTTTAGAGTATGGTTTGTGTAAAAGTGAGGAGTGGATACACAGATAACACTTTATACCAATTTTTTAAATAAACATTATTTGTATAGGGCCTTATGAGTTCTTATGAGATGCTTAGAAACATAATGATGTGCTTAATAACACTATGTAATTGTTAATGATAGCATCATTAACGTTTGAAGATATATATAACCTATTAAGCACTTAATAAGTGCATCAACACAAGTTTATTGTTAGACAAGAAGACATTTATAAGCACCTGAAACAGTTTACAAAAAACTTGAGAATTCATTTATTGAGCTTAACTAACTGACCTATTAATTGGCCTTATTACCTGTTAACAACTTACTACATAGACCTTGATACAAAACATCACTGAATGTAGTTGTGAGCTGCTAAAAAGGATTATTAATGTATTTGTTTACAATTATAACTTCTCACAAGGTTGCCTGTAAGTGTAGCTGGTGTATTGTTTGTTGACAAATCATGCGTATTATTAATAAGCACCTGTTATGGTATAATTATTTCAGCTTACCATATAAATAAAGCTCTTTATAAGCCATTTACAGAATATTTGCAGACAGTAAATGGGAGATAGGTGTACTTGAAACGCATGCGGTTCACTCTATTTGTTTAATGATATGAAAACATCTTCTTTGTCCTTAGGTCCACAACATTCTGGCGGAGATGGTGATGGGCGGCATGGTCCTAGAGACCAACATGAACGAAATCATCACGCAGGTGGATGCCCAGAACAAGATGGAGAAGTCTGAGGTAAGCCTGACCCTGCGCGTCCTGTCCTGTATGTATGACCTGACTCTGCCTCCGTACTCTGAGAGGCATCGTATGCAGTATGCAGGCATGTGTGTATGCTGCACCCTGCATGCTACTCTCAAGTGACCTTGTGGATGCTCCCTACCTACTCTTGAGTGTTTGTGCTCTTTTTTTCGGCCTCTCCTCTTGCTGCTGCACTGCTCAGTCCCGACACAGGGCCTCAACATATCCTCTCCTGTATCCCACAGTATAAAAGTACAGTATCATAGTCATCACTTGTGTCGTTATTATGGAGACTTAACTGTATCATTGTCCAGTGCATCTCTGGCCATTGAGTCGCTCAACCACCATCTTATATTTGACCATATAACCATGAAAACAGGCTGGTTGTAGGTTGTGTTTTACATTCTTATTATTCCAGTGAAGAATGTGAATTTATTCAAGCTGTCCATGTTGGCGTAAATGCTTTTCCAATCTGTTTTGTAACATCAATATGCCAGTGTCCTCGCTTAGATATTTGCTCTGTGCAAGGACATTGCTTTGCTTTCCATACAGCTTCTGCGAGCAGATAAAAAAAACATTCATTTGCTCACCGGGACATTTTTTAGACAGCCAGAGACAATTTGATGAAATCATTTCCCATAATGTGGATTTTAGCATCTGATAGTCCAAAAAAGTAAAGATTTGGCCCTGTTTTAATATCAAAACATTGAGGCGATGACTCCCTCTAACTTTTTGCAATGACAATCGCTGACAGAAAGTCACAAAGTTATGCAAATGTGTTGTATTTAGTTGCAAAGTGAAGGGTTATGTCGTCGCTGACATCAATTGTGTGCTCTAACATTTGACTTGTAAAACCGTGTTAAGGAAGTACACTTTTTTTGTAATAATCTTAAATTGCATTTTGTGCCCTTGACGAGACAGAATCTTCTTTTTCGACTGATGTTCTGTAAGCAGAGAATTTTACTGTTCTACAATCATCAGAGCTGCTCTGTCTTTCCCTCTTGGACCTACCCTAGACCGCCATGTGTGTTCACTCACACCGACGCTAATTCAAAACGACATTTTTGCATTTATAGGGCATTCTCTGGGGAACAAGGATCGAGCTGTTCTCCCTCCAATCTGACTGATTAGGCGGCATTCTTACATCAAACTCTGACATTTATTTTCACCGCTATAAACAAAATTAAAAGATCGAGAGAGATGCTTTGAATCATTTTGTTTGCTTTAAAGATGTGGTCTATGATAGGTCCTATCACTTTTTTTCTGTGGAGATAAACTGTAATTACTTTAATCTGCTTTAACATTCCTCATTCCTCTTTTTCCTGACCCTGTCTAGTTCTTTCCATTCTTCTCTCTCTTTACAGACGTTTATCTTTCAGTCTACCAGGCAGGACAGGTAGACACAGGTACTGCTAAATTTACAACCAAGCACTGTAACCTTAACTGAAGTTTACTTCTCCCCCAAGTCTCTCCATATGGCCCTCCATGTAATAGCAAACTGACGTCACTAACATACAGTAGGAATCTTTAATGGCAGACCCAAAAATGTTCCCGTTCCACTTTAAAACTCACGATAGCTCATGTCACTTTGGTGAATGTACACGGGTTGGGCTGGATGATAGAAACAGCAGACGGTATAATGAAATCTATTACACAGGAGGTGGGTGTTCAAGGCTATAGTCGTTTTCGAAGCTGCAGTTTGTCGTGTTGCATCACCAGTATTGCAAGGTGTACCTATAATATTGTCCACCCACTGTATTTTAAAGAAATTTATGTCCAACAGGCTACAGACTTTACTCTATATTCTAGCGGTGACACTGTGTCATAAATTCTCCGGCCTCTCGTCTGTTTTATTGCAGAGAGTTGGATGAGAGGATCGATAGCACTCTGGTATCTGTGTGGTAGATATGTACACAACAGCAGGAGAGCTTAGTTTAGTCTAGCTCAGTGATAAGGATGGAAAGAGGAAGGAAAAGCTATCTGTGCTTAGGTAACACGATCTACTTCTGAAGACCTTAAAGCTCACTTTTTTAAGTGTAAAAAGTATGTGTCATTTTTTGGGAGTTGTCTGCTAGCGTATTTGTCGGCCAGGAAGCTGCTCATGAACAGGAAGCTGCTCATCCTGGCAAAAAAATAGTTTGACTCATAACCCCCGTTAAGATGGCAAATTTATCTTTTTACACTCTGGTGTCTATGCAGGTTTAACAAAGACATGTAGCCTGTTTATTTGTTTTCTTTGGTCTTCTTTTAAATTTTTATTTATTTTTTTGACTTAACACGGCTAGCTGTCACCGGGCTTTGTGCTAAGGTATGATGAGAGGCTGCGAGCCACAGCTACATATTTAGCATACACACCTAAGAGTTATGACGAGTTCACATCTAACTCCCTGCAAAAAAGCCAATGAGCTTATTATCTGAAATGATGCGTATTCCTTTAAAGGTCTCACCCACTAAAACACACACAGCTTGCCTTAAACCAAAAATAAAAGCCCCCTACTGTCGTCATTTCTCACGTTTTATTTTTAGGGGTACTGCTCCAGCCTTTAGAAGGCTCTCTGACTGAACACAGACCAGAGAATCAAGCCACCATTGTGTGTTTCACAGCTGGCGTTACTATTTCTGTACATGTTAGTCACCCGGCGTTTGATTAAAAACCCGCCATTTTGGACTTACACAGTGGGGCTCCGGGCTACCCACCGTGAGGCAAAAGTATCTGGAGTCTGACAGTCAGCGTTCCTCTCAGTTAACGCCACGGTCATCTTTCCGTCCAACACAAGTCTCCTTCAGTCGTGGCAGAGGGAGGAATGCCCACAAGACAAACGGTCCATTGAAATAACCTTGTGAAACTAAGTGAAGTGGATGAATGTACATTCCAGACATACTCTGTGTGCCATATCGCTAAATGATTTACGAGGGTTTGTCCTCACAGAGCCGGGGGAACATAAAGTTCTGCTGTGCCTCAAACCTACTGGTCATTTTTGGGTCTTTCTGCTAAAGATTCAGTCGGGGGGGGGGTTGGTTGGGGGATCTCTAACCACAGTGATTCTCAAATGTCTGCTCACACTTGAGATGAAAACATCAAATCATTCACTCTCTGCAGATGTGTTTTTACTTTGTCAAAAGAGCTAAACTACCTTGAGACGTTCCTTTTAAAAAAGATTGCTGAATTGCTTTGATACATTTTAGCATTGAGATTCATTGTGTTAGAGCTAAGTGCCTCCTCTGTCCCAGAGAATAGATCTCCCCATTGTAGTCGAACACTACTAGACTTACAACCTCCTCATGTCATCAGTAGTTACAACGTAGACGTGTAAATGACACCATATTCGGTAACGCTTCATATTAAGGTAATGGGCATTAGTTAATAGGAAATCAGGACCTTATGAGTCTTACGAGGTGCGTATTGATATTATTAAAACCATATAAGTGTTCACAACAGCATGATAAATGGACTCACTGTTGACATTTTTAAACACTCATTAGAAACACAAAAGAGAACATCTTTTTAAAAACACAATAACATTTTAGAAGTTCATGTTTCCAATTAACAATCCCAGTTCATAATGAAAATAAAAGAAATCAGTATTGTGAAAAAATATTTACAGCACCACAGCACCACTCTTCACTAGAGAATCTTTTTCTCCCACTTCATATTGTATTGTGCTTGTGTGTATTGTAAAGGTTAGTACCAATTATCTTTTCCACATGAAATTGTCTTTGTGGCATTTTTAAAAACGAATCTTAAATTCAACTTAGTTCTTGATTGAAAAATTATCTGGGGACAGTTTTCATTCAGAATCCCCAACATAATGTTTAGCGTTGACATTTAAACTAAAGGTTCAGTGGCTTCAGCCAGTTTTGGTTATTAGTTCACAGAGTTGCTCCATAAGAACAAAGATGCAGTCGTTCTCTCAGTCAAATAAAACAATATGTTTTTTTCACACTTAGCTATGCCTTCTCCAGCTCCCCATCTGGAATGAGCGCTACCACATGCAAGGTTGATAAAATATGGATAAATATTAAATATTAATAAAAATGTTAGCAGTAAAGTGCAAAACCAACATTAAGATAATTTACAAGTGCTTCTAAATCTAACAATGAACGTGTTTATTGTGCTGTAATTAACACCTGTATAGTCGTTTTAATGTTTATAAGCATCTTATTATAAGGACTTAGTTTTGCCTATTAACTAACGGACTGCAATATAAAGCGTTACCCAATACTCCTGTTCCTGTGTTCACAAATGTGTATTTAGACAGTCATGCGTAGTCTGTCCAGAAGTAACTCAACCCACGAGAAGAGCAGAATCATCTGTTTTATTATGGCTAACATAATGTTTGTTCCCTTGAAATTTGACGCACACATTCTATACACACCTATCTATCCAAACGTCATTTCCGTCTTCATATCCAAAATCCATTTTTTCTGCTTTACCCAATTCTCTCCATGCATTTTTACCCTTATCGGTCCTCAAGAGTCCGGTGGGTTCACTTTCCAAGCAATGCTGCCTTTTGTCCATTTGATGAATGTCCAGTACTGCTCAGTATATCCAAATTAGTGAATGGTCTAGTACAGTGTGTCCTCACAGTTGATTCATAATTGGCTCTGGTTGTGGTGTAAATCATTATAGAACCAAATAATGCATGTGCATATGAAGCTATGAAGGCATCTGAATGTACATTTTGCACATGTTGTCTGTCCGAGTAGCTGTCAGTGCTTTTGCATTTTGTCAGCAGTTGTTTGTCTCTGTTTAGCACTGTGCGTGTGTATGTGTGTCCAATGTTCACAGTTCAGTGTGTGTGTGTGTGTGTGTGTGTGTGTGTTTGTCGTGTACAGCATGATTTTTGATTTACTGATTTGTATCTTATCATCCCCTCCATGTGTGTTTTGTGTGTGTATGTGTGTGCAGGCCGGTATTGCAGGAGCACCTGCTCGTGCCGTATCAGCTGTAAAGAACATGAACCTCCCGGAAATGCCCAGAAACATCAACATTGGTGACATCAGCATAAAAGTGCCAAATTTACCCTCCTTCAAATAGTGGCAGCGAGATCCTGAGCCTGCAGATGTCAGCCAATGTTTACCGTGATGCAATCTGTTTACCAAAACCTCAAATTACTAACTTTTATCAAAACTATACATCTTGAAGGTACTGTGTGATTTGACACTCCTTGTTCTGGCTGTTATGTCTTTGTTTTTCCTATTAAAAAAAGAGTGTTTTATGTGTTTTTTTTTTTTTTTTTTAATCTGTTGGAAGGAAAAATTTAAGTATTTATTTATCAGTGGTACATTCCTTCTGCCTCGCTGGGGGTTGGCCCTTGACGTTTAGCTGCTACAGTACTGATCTGTGTCAGTTTGTAACTGAAATTATTTCACTGACAAGTGTTTACTTTAAAGAGAAAGTGTGGTGGGTGGTGACATTTCGGGAAAGACTTCAACTAGTGGAGGAAAGAGCATGAAACCATTTCAAATACCAAATTGGAACAGGTCTGCTACAGTATTGGAAGTCATACATTACAGCTCGCTGGTAAAATCAGTCAACAATATTATTATATTGCAGATATGCTGTGTGATAGAAATATGAATATATGCTGAAATGATTTTTTTTCTTTTCTTATTTGTATGCAAAATATTTTTAAATGATTTATCATGTCTTATCAAATATTTCTCTTAATTTTAATCTGTGCATGAACTTTTTTCTCTTCTTTTTCAACATAATAAACTGTCGAAATTCAACCGTTCTGTTTGTCGTTTTTCCTTATTATTGTTGTTTGATATTATCAATATGTGTCTTAGACAGTACATTAAACAAATAGTCTTAGATACACCATATCATTATTTTGTCCTTGGAGATGTTTCACTTACGAGATCTTGTTAAAAAATTCAGTATGTGGCAGGCTCTCACTTAAGGTATGGGTAATGTAGTGAAATAAAAGAGCTAATAGGTGTAACTGATGACTGTATTAATGTTGAATAAAAATGCTAATGCTTTACAGTCAAATTTTTGGTAGTGAAAAGTCTTTGCCTGTTTTGATTATTTGACCACTTATTCCAAGTAAGAAACGTCTGCAGATGATCTGGTTAACATGGTTCACTTAACACCAGGGCTGTCACAACATGCCAGATGATAACCGTGATATTTAAAAAAAAAGAAAAAAAAGAAGTAATATTGAGATCATGTTAATAGTCCTGTGCAGATGTTATGCCTCTCTGGATTTCTTCTTTATCAGTTCAGTTCAGTTTTTTTTGTGCACTTGCAGTTTTGACCATTATGCAATAAAATATAATGGCACATTGTTTAATATTTTACTTATTTATTCATATTTATTTCATTTATTAATAATGAACACTTGGTTGCAGACGTGGTTTATCCTTCACAAACTCTGATCAGTAATTGATGACTTATAAGAAACCAGCCAACATTTCTGACTCCATTATTATCAAAATGAGTGAAGCAGCAGTAGTCTTACGCTTTTCCCTGCGCATTTGTCGCCGGCTCTGTGTGTCCATTACATATTCCGTACTTACTCTTGTAGTAGACGCTTCAGTTGTGCGCAGCTTTTACGCAAACACCGCGCCACCGGATTCAGCTGTGTGGTCACAGTTACTGTGAAATCGGTTGACATATTATTCTTTACACTGTTGTGTTAGAGTATAAAGTGACACTTAAAGTTATTTTTTGTGTGTAATTCGTTCTTCACTGCGCATGCTCGCCGCAGCTTTGACTGTCACATGTGCCGCTGTCTGTCTCGTGACAACAGGAAGGAGGAATAACAACAGTGAGAGGATGCTGCTGCTGCTTTGACACTTCGACACAGCTCTTAATTTTTCATTCATAGAAAAAAACAGCAGACAACAATGACTTCACTTATCAAAGAAACACAAAGGTGGGCAGCTTCTTTCTTTAATACCGAGACAAATAGTCTTTCCCGTAACTAACGTCAAGCTAAGTTACCTGTAGCCTAACGCAGCTTCATGAAAGTTGTCGATATTTTGATGAGGTGCATTGATAAATACGAGCTAACACACAGAACTAGCTTGAGGAAGATTTGTGTTTCTGATGCCATCGTTAAACTGCGTTATTATCAGATTTTGTCGCTCTTTTTCGGGGGGGAAATTAGCCCTCTGTAGCTTCCTTCTTCCACTTTCATCTAACAAACCTGTACGTTAAATTGTAACGTTACATGAGGACTCATTGTGTTGTGGTGGAGTGAAGCAGCTACATGCTTGTGAGATATTGACAGTTCACTGTTGTCTTCTAGACTCAGTACAATATCAATACTGCGCTACATTTGAGAGGAGTTAATCGTTGGTTTCTGTTAACAATCAACAATATGCTGTACACATAATATATTAGTTGATTGTTTATTGTTAAGTTGCAACTGATGTTGATGTATTAGTGTTTGTTGTTGTTGTTTCTAATTATTACTAGTTTTACTATAGAACTGATGCATTATTTTAGTGTCAAACGAGGTAGCAGAACAAACTACCATAAATGCCATAGTACTTTGTATTAAAATGTACAAATGCAATAGTTAACAATCACAAACTGAGGCTTAAAGTCACAATTCTTCTGAATTGGTAATAGTTGTGTCAGACATGTGACTAAAATAATTTGGGTCCAAGTCCCTGGCAAGTCTTAAGTCATTTTTTTATCAGGCAAATCAAGTCAAGTCGATTATTCAATTAAGGCAAGTCAAGTCTCAATTCAAGTCACTTATCACTCCTGAAGATACTGGAGTCTTACCTACCCAGATTATAGTGCCATGAAAATCTGATATAACATGAAAATATAACTGTAATATAAGATGCACAGACTGGGCCTAAAAGCACCATTCTTCATAACTGGTCATTATAAATAAGCAGTGCTTAGGTTTTTGTAAAAATTGATTTTGAAAGTTCTCTATCGATTGTTATTATGAAGTTTGGTTACTTTGGCTGAGTGTGTGTGTGACAGTATGTCTACACACAACCTCATTTCAGGCTGCCATTCAGTCTTCACACAGATGGTCTTATTTATTCTGTGGAAACCTCCTGTCTGCTGATGCTGAATGTTGTCACTGGGATATGTTTGAATCTGTCTTTGCTGTCATATATACATTGCAGTTAC